>NC_140175.1:124242340-124419840 GCF_963971535.1 Notolepis coatsorum
TCTCAGAGCTCCACTACCCTGCTGTCTCTCAGAGCTCCACTACACTACTGTCTCTCAGAGCTCCACTACCCTGCTGTCTCTCAGAGCTCCACTACACTACTGTCTCTCAGAGCTCCACTACACTACTGTCTCTCAGAGCTCCACTACACTACTGTCTCTCAGAGCTCCACTACACTACTGTCTCTCAGAGCTCCACTACTGTCTCTCAGAGCTCCACTACACTACTGTCTCTCAGAGCTCCACTACTGTCTCTCAGAGCTCCACTACTGTCTCTCAGAGCTACACTACACTACTGTCTCTCAGAGCTCCACTACTGTCTCTCAGAGCTCCACTACCCTGCTGTCTCTCAGAGCTCCACTACCCTGCTGTCTCTCAGAGCTCCACTACTGTCTCTCAGAGCTCCACTACCCTGCTGTCTCTCAGAGCTCCACTACTGTCTCTCAGAGCTCCACTACTGTCTCTCAGAGCTCCACTACACTACTGTCTCTCAGAGCTCCTCTACTGTCTCTCAGAGCTCCACTACACTGCTGTCTCTCAGAGCTCCACTACACTACTGTCTCTCAGAGCTCCACTACTGTCTCTCAGAGCTCCACTACTGTCTCTCAGAGCTCCACTACCCTGCTGTCTCTCAGAGCTCCACTACTGTCTCTCAGAGCTCCACTACTGTCTCTCAGAGCTCCACTACTGTCTCTCAGAGCTCCACTACCCTGCTGTCTCTCAGAGCTCCACTACCCTGCTGTCTCTCAGAGCTCCACTACTGTCTCTCAGAGCTCCACTACTGTCTCTCAGAGCTCCACTACACTACTGTCCCTCAGAGCTCCACTACCCTACTGTCTCTCAGAGTTCCACTACACTACTGTCTCTCAGAGCTCCACTACTGTCTCTCAGAGCTCCACTACTGTCTCTCAGAGCTCCACTACACTACTGTCCCTCAGAGCTCCACTACCCTACTGTCTCTCAGAGTTCCACTACACTACTGTCTCTCAGAGCTCCACTACTGTCTCTCAGAGCTCCACTACTGTCTCTCAGAGTTCCACTACCCTGCTGTCTCTCAGAGCTCCACTACCCTGCTGTCTCTCAGAGCTCCACTACCCTGCTGTCTCTCAGAGCTCCACTACCCTGCTGTCTCTCAGAGCTCCACTACTGTCTCTCAGAGCTCCACTACTGTCTCTCAGAGCTCCACTACTGTCTCTCAGAGCTCCACTACACTACTGTCTCTCAGAGCTCCACTACACTACTGTCTCTCAGAGCTCCACTACTGTCTCTCAGAGCTCCACTACTGTCTCTCAGAGCTCCACTACACTACTGTCTCTCAGAGCTCCACTACCCTGCTGTCTCTCAGAGCTCCACTACTGTCTCTCAGAGCTCCACTACTGTCTCTCAGAGCTCCACTACTGTCTCTCAGAGCTCCACTACCCTGCTGTCCCTCAGAGCTCCACTACCCTGCTGTCTCTCAGAGCTCCACTACCCTGCTGTCTCTCAGAGCTCCACTACCCTGCTGTCTCTCAGAGCTCCACTACCCTGCTGTCTCTCAGAGCTCCACTACCCTGCTGTCTCTCAGAGCTCCACTACCCTGCTGTCTCTCAGAGCTCCACTACCCTGCTGTCTCTCAGAGCTCCACTACCCTGCTGTCTCTCAGAGCTCCACTACCCTGCTGTCTCTCAGAGCTCCACTACCCTGCTATCTCTCAGAGCTCCACTACTGTCTCTCAGAGCTCCACTACTGTCTCTCAGAGCTCCACTACACTACTGTCTCTCAGAGCTCCACTACTGTCTCTCAGAGCTCCACTACCCTGCTGTCTCTCAGAGCTCCACTACACTACTGTCTCTCAGAGCTCCACTACTGTCTCTCAGAGCTCCACTACCCTGCTGTCTCTCAGAGATCCACTACCCTGCTGTCTCTCAGAGCTCCACTACTGTCTCTCAGAGCTCCACTACTGTCTCTCAGAGCTCCACTACTGTCTCTCAGAGCTCCACTACTGTCTCTCAGAGCTCCACTACCCTGCTGTCTCTCAGAGCTCCACTACCCTGCTGTCTCTCAGAGCTCCACTACACTACTGTCTCTCAGAGCTCCACTACTGTCTCTCAGAGCTCCACTACACTACTGTCTCTCAGAGCTCCACTACCCTGCTGTCTCTCAGAGCTCCACTACTGTCTCTCAGAGCTCCACTACCCTGCTGTCTCTCAGAGCTCCACTACACTACTGTCTCTCAGAGCTCCACTACCCTGCTGTCTCTCAGAGCTCCACTACACTACTGTCTCTCAGAGCTCCACTACACTACTGTCTCTCAGAGCTCCACTACACTACTGTCTCTCAGAGCTCCACTACACTACTGTCTCTCAGAGCTCCACTACTGTCTCTCAGAGCTCCACTACACTACTGTCTCTCAGAGCTCCACTACTGTCTCTCAGAGCTCCACTACTGTCTCTCAGAGCTACACTACACTACTGTCTCTCAGAGCTCCACTACTGTCTCTCAGAGCTCCACTACACTACTGTCTCTCAGAGCTCCACTACACTACTGTCTCTCAGAGCTCCACTACACTACTGTCTCTCAGAGCTCCACTACTGTCTCTCAGAGCTCCACTACTGTCTCTCAGAGCTCCACTACTGTCTCTCAGAGCTCCACTACTGTCTCTCAGAGCTCCACTACTGTCTCTCAGAGCTCCACTACACTACTGTCTCTCAGAGCTCCACTACTGTCTCTCAGAGCTCCACTACCCTGCTGTCTCTCAGAGCTCCACTACTGTCTCTCAGAGCTCCACTACACTACTGTCTCTCAGAGCTCCACTACTGTCTCTCAGAGCTCCACTACACTACTGTCTCTCAGAGCTCCACTACCCTGCTGTCTCTCAGAGCTCCACTACCCTGCTGTCTCTCAGAGCTCCACTACCCTGCTGTCCCTCAGAGCTCCACTACTGTCTCTCAGAGCTCCACTACTGTCTCTCAGAGCTCCACTACTGTCTCTCAGAGCTCCACTACACTACTGTCTCTCAGAGCTCCACTACACTACTGTCTCTCAGAGCTCCACTACACTACTGTCTCTCAGAGCTCCACTACCCTGCTGTCTCTCAGAGCTCCACTACACTACTGTCCCTCAGAGCTCCACTACCCTGCTGTCTCTCAGAGCTCCACTCCACTACTGTCCCTCAGAGCTCCACTACTGTCTCTCAGAGCTCCACTACTGTCTCTCAGAGCTCCACTACTGTCTCTCAGAGCTCCACTACTGTCTGTCAGAGCTCCACTACCCTGCTGTCTCTCAGAGCTCCACTACACTACTGTCTCTCAGAGCTCCACTACACTACTGTCTCTCAGAGCTCCACTACCCTGCTGTCTCTCAGAGCTCCACTACACTACTGTCTCTCAGAGCTCCACTACCCTGCTGTCTCTCAGAGCTCCACTACCCTGCTGTCTCTCAGAGCTCCACTACCCTGCTGTCTCTCAGAGCTCCACTACCCTGCTGTCTCTCAGAGCTCCACTACCCTGCTGTCTCTCAGAGCTCCACTACCCTACTGTCTCTCAGAGCTCCACTACTGTCTCTCAGAGCTCCACTACCCTGCTGTCTCTCAGAGCTCCACTACTGTCCCTCAGAGCTCCACTACTGTCTCTCAGAGCTCCACTACACTACTGTCTCTCAGAGCTCCACTAATGTCTCTCAGAGCTCCACTACACTACTGTCTCTCAGAGCTCCACTACTGTCTCTCAGAGCTCCACTACTGTCTCTCAGAGCTCCACTACCCTGCTGTCCCTCAGAGCTCCACTACCCTGCTGTCTCTCAGAGCTCCACTACCCTGCTGTCTCTCAGAGCTCCACTACTGTCTCTCAGAGCTCCACTACCCTGCTGTCCCTCAGAGCTCCACTACCCTGCTGTCTCTCAGAGCTCCACTACCCTACTGTCTCTCAGAGCTCCACTACACTACTGTCCCTCAGAGCTCCACTACTGTCTCTCGGAGCTCCACTACCCTGCTGTCCCTCAGAGCTCCACTACCCTGCTGTCTCTCAGAGCTCCACTACCCTGCTGTCTCTCAGAGCTCCACTACCCTGCTGTCTCTCAGAGCTCCACTACCCTGCTGTCTCTCAGAGCTCCACTACCCTGCTGTCTCTCAGAGCTCCACTACCCTGCTGTCTCTCAGAGCTCCACTACCCTGCTGTCTCTCAGAGCTCCACTACCCTGCTGTCTCTCAGAGCTCCACTACCCTGCTGTCTCTCAGAGCTCCACTACTGTCCCTCAGAGCTCCACTACCCTGCTGTCTCTCAGAGCTCCACTACTGTCTCTCAGAGCTCCACTACTGTCTCTCAGAGCTCCACTACCCTGCTGTCTCTCAGAGCTCCACTACCCTGCTGTCTCTCAGAGCTCCACTACTGTCTCTCAGAGCTCCACTACTGTCTCTCAGAGCTCCACTACTGTCTCTCAGAGCTCCACTACCCTGCTGTCTCTCAGAGCTCCACTACCCTGCTGTCTCTCAGAGCTCCACTACTGTCTCTCAGAGCTCCACTACTGTCCCTCAGAGCTCCACTACCCTGCTGTCTCTCAGAGCTCCACTACCCTGCTGTCTCTCAGAGCTCCACTACACTACTGTCTTTCAGAGCTCCACTACCCTGCTGTCTCTCAGAGCTCCACTACCCTGCTGTCTCTCAGAGCTCCACTACTGTCTCTCAGAGCTCCACTACTGTCCCTCAGAGCTCCACTACCCTGCTGTCTCTCAGAGCTCCACTACCCTGCTGTCTCTCAGAGCTCCACTACACTACTGTCTCTCAGAGCTCCACTACTGTCTCTCAGAGCTCCACTACCCTGCTGTCTCTCAGAGCTCCACTACCCTGCTGTCTCTCAGAGCTCCACTACTGTCTCTCAGAGCTCCACTACTGTCTCTCAGAGCTCCACTACTGTCTCTCAGAGCTCCACTACTGTCTCTCAGAGCTCCACTACCCTGCTGTCTCTCAGAGCTCCACTACCCTGCTGTCTCTCAGAGCTCCACTACACTACTGTCTCTCAGAGCTCCACTACTGTCTCTCAGAGCTCCACTACACTACTGTCTCTCAGAGCTCCACTACCCTGCTGTCTCTCAGAGCTCCACTACTGTCTCTCAGAGCTCCACTACCCTGCTGTCTCTCAGAGCTCCACTACACTACTGTCTCTCAGAGCTCCACTACCCTGCTGTCTCTCAGAGCTCCACTACACTACTGTCTCTCAGAGCTCCACTACACTACTGTCTCTCAGAGCTCCACTACACTACTGTCTCTCAGAGCTCCACTACACTACTGTCTCTCAGAGCTCCACTACTGTCTCTCAGAGCTCCACTACACTACTGTCTCTCAGAGCTCCACTACTGTCTCTCAGAGCTCCACTACTGTCTCTCAGAGCTACACTACACTACTGTCTCTCAGAGCTCCACTACTGTCTCTCAGAGCTCCACTACACTACTGTCTCTCAGAGCTCCACTACACTACTGTCTCTCAGAGCTCCACTACACTACTGTCTCTCAGAGCTCCACTACTGTCTCTCAGAGCTCCACTACTGTCTCTCAGAGCTCCACTACTGTCTCTCAGAGCTCCACTACTGTCTCTCAGAGCTCCACTACTGTCTCTCAGAGCTCCACTACACTACTGTCTCTCAGAGCTCCACTACTGTCTCTCAGAGCTCCACTACCCTGCTGTCTCTCAGAGCTCCACTACTGTCTCTTAGAGCTCCACTACACTACTGTCTCTCAGAGCTCCACTACTGTCTCTCAGAGCTCCACTACCCTGCTGTCTCTCAGAGCTCCACTACCCTGCTGTCTCTCAGAGCTCCACTACCCTGCTGTCCCTCAGAGCTCCACTACTGTCTCTCAGAGCTCCACTACTGTCTCTCAGAGCTCCACTACTGTCTCTCAGAGCTCCACTACACTACTGTCTCTCAGAGCTCCACTACACTACTGTCTCTCAGAGCTCCACTACACTACTGTCTCTCAGAGCTCCACTACCCTGCTGTCTCTAAGAGCTCCACTACACTACTGTCCCTCAGAGCTCCACTACCCTGCTGTCTCTCAGAGCTCCACTACACTACTGTCCCTCAGAGCTCCACTACTGTCTCTCAGAGCTCCACTACTGTCTCTCAGAGCTCCACTACTGTCTCTCAGAGCTCCACTACTGTCTGTCAGAGCTCCACTACCCTGCTGTCTCTCAGAGCTCCACTACACTACTGTCTCTCAGAGCTCCACTACCCTGCTGTCTCTCAGAGCTCCACTCCACTACTGTCTCTCAGAGCTCCACTACCCTGCTGTCTCTCAGAGCTCCACTACACTACTGTCTCTCAGAGCTCCACTACCCTGCTGTCTCTCAGAGCTCCACTACCCTGCTGTCTCTCAGAGCTCCACTACCCTGCTGTCTCTCAGAGCTCCACTACCCTGCTGTCTCTCAGAGCTCCACTACCCTGCTGTCTCTCAGAGCTCCACTACCCTACTGTCTCTCAGAGCTCCACTACTGTCTCTCAGAGCTCCACTACCCTGCTGTCTCTCAGAGCTCCACTACTGTCCCTCAGAGCTCCACTACTGTCTCTCAGAGCTCCACTACACTACTGTCTCTCAGAGCTCCACTAATGTCTCTCAGAGCTCCACTACACTACTGTCTCTCAGAGCTCCACTACTGTCTCTCAGAGCTCCACTACTGTCTCTCAGAGCTCCACTACCCTGCTGTCCCTCAGAGCTCCACTACCCTGCTGTCTCTCAGAGCTCCACTACCCTGCTGTCTCTCAGAGCTCCACTACTGTCTCTCAGAGCTCCACTACCCTGCTGTCCCTCTGAGCTCCACTACCCTGCTGTCTCTCAGAGCTCCACTACCCTACTGTCTCTCAGAGCTCCACTACACTACTGTCCCTCAGAGCTCCACTACTGTCTCTCGGAGCTCCACTACCCTGCTGTCCCTCAGAGCTCCACTACCCTGCTGTCTCTCAGAGCTCCACTACCCTGCTGTCTCTCAGAGCTCCACTACCCTGCTGTCTCTCAGAGCTCCACTACCCTGCTGTCTCTCAGAGCTCCACTACCCTGCTGTCTCTCAGAGCTCCACTACCCTGCTGTCTCTCAGAGCTCCACTACCCTGCTGTCTCTCAGAGCTCCACTACCCTGCTGTCTCTCAGAGCTCCACTACTGTGTCTCTCAGAGCTCCACTACCCTGCTGTCTCTCAGAGCTCCACTACTGTCTCTCAGAGCTCCACTACTGTCTCTCAGAGCTCCACTACCCTGCTGTCTCTCAGAGCTCCACTACCCTGCTGTCTCTCAGAGCTCCACTACTGTCTCTCAGAGCTCCACTACTGTCTCTCAGAGCTCCACTACCCTGCTGTCTCTCAGAGCTCCACTACCCTGCTGTCTCTCAGAGCTCCACTACTGTCTCTCAGAGCTCCACTACTGTCCCTCAGAGCTCCACTACCCTGCTGTCTCTCAGAGCTCCACTACCCTGCTGTCTCTCAGAGCTCCACTACACTACTGTCTTTCAGAGCTCCACTACACTACTGTCTCTCAGAGCTCCACTACCCTGCTGTCTCTCAGAGCTCCACTACCCTGCTGTCTCTCAGAGCTCCACTACCCTGCTGTCCCTCAGAGCTCCACTACTGTCTCTCAGAGCTCCACTACACTACTGTCTCTCAGAGCTCCACTACACTACTGTCTCTCAGAGCTCCACTACACTACTGTCTCTCAGAGCTCCACTACCCTGCTGTCTCTCAGAGCTCCACTACACTACTGTCCCTCAGAGCTCCACTACCCTGCTGTCTCTCAGAGCTCCACTACACTACTGTCCCTCAGAGCTCCACTACACTACTGTCTCTCAGAGCTCCACTACTGTCTCTCAGAGCTCCACTACCCTGCTGTCCCTCAGAGCTCCACTACCCTGCTGTCTCTCAGAGCTCCACTACCCTGCTGTCTCTCAGAGCTCCACTACTGTCTCTCAGAGCTCCACTACTGTCTCTCAGAGCTCCACTACTGTCTCTCAGAGCTCCACTACTGTCTCTCAGAGCTCCACTACTGTCTCTCAGAGCTTCACTACACTGCTGTCTCTCATAGCTCCACTACTGTCTCTCAGAGCTCCACTACTGTCTCTCAGAGCTCCACTACTGTCTCTCAGAGCTCCACTACACTACTGTCTCTCAGAGCTCCACTACTGTCTCTCAGAGCTCCACTACTGTCTCTCAGAGCTCCACTACTGTCTCTCAGAGCTCCACTACACTACTGTCTCTCAGAGCTCCACTACTGTCTCTCAGAGCTCCACTACTGTCTCTCAGAGCTCCACTACTGTCTCTCAGAGTTCCACTACTGTCTCTCAGAGCTCCACTACACTACTGTCTCTCAGAGCTCCACTACACTACTGTCTCTCAGAGCTCCACTACTGTCTCTCAGAGCTCCACTACTGTCTCTCAGAGCTCCACTACACTACTGTCTCTCAGAGCTCCACTACTGTCTCTCAGAGCTCCACTACTGTCTCTCAGAGCTCCACTACCCTGCTGTCTCTCAGAGCTCCACTACTGTCTCTCAGAGCTCCACTACCCTACTGTCTCTCAGAGCTCCACTACCCTGCTGTCTCTCAGAGCTCCACTACTGTCTCTCAGAGCTCCACTACTGTCTCTCAGAGCTCCACTACTGTCTCTCAGAGCTCCACTACCCTACTGTCTCTCAGAGCTCCACTACTCTGCTGTCTCTCAGAGCTCCACTACTGTCTCTCAGAGCTCCACTACCCTGCTGTCTCTCAGAGCTCCACTACCCTGCTGTCTCTCAGAGCTCCACTACTGTCTCTCAGAGCTCCACTACCCTGCTGTCTCTCAGAGCTGCACTACCCTGCTGTCTCTCAGAGCTCCACTACCCTCCTGTCTCTCAGAGCTCCACTACCCTGCTGTCTCTCAGAGCTCCACTACCCTGCTGTCTCTCAGAGCTCCACTACCCTGCTGTCTCTCAGAGCTCCACTACACTACTGTCTCTCAGAGCTCCACTCCACTACTGTCTCTCAGAGCTCCACTACACTACTGTATCTCAGAGCTCCACTACTGTCTCTCAGAGCTCCACCACACTACTGTCTCTCAGAGCTCCACTACACTACTGTCTCTCAGAGCTCCACTACTGTCTCTCAGAGCTCCACTACACTACTGTCTCTCAGAGCTCCACTACCCTGCTGTCTCTCAGAGCTCCACTACTGTCTCTCAGAGCTCCACTACTGTCCCTCAGAGCTCCACTACCCTACTGTCTCTCAGAGCTCCACTACCCTGCTGTCTCTCAGAGCTCCACTACTGTCTCTCAGAGCTCCACTACCCTGCTGTCTCTCAGAGCTCCACTACTGTCTCTCAGAGCTCCACTACTGTCTCTCAGAGCTCCACTACACTACTGTCTCTCAGAGCTCCACTACTGTCTCTCAGAGCTCCACTACTGTCTCTCAGAGCTCCACTACTGTCTCTCAGAGTTCCACTACTGTCTCTCAGAGCTCCACTACACTACTGTCTCTCAGAGCTCCACTACACTACTGTCTCTCAGAGCTCCACTACACTACTGTCTCTCAGAGCTCCACTACCCTGCTGTCTCTCAGAGCTCCACTACACTACTGTCTCTCAGAGCTCCACTACTGTCTCTCAGAGCTCCACTACTGTCTCTCAGAGCTCCACTACACTACTGTCTCTCAGAGCTCCACTACTGTCTCTCAGAGCTCCACTACTGTCTCTCAGAGCTCCACTACCCTGCTGTCTCTCAGAGCTCCACTACTGTCTCTCAGAGCTCCACTACACTACTGTCTCTCAGAGCTCCACTACTGTCTCTCAGAGCTCCACTACTGTCTCTCAGAGCTCCACTACCCTGCTGTCCCTCAGAGCTCCACTACACTACTGTCTCTCAGAGCTCCACTACACTACTGTCTCTCAGAGCTCCACTACTGTCTCTCAGAGCTCCACTACTGTCTCTCAGAGCTCCACTACCCTGCTGTCCCTCAGAGCTCCACTACACTACTGTCTCTCAGAGCTCCACTACACTACTGTCTCTCAGAGCTCCACTACCCTGCTGTCTCTCAGAGCTCCACTACCCTGCTGTCTCTCAGAGCTCCACTACTGTCTCTCAGAGCTCCACTACTGTCTCTCAGAGCTCCACTACACTACTGTCTCTCAGAGCTCCACTACACTACTGTCTCTCAGAGCTCCACTACCCTGCTGTCTCTCAGAGCTCCACTACTGTCTCTCAGAGCTCCACTACACTACTGTCTCTCAGAGCTCCACTCCACTACTGTCTCTCAGAGCTCCACTACACTACTGTCTCTCAGAGCTCCACTACTGTCTCTCAGAGCTCCACCACACTACTGTCTCTCAGAGCTCCACTACACTACTGTCTCTCAGAGCTCCACTACTGTCTCTCAGAGCTCCACTACACTACTGTCTCTCAGAGCTCCACTACACTGCTGTCCCTCAGAGCTCCACAACTGTCTCTCAGAGCTCCACTACCCTGCTGTCTCTCAGAGCTACACTACCCTGCTGTCTCTCAGAGCTCCACTACTGTCCCTCAGAGCTCCACTACCCTACTGTCTCTCAGAGCTCCACTACCCTGCTGTCTCTCAGAGCTCCACTACTGTCTCTCAGAGCTCCACTACTGTCTCTCAGAGCTCCACTACTGTCTCTCAGAGTTCCACTACTGTCTCTCAGAGCTCCACTACACTACTGTCTCTCAGAGCTCCACTACACTACTGTCTCTCAGAGCTCCACTACACTACTGTCTCTCAGAGCTCCACTACCCTGCTGTCTCTCAGAGCTCCACTACACTACTGTCTCTCAGAGCTCCACTACTGTCTCTCAGAGCTCCACTACTGTCTCTCAGAGCTCCACTACCCTGCTGTCCCTCAGAGCTCCACTACTGTCTCTCAGAGCTCCACTACACTACTGTCTCTCAGAGCTCCACTACACTACTGTCTCTCAGAGCTCCACTACACTACTGTCTCTCAGAGCTCCACTACCCTGCTGTCTCTCAGAGCTCCACTACACTACTGTCCCTCAGAGCTCCACTACCCTGCTGTCTCTCAGAGCTCCACTACACTACTGTCCCTCAGAGCTCCACTACACTACTGTCTCTCAGAGCTCCACTACTGTCTCTCAGAGCTCCACTACCCTGCTGTCCCTCAGAGCTCCACTACCCTGCTGTCTCTCAGAGCTCCACTACCCTGCTGTCTCTCAGAGCTCCACTACTGTCTCTCAGAGCTCCACTACTGTCTCTCAGAGCTCCACTACTGTCTCTCAGAGCTCCACTACTGTCTCTCAGAGCTCCACTACTGTCTCTCAGAGCTTCACTACACTGCTGTCTCTCATAGCTCCACTACTGTCTCTCAGAGCTCCACTACTGTCTCTCAGAGCTCCACTACTGTCTCTCAGAGCTCCACTACACTACTGTCTCTCAGAGCTCCACTACTGTCTCTCAGAGCTCCACTACTGTCTCTCAGAGCTCCACTACCCTGCTGTCTCTTAGAGCTCCACTACTGTCTCTCAGAGCTCCACTGCTGTCTCTCAGAGCTCCACTACACTACTGTCTCTCAGAGCTCCACTACACTACTGTCTCTCAGAGCTCCACTACTGTCTCTCAGAGCTCCGCTACACTACTGTCTCTCAGAGCTCCACTACTGTCTCTCAGAGCTCCACTACACTACTGTCTCTCAGAGCTCCACTACTGTCTCTCAGAGCTCCACTACTGTCTCTCAGAGCTCCACTACTGTCTCTCAGAGTTCCACTACTGTCTCTCAGAGCTCCACTACACTACTGTCTCTCAGAGCTCCACTACACTACTGTCTCTCAGAGCTCCACTACTGTCTCTCAGAGCTCCACTACTGTCTCTCAGAGCTCCACTACACTACTGTCCCTCAGAGCTCCACAACTGTCTCTCAGAGCTCCACTACCCTGCTGTCTCTCAGAGCTCCACTACCCTGCTGTCCCTCAGAGCTCCACTACACTACTGTCTCTCAGAGCTCCACTACACTACTGTCTCTCAGAGCTCCACTACCCTGCTGTCTCTCAGAGCTCCACTACCCTGCTGTCTCTCAGAGCTCCACTACTGTCTCTCAGAGCTCCACTACTGTCTCTCAGAGCTCCACTACACTACTGTCTCTCAGAGCTCCACTACACTACTGTCTCTCAGAGCTCCACTACCCTGCTGTCTCTCAGAGCTCCACTACTGTCTCTCAGAGCTCCACTACACTACTGTCTCTCAGAGCTCCACTCCACTACTGTCTCTCAGAGCTCCACTACACTACTGTCTCTCAGAGCTCCACTACTGTCTCTCAGAGCTCCACCACACTACTGTCTCTCAGAGCTCCACTACACTACTGTCTCTCAGAGCTCCACTACTGTCTCTCAGAGCTCCACTACACTACTGTCTCTCAGAGCTCCACTACACTGCTGTCCCTCAGAGCTCCACAACTGTCTCTCAGAGCTCCACTACCCTGCTGTCTCTCAGAGCTACACTACCCTGCTGTCTCTCAGAGCTCCACTACTGTCCCTCAGAGCTCCACTACCCTACTGTCTCTCAGAGCTCCACTACCCTGCTGTCTCTCAGAGCTCCACTACTGTCTCTCAGAGCTCCACTACTGTCTCTCAGAGCTCCACTACTGTCTCTCAGAGTTCCACTACTGTCTCTCAGAGCTCCACTACACTACTGTCTCTCAGAGCTCCACTACACTACTGTCTCTCAGAGCTCCACTACACTACTGTCTCTCAGAGCTCCACTACCCTGCTGTCTCTCAGAGCTCCACTACACTACTGTCTCTCAGAGCTCCACTACTGTCTCTCAGAGCTCCACTACTGTCTCTCAGAGCTCCACTACCCTGCTGTCCCTCAGAGCTCCACTACTGTCTCTCAGAGCTCCACTACACTACTGTCTCTCAGAGCTCCACTACACTACTGTCTCTCAGAGCTCCACTACACTACTGTCTCTCAGAGCTCCACTACCCTGCTGTCTCTCAGAGCTCCACTACACTACTGTCCCTCAGAGCTCCACTACCCTGCTGTCTCTCAGAGCTCCACTACACTACTGTCCCTCAGAGCTCCACTACACTACTGTCTCTCAGAGCTCCACTACTGTCTCTCAGAGCTCCACTACCCTGCTGTCCCTCAGAGCTCCACTACCCTGCTGTCTCTCAGAGCTCCACTACACTACTGTCTCTCAGAGCTCCACTACTGTCTCTCAGAGCTCCACTACTGTCTCTCAGAGCTCCACTACTGTCTCTCAGAGCTCCACTACTGTCTCTCAGAGCTTCACTACACTGCTGTCTCTCATAGCTCCACTACTGTCTCTCAGAGCTCCACTACTGTCTCTCAGAGCTCCACTACTGTCTCTCAGAGCTCCACTACACTACTGTCTCTCAGAGCTCCACTACTGTCTCTCAGAGCTCCACTACTGTCTCTCAGAGCTCCACTACCCTGCTGTCTCTTAGAGCTCCACTACTGTCTCTCAGAGCTCCACTGCTGTCTCTCAGAGCTCCACTACACTACTGTCTCTCAGAGCTCCACTACACTACTGTCTCTCAGAGCTCCACTACTGTCTCTCAGAGCTCCGCTACACTACTGTCTCTCAGAGCTCCACTACTGTCTCTCAGAGCTCCACTACACTACTGTCTCTCAGAGCTCCACTACTGTCTCTCAGAGCTCCACTACTGTCTCTCAGAGCTCCACTACTGTCTCTCAGAGTTCCACTACTGTCTCTCAGAGCTCCACTACACTACTGTCTCTCAGAGCTCCACTACACTACTGTCTCTCAGAGCTCCACTACTGTCTCTCAGAGCTCCACTACTGTCTCTCAGAGCTCCACTACACTACTGTCTCTCAGAGCTCCACTACTGTCTCTCAGAGCTCCACTACTGTCTCTCAGAGCTCCACTACCCTGCTGTCTCTCAGAGCTCCACTACTGTCTCTCAGAGCTCCACTACCCTACTGTCTCTCAGAGCTCCACTACCCTGCTGTCTCTCAGAGCTCCACTACTGTCTCTCAGAGCTCCACTACTGTCTCTCAGAGCTCCACTACTGTCTCTCAGAGCTCCACTACCCTACTGTCTCTCAGAGCTCCACTACTCTGCTGTCTCTCAGAGCTCCACTACTGTCTCTCAGAGCTCCACTACCCTGCTGTCTCTCAGAGCTCGACTACCCTGCTGTCTCTCAGAGCTCCACTACTGTCTCTCAGAGCTCCACTACCCTGCTGTCTCTCAGAGCTGCACTACCCTGCTGTCTCTCAGAGCTCCACTACCCTCCTGTCTCTCAGAGCTCCACTACCCTGCGGTCTCTCAGAGCTCCACTACCCTGCTGTCTCTCAGAGCTCCACTACCCTGCTGTCTCTCAGAGCTCCACTACACTACTGTCTCTCAGAGCTCCACTCCACTACTGTCTCTCAGAGCTCCACTACACTACTGTCTCTCAGAGCTCCACTACTGTCTCTCAGAGCTCCACCACACTACTGTCTCTCAGAGCTCCACTACACTACTGTCTCTCAGAGCTCCACTACTGTCTCTCAGAGCTCCACTACACTACTGTCTCTCAGAGCTCCACTACCCTGCTGTCTCTCAGAGCTCCACTACTGTCTCTCAGAGCTCCACTACTGTCCCTCAGAGCTCCACTACCCTACTGTCTCTCAGAGCTCCACTACCCTGCTGTCTCTCAGAGCTCCACTACTGTCTCTCAGAGCTCCACTACCCTGCTGTCTCTCAGAGCTCCACTACTGTCTCTCAGAGCTCCACTACTGTCTCTCAGAGCTGTGGGATATTTGTGGATATCCTGATGAAGAATGTCTCAGTCAACCGAGGCTTGGATAATAACAAGGTTTATTAACCAAACAGATAGAATACATAGAGAGAATGGCTGAGGCTCTCGCCCCAGGTGATCAGCTGAAATTACCCAGGTAAGACCTTGATTGTGGTCGGGAAGAGCCCTTTATAGTTCAACAAAGGGGGTGTGTGGTCCCATTTGATAGGTCAGATGGGGGGGAGGGGGTACAGGTTTGGGGGGGGGGGTACAGGTAATGGGGACACAGGGGAGGGGAGTGTCTTATTCCACAGAGAGGGGGGGGGGCACAGGTAAAGGGAACACAGGGAGGGGGATATATTTACATGAGGACATAATTATACCACAATACTCACTTTTCTTTCTTATAATGTGGGTGAGATTAATGTATAATATACCAGGATTGTTTGGAACAGGTAAAAGTGGGGATAATAGTTTAAAATAGAATTATTTACATACATGATTAATAGAATTATTTACATACATGATTCATGACATGATCGACTGGACTGCGGTCTGTGTTATTTTGATATCAGAGGTGTGGGAATAGATATCACCCTTTTCTTTTATTAATCGCTCAAAATACCTATATCAATGAGTGGTCCTCATCTCTGATATCAAACAACAATTAACATAATCATTAGAAGCTATCGCTGTGCAAATATCTTGGCATACCTTCAGTCGTTTATGTCGTGACTCTGGGGAGGCTAATGTGATCGTTGTGCATACAGGCATCGTAATAAACCAATTAAATACATGCACTGTCTGTGTGGTCAGATTGCACAGGGTGAAAAAACAAAATTGTGTTCATAATTATTAGGAATCGGATTTACACATAAGGCTAATGTGTACAAAAACATTTTAACAACCGTTAACCTGGTGGTTAATAAAACTAACATGATTGCTTATGGGAAACTGTTCACAAATATATATATATATTTTTGCACATTTTGTGATGATTCTTGATGAAATTACTTAGGATCCAGTTGTATTTACCCTTAGTTTGAGTGTCACGTTCATCTGTGATTGCCTCAGTTTTGTTGGTCTTTACTTAGAATCAGGCAATTTTCTCCATTTCTTCTCTATAAATGAGGAGATAAAACGTCTTATGCATCGCTTCTGTATGTAATTCTAGTGCATCACCATATAGGTGCAAAACAACGTTACATGTCCTCTTCTATGAGAGAATAAAACAACTGATTCTTTCTTGTCTGACAATACAATTTTGTAACCTAAGTAATTCAAATGTGATGTAATGTGATCATGTGGTCACTTCTTCCTTCAGCAATACATTTTAGCTCATTATTACTAACCATTGTTAATGCTTTCTCATTGATTTCTTTTCATCACATCTCTAGTTCATCGTTTTGCAGATACATACAATTGTGTGAAAAGTTTCCTTCTTGTGAAGGTATTAATCTGAATGATGTTGCGTCGTTGTTGACAAGGTGTTCTCTGTCGGTCGTGTGGCAGGGCCAAACAGTAACACATAAAAATTAAATAAATACATACAATAGACATTACCTTAGTGGCTAATGTGTCAAAATAAAATTGAAAACCGTTAACCTAGTGGTTAATATAAAAGGTGATTATGATAATCGTTATGCATTGTTCTGTGGTCAAAACAAACTTGGTGTCTTGGAACAATCCAACTGGTTCTGCCCTGTTTAACAATACCATTTTGTAATGTGACTCTGTGATCATTTCTCATTGTCATTATAAAATTGGTTAATGCAATCTTACTGATTGTATTTCATCATATTCCTAGTCAATAATTTTCCAGATACATATGAACTCTGTGAAACAGTTCTTGTTTGTGAATCTGACAGTTGCTGTGAAGTGTTGATCATCTGTTCTCGGTCTGTCGTGTGGCAGGGCCAATACATACATAACAATGTGGACAATGTGTGTTCAGAAGTATCTTGTTCTACAGGTCTCTGATGATGTCTCTTCTTGACGATGCAGTCGGGAACATTCACTGGTCGTCGTTCATTCAGAGGGGGCCTACAGGAGGTCGCCTTCCGCTCCCTGTGTACCTTGTCAAGGGTCACCGGTAGCAGTCAACTATAGTGGTCTTTTCCTGCAGCCTATGTTGTTCTCTACCACCATCACATGTCTGCCACTGTGCTCACGCTTGGCCCCTATCAGGCCTAGAGACATGGTGGTCAGGGCGTTCTTGAACGTGGTGGTTGGTCCCCCCCGTTCCTCGTCATCGCGGTACTAGAGGGGCGAGGGGGCGGCCGTTTTTGAATGTGTTGTGCTGGTTTCGCTGTCCTCTTCTCGTCATTGCGGTACCACTTGATGGAGGGCGAGGGCCCGCCGGTGTAGTGGCTAGTCAGTAGGACGCTCTCTCTCACACGGATGACAATCTTGTCATGGGAATCCACCTTGATGGTCGGGGCTTTGGTTCCCATCTGCAGGTGATGGGTTTGGTCTGCAGTGCCGGGGTGGAGGCCGTCAAAGGTTGATCTCCTCTTCGTCAGTATCTCCTTGGTCAGTCTCCTTCGTGGTCCTCTGCTCCACTTTCTTGGGGATGTCTGTGGGCTGGGTTGGATGGTTCTCCCACGGTAGTTGTCGTCGCCTCTGGTTGTCAATTTTCTTTATGTGTCCTGCTGTGATTAGTTTGTTAATCTCAGCGCGGTACACAGTCTCTTGAGCGGGGTCTCTGGCTAGGTGCCGCTCTGTGTTCAATAGATACCGCTCCGTCGCTTCTTTTGGGGCGTGGAAGGTGGGCATACCCTCTCGCCTCAAGAGTGGAGTTGCGTATCTCATCACTCCATTGACTTTGACTCTCTTTGTCCCTTGCTCGAGGAGTGCTATGGCGTAAATGTCTTCCTTGGAACGAATGTCTTTCTTTTCGTTCTTAAAGGGCATTGTCTCTAGTGTCCATAGCCTCTCGACATGCTGTAGGAGGGTGGTGTCTTCTTCTGTCACTCTGGAGTGGAGGCAGCTAGTGGCTGCTGTTCGGTTAAGAGACTTAGCGAGGGAGCCTTGTAATGTCCATCCTAGGCGGGTCTCGACTGCTGCAGGACAGCCTCTGGGCCCTGTGTGGACCCGGTCTATCGGGACTATGAGGTCTGCATGGTCGGAGCCTATCAGCAGGGTCGGGGTGGCACCGTCGTCTCTCTGGCTGCCCGCTTGCTGCGATAGTGAAGGAGACATTCTCGCCCTTTATCGTCTTTAGATCTCTTCTTATTGTCCGAATCGTCATTGGTTGTGTCCGCAGCTTCGTGGTTCAGGTCGCGCGTCGTCTCACTCGTCCTGTCCTCTCACCAATTCGTGATCTGAGGGTGATAAACACTGCCTTAGAAAACTCCTCACATAAATGATTCAACGCCTTTCTGCTAAAGTGGAAAATCATTTTGGGATTAATTCAATTCATTGTAAATAAAATCACTTAATTGACAATAGGAAATGCAAACCAATTGCATTAGCAGTGATTCCTTACGTCAAGAAGGTCACATTCACTACAATTTTATCAGATCTTGTGTCTAACTAGATCTTACAGCATCAGGCTTTAAATAAAATTTGTAAATGAATGGCCAAATCTTGAATCAGATAAAATAGCTATTTTTCTTCATAGTCTGTGATGTCAAATTTTAATTTGATCTTACCTCAGGATGCGTTGGCTGTACCTCAGGATACTTACCTCGCCACGACTTCTCTGGCGTTCTTCACATCTCAGTGTGGCTCATCATGGCATAGGGTGGGGAAAAAAACATAAAATCTAGGTAGCCAGTTAATTTTTGCATGAAAAACAATCATTTGTTTTGTCATCTACGTTTTAACTAACCTTACTGTCATGCATTTGTCCTAATAAACTAATCTACACTGTAGCACTCAACACTTTGATGACCATTGTTACTCAGCTGATAGAGGTGTGCCTTGCCTGATGTCCTGTCGTACAGAACCTGTGAGTCGCTTTGGATAAAAGTGTCAGCTAAATGATCAATGTTGTTGATATCTTGTACATTTAGATAATTGTGCTGCAATTTTGGTGGTTGATAATTTTGCAATCATGGAGAGTATTAGTTGTTAAAAGAATAGTCTAAGGAAA
This sequence comes from Notolepis coatsorum, assembly GCF_963971535.1. Lineage (NCBI taxonomy): Eukaryota > Metazoa > Chordata > Actinopteri > Aulopiformes > Paralepididae > Notolepis > Notolepis coatsorum. The sequence goes on from NC_140175.1 coordinate 124,261,139, forward strand.
GTCATGCATGTTATTGGTTATGAACAGAGAATAGAAGGAGGGGATTGTAAGTAGTTGTTTTCATCATTAATCTTTCATCTCGGGCACTTCTCTAATTCATGTGTCTTTTTGAAAAGAGATGATGAAAACGACTGGTTAGTTATTGTTAGTATGGGAGTTAGGTAGATTTTCATAACTGCAATTTCATCACCGGTGTCTAATTCATGTTAATTAAGTGGTTCTCTGTTGCCATCTACCGCCAGGTGAGTTCATCAAGTCTGTGGTCACGAGTGTAGGCATTTGCATTGCTTTGTCTCCCAAGTGCCCACTCTGAAGAATTTACATGTGGGTATTTGGATGTAGATTTGTTCCAAATGGTCAATCGATTGTCTCTCAGCTCTGCACTGTCTCTCGGTTGACATGCAAATTGTTGGATTTTCTGTCTTTTGTGATACAATTTGGGTGTAGTCATTCACTGTTTTGCATCTCGCCTCAGAGCCAGATCTGTAAATACAAACACATGTTAATTTTCCACTCTTTTCTAAGTCCATCTGAGTGAATCCTCTTTGACTGTCTGTGTGCTCAACAAACATTAGCTAGATCTCATCCATCCCGTTCTTGGATGTAATGATAGTGTTATCATTTATCAATCATATCGCATATGTACACAAGCATCATATGAATGTGGACCCACACATTTTGAATCATGTTTAAAATGTCTTACAATGGAAAGGGCTAGTTATCTTTCATTGGTTCTTTAGATAAACACATTAACTCAAGTGAATATAACTTAAACATCTTACTTTTAAACATGATCTATGTTGTTTGTGTTCCAAGTTTTCAACATTGAAAGCTTATAAAGTCTAATCTAACGCTGTTTATGTGGACTACAATTCCTGTACTGCCATATATTGGGAACCGGAAGTGTTTGTTTAGCTCCCATGGTCAGTATGACCGGTACGCCCACAGATGTATTATAATTCTGAAACAGACATTGTAATTAGCTTTATGTGACTTATAATGTGTAAATTAAAGCACATAAACACTCAAGTGATCTGAGATAGTTGTAATTTGCTTTAACTGATAGTTGTGTATATGTACAGTTTCTACGTCAAATGACTCCCTTTTCTTGACTCCTTTTGTATCACAAAAAGTACTGAATTTGCAAATCTGGTATGTCATAAATGTACAGATGTAGCAGTACTGACTATTTGTCTGTCATGTATGTCATAATATGTTCTGATAAATTGAAAATGGGGGACCCTGATGTAAACAAATCTGGTATTGAAAATGGGGGACCCTGATGTAAACAAGACTAAAGTCTCTCTCTGGTCTGCATCCCCTTAACAATTGTGTATTGAGCTGTGCTGTATTGTACCCATTCTGCAATCTGTTAATAAAGTTTTCAATCAATCAATGCATCTATATTTACGATTGTCATACTCACCGGGGACAGCTGTTGTGTTGGGTTGGATCCGTTACGTGTCGTCAGCAACCCGCATCTCGCCACCTCAACTCAACATTTTCCAATAGCAGCGCGCACATACATATACAAATAAAACATATACTACACGTGGATTTCACGCACCCTTGGCCTTGGGTACATTACACTTTACGTTCGCTTATGGATAGTTTAATATAAAATAATCACTTCACGGCGCGCATAGCGTGACGTCATCGCTCCATGCGACGTTCGTGCGTTCTCATTCGCCTCGGAAATAACGCTTTGCAATTCATACAGTATTTTTCCAACGAGCTCTCAATAGCCTGGAATTCCTATACCAGCGTTTTGTTACCGAATGAACGCGCCTGTGCATATGTGAAACGTAAACAAACTGAAACGATAAAACTATACTTCTCCAAATGGCCGTTCCCGTGGGCCGGTGTTCTGCGGAATCCGGAAATTACTATTCTAGTTTGTTCCCGTGAACTGCACTTCAATGTTATTCTTTGTATAACGGTAACTAGTCTCTCAATGCTCGTCGCGCTATCCGTAGCCGGTTCTTGACTCAATAAAGCAACGCGATGGGTCCTATAATACTTGTGCACATACAAACGAGATTTAAACAGACAAACAAACATTAATACATATAAGTTAACGTGTGTATATATCTGGTCTGTATTGGATCGCTGTTCGTTTAGTCGTCCAACATCTGTATTGTTCCAACATCTGTTGCGACAAGGCATTTATACCCTTGATATATAACTACACATCGTTATTAAAATCATAACGACCGAACCTGACTTCGAAATTTACCAGCGATATATTAGATTATATATACCTTTTAATCACACTCACGGTCCCTTCGACCTGCGACTCGTTAAATGTACATTCACGTACTCCCGAGACAGGTCATCTTCCCGCTATCTGTATAATCAATTGGAATTCAATCCAAATACATCGTTTTCAGGAATGGAAGATATTGTGGGTTTAGTTTGAGGTTGAAACAATGAATATTATGACGCTACTCTGGTAATTAATAGGTTCCAATAGAGTAGCGTTTTCCATGGATATCACATCATAATAAGCCCACGCTTCTTGCCTTGTTGCCTATATTTTAGCCTGCATCAGCTAGACTTGGGTTAGCAAACCAACAACCGATTATTTTGTGCCCTAACTTTCGGTTTGGCAACAGCCAAATCCGGGAATAGCACAGACAACCCATCCTTTCAGAACATCTGTCCAGATAAGGACCCAGGTACACGCGTTTCCCCGGTACGATTCTCAATACAGATCAGATATATTAATGCACATTATTCTCACTCAGCCATGATCTCAATATTTTACAACATTCTGTAATATTCACCTGGCACAGAGAAAAGCGGGAAGATTTTAATTCCTTCCATACATTTTGTCGACCATCCTATTATACTCACTTTTCTCTGTATAGTTGAATGATACAGCACGCCGGGAGGACGCAAAAAGTCCGTCACAAGTTCGTAGACGCCAATTGTGGGATATTTGTGGATATCCTGATGAAGAATGTCTCAGTCAACCGAGGCTTGGATAATAACAAGGTTTATTAACCAAACAGATAGAATACATAGAGAGAATGGCTGAGGCTCTCGCCCCAGGTGATCAGCTGAAATTACCCAGGTAAGACCTTGATTGTGGTCGGGAAGAGCCCTTTATAGTTCAACAAAGGGGGTGTGTGGTCCCATTTGATAGGTCAGATGGGGGGGAGGGGGTACAGGTTTGGGGGGGGGGGTACAGGTAATGGGGACACAGGGGAGGGGAGTGTCTTATTCCACAGAGAGGGGGGGGGGGCACAGGTAAAGGGAACACAGGGAGGGGGATATATTTACATGGGGACATAATTATACCACAGAGCTCCACTACACTACTGTCTCTCAGAGCTCCACTACTGTCTCTCAGAGCTCCACTACTGTCTCTCAGAGCTCCACTACTGTCTCTCAGAGTTCCACTACTGTCTCTCAGAGCTCCACTACACTACTGTCTCTCAGAGCTCCACTACACTACTGTCTCTCAGAGCTCCACTACACTACTGTCTCTCAGAGCTCCACTACCCTGCTGTCTCTCAGAGCTCCACTACACTACTGTCTCTCAGAGCTCCACTACTGTCTCTCAGAGCTCCACTACTGTCTCTCAGAGCTCCACTACACTACTGTCTCTCAGAGCTCCACTACTGTCTCTCAGAGCTCCACTACTGTCTCTCAGAGCTCCACTACCCTGCTGTCTCTCAGAGCTCCACTACTGTCTCTCAGAGCTCCACTACACTACTGTCTCTCAGAGCTCCACTACTGTCTCTCAGAGCTCCACTACTGTCTCTCAGAGCTCCACTACCCTGCTGTCCCTCAGAGCTCCACTACACTACTGTCTCTCAGAGCTCCACTACACTACTGTCTCTCAGAGCTCCACTACTGTCTCTCAGAGCTCCACTACTGTCTCTCAGAGCTCCACTACCCTGCTGTCCCTCAGAGCTCCACTACACTACTGTCTCTCAGAGCTCCACTACACTACTGTCTCTCAGAGCTCCACTACCCTGCTGTCTCTCAGAGCTCCACTACCCTGCTGTCTCTCAGAGCTCCACTACTGTCTCTCAGAGCTCCACTACTGTCTCTCAGAGCTCCACTACACTACTGTCTCTCAGAGCTCCACTACACTACTGTCTCTCAGAGCTCCACTACCCTGCTGTCTCTCAGAGCTCCACTACTGTCTCTCAGAGCTCCACTACACTACTGTCTCTCAGAGCTCCACTCCACTACTGTCTCTCAGAGCTCCACTACACTACTGTCTCTCAGAGCTCCACTACTGTCTCTCAGAGCTCCACCACACTACTGTCTCTCAGAGCTCCACTACACTACTGTCTCTCAGAGCTCCACTACTGTCTCTCAGAGCTCCACTACACTACTGTCTCTCAGAGCTCCACTACACTGCTGTCCCTCAGAGCTCCACAACTGTCTCTCAGAGCTCCACTACCCTGCTGTCTCTCAGAGCTACACTACCCTGCTGTCTCTCAGAGCTCCACTACTGTCCCTCAGAGCTCCACTACCCTACTGTCTCTCAGAGCTCCACTACCCTGCTGTCTCTCAGAGCTCCACTACTGTCTCTCAGAGCTCCACTACTGTCTCTCAGAGCTCCACTACTGTCTCTCAGAGTTCCACTACTGTCTCTCAGAGCTCCACTACACTACTGTCTCTCAGAGCTCCACTACACTACTGTCTCTCAGAGCTCCACTACACTACTGTCTCTCAGAGCTCCACTACCCTGCTGTCTCTCAGAGCTCCACTACACTACTGTCTCTCAGAGCTCCACTACTGTCTCTCAGAGCTCCACTACTGTCTCTCAGAGCTCCACTACACTACTGTCTCTCAGAGCTCCACTACTGTCTCTCAGAGCTCCACTACTGTCTCTCAGAGCTCCACTACCCTGCTGTCTCTCAGAGCTCCACTACTGTCTCTCAGAGCTCCACTACACTACTGTCTCTCAGAGCTCCACTACTGTCTCTCAGAGCTCCACTACTGTCTCTCAGAGCTCCACTACCCTGCTGTCCCTCAGAGCTCCACTACACTACTGTCTCTCAGAGCTCCACTACACTACTGTCTCTCAGAGCTCCACTACCCTGCTGTCTCTCAGAGCTCCACTACCCTGCTGTCTCTCAGAGCTCCACTACTGTCTCTCAGAGCTCCACTACTGTCTCTCAGAGCTCCACTACACTACTGTCTCTCAGAGCTCCACTACACTACTGTCTCTCAGAGCTCCACTACCCTGCTGTCTCTCAGAGCTCCACTACTGTCTCTCAGAGCTCCACTACACTACTGTCTCTCAGAGCTCCACTCCACTACTGTCTCTCAGAGCTCCACTACACTACTGTCTCTCAGAGCTCCACTACTGTCTCTCAGAGCTCCACCACACTACTGTCTCTCAGAGCTCCACTACACTACTGTCTCTCAGAGCTCCACTACTGTCTCTCAGAGCTCCACTACACTACTGTCTCTCAGAGCTCCACTACACTGCTGTCCCTCAGAGCTCCACAACTGTCTCTCAGAGCTCCACTACCCTGCTGTCTCTCAGAGCTACACTACCCTGCTGTCTCTCAGAGCTCCACTACTGTCCCTCAGAGCTCCACTACCCTACTGTCTCTCAGAGCTCCACTACCCTGCTGTCTCTCAGAGCTCCACTACTGTCTCTCAGAGCTCCACTACTGTCTCTCAGAGCTCCACTACCCTACTGTCTCTCAGAGCTCCACTACCCTACTGTCTCTCAGAGCTCCACTACCCTGCTGTCTCTCAGAGCTCCACTACTGTCTCTCAGAGCTCCACTACTGTCTCTCAGAGCTCCACTACCCTACTGTCTCTCAGAGCTCCACTACCCTACTGTCTCTCAGAGCTCCACTACTGTCTCTCAGAGCTCCACTACCCTACTGTCTCTCAGAGCTCCACTACCCTGCTGGCTCTCAGAGCTCCACTACTGTCTCTCAGAGCTCCACTACTGTCTCTCAGAGCTCCACTACACTACTGTCTCTCAGAGCTCCACTACTGTCTCTCAGAGCATCACTACTGTCTCTCAGAGCTCCACTACACTGCTGTCTCTCAGAGCTCCACTACTGTCTCTCAGAGCTCCACTACTGTCTCTCAGAGCTCCACTACTGTCTCTCAGAGCTCCACTACACTACTGTCTCTCAGAGCTCCACTACTGTCTCTCAGAGCTCCACTACTGTCTCTCAGAGCTCCACTACACTACTGTCTCTCAGAGCTCCACTACTGTCTCTTAGAGCTCCACTACTGTCCCTCAGAGCTCCACTACTGTCTCTCAGAGCGCCACTACTGTCTCTCAGAGCTCCACTACTGTCTCTCAGAGCTCCACTACACTGCTGTCTCTCAGAGCTCCACTACTGTCTCTCAGAGCTCCACTACACTACTGTCTCTCAGAGCTCCACTACTGTCTCTCAGAGCTCCACTACACTACTGTCTCTCAGAGCTCCACTACCCTGCTGTCTCTCAGAGCTCCACTACACTACTGTCTCTCAGAGCTCCACTACCCTGCTGTCTCTCAGAGCTCCACTACCCTGCTGTCTCTCAGAGCTCCACTACTGTCTCTCAGAGCTCCACTACCCTGCTGTCTCTCAGAGCTCCACTACACTACTGTCTCTCAGAGCTCCACTACACTACTGTCTCTCAGAGCTCCACTACACTACTGTCTCTCAGAGCTCCACTACCCTGCTGTCTCTCAGAGCTCCACTACTGTCTCTCAGAGCTCCACTACACTACTGTCTCTCAGAGCTCCACTACTGTCTCTCAGAGCTCCACTACACTACTGTCTCTCAGAGCTCCACTACTGTCTCTCAGAGCTCCACTACCCTGCTGTCTCTCAGAGCTCCACTACCCTGCTGTCTCTCAGAGCTCCACTACCCTGCTGTCTCTCAGAGCTCCACTACTGTCTCTCAGAGCTCCACTACTGTCTCTCAGAGCTCCACTACGCTGCTGTCTCTCAGAGCTCCACTACTGTCTCTCAGAGCTCCACTACGCTGCTGTCTCTCAGAGCTCCACTACTGTCTCTCAGAGCTCCACTACTGTCTCTCAGAGCTCCTCTACTGTCTCTCAGAGCTCCACTACTGTCTCTCAGAGCTCCACTACCCTGCTGTCTCTCAGAGCTCCACTACTGTCTCTCAGAGCTCCACTACTGTCTCTCAGAGCTCCACTACTGTCTCTCAGAGCTCCACTACTGTCTCTCAGAGCTCCACTACACTACTGTCTCTCAGAGCTCCACTACTGTCTCTCAGAGCTCCACTACTGTCTCTCAGAGCTCCACTACCCTGCTGTCTCTCAGAGCTCCACTACCCTGCTGTCTCTCAGAGCTCCACTACTGTCCCTCAGAGCTCCACTACTGTCTCTCAGAGCTCCACTACTGTCTCTCAGAGCTCCACTACTGTCTCTCAGAGCTCCACTACCCTGCTGTCTCTCAGAGCTCCACTACCCTGCTGTCTCTCAGAGCTCCACTACTGTCTCTCAGAGCTCCACTACCCTGCTGTCTCTCAGAGCTCCACTACTGTCTCTCAGAGCTCCACTACTGTCTCTCAGAGCTCCACTACCCTTCTGTCCCTCAGAGCTCCACTACCCTGCTGTCCCTCAGAGCTCCACTACCCTGCTGTCTCTCAGAGCTCCACTACTGTCTCTCAGAGCTCCACTACTGTCACTACTGTCTCTCAGAGCTCCACTACTGTCTCTCAGAGCTCCACTACTGTCTCTCAGAGCTACACTACTGTCTCTCAGAGCTCCACTACCCTGCTGTCTCTCAGAGCTCCACTACTCTGCTGTCTCTCAGAGCTCCACTACTGTCTCTCAGAGCTCCACTACTGTCTCTCAGAGCTCCACTACACTACTGTCTCTCAGAGCTCCACTACACTACTGTCTCTCAGAGCTCCACTACTGTCTCTCAGAGCTCCACTACTGTCTCTCAGAGCTCCACTACACTACTGTCTCTCAGAGCTCCACTACTGTCTCTCAGAGCTCCACTACTGTCTCTCAGAGCTCCACTACACTACTGTCTCTCAGAGCTCCACTACTGTCTCTCAGAGCTCTACTACACTACTGTCTCTCAGAGCTCCACTACACTACTGTCTCTCAGAGCGCCACTACTGTCTCTCAGAGCTCCACTACACTACTGTCTCTCAGAGCTCCACTACTGTCTCTCAGAGCTCCACTACACTACTGTCTCTCAGAGCTCCACTACCCTACTGTCTCTCAGAGCTCCACTACTGTCTCTCAGAGCTCCACTACACTACTGTCTCTCAGAGCTCCACTACTGTCTCTCAGAGCTCCACAACTGTCTCTCAGAGCTCCACTACACTACTGTCAATCAGAGCTCCACTACTGTCTCTCAGAGCTCCACTACTGTCTCTCAGAGCTCCACTACTGTCTCTCAGAGCTCCACTACACTACTGTCTTTCAGAGCTCCACTACTGTCTCTCAGAGCTCCACTACTGTCCCTCAGAGCTCCACTACCCTGCTGTCCCTCAGAGCTCCACTACTGTCCCTCAGAGCTCCACTACACTACTGTCTCTCAGAGCTCCACTACTGTCTCTCAGAGCTCCACTACCCTGCTGTCCCTCAGAGCTCCACTACCCTGCTGTCTCTCAGAGCTCCACTACTGTCTCTCAGAGCTCCACTACTGTCTCTCAGAGCTCCACTACTGTCTCTCAGAGCTCCACTACTGTCTCTCAGAGCTACACTACACTACTGTCTCTCAGAGCTCCACTACACTGCTGTCCCTCAGAGCTCCACAACTGTCTCTCAGAGCTCCACTACCCTGCTGTCTCTCAGAGCTACACTACCCTGCTGTCTCTCAGAGCTCCACTACTGTCCCTCAGAGCTCCACTACCCTACTGTCTCTCAGAGCTCCACTACCCTGCTGTCTCTCAGAGCTCCACTACTGTCTCTCAGAGCTCCACTACTGTCTCTCAGAGCTCCACTACCCTACTGTCTCTCAGAGCTCCACTACCCTACTGTCTCTCAGAGCTCCACTACCCTGCTGTCTCTCAGAGCTCCACTACTGTCTCTCAGAGCTCCACTACTGTCTCTCAGAGCTCCACTACCCTACTGTCTCTCAGAGCTCCACTACCCTACTGTCTCTCAGAGCTCCACTACTGTCTCTCAGAGCTCCACTACCCTACTGTCTCTCAGAGCTCCACTACCCTGCTGGCTCTCAGAGCTCCACTACTGTCTCTCAGAGCTCCACTACTGTCTCTCAGAGCTCCACTACACTACTGTCTCTCAGAGCTCCACTACTGTCTCTCAGAGCATCACTACTGTCTCTCAGAGCTCCACTACACTGCTGTCTCTCAGAGCTCCACTACTGTCTCTCAGAGCTCCACTACTGTCTCTCAGAGCTCCACTACTGTCTCTCAGAGCTCCACTACACTACTGTCTCTCAGAGCTCCACTACTGTCTCTCAGAGCTCCACTACTGTCTCTCAGAGCTCCACTACACTACTGTCTCTCAGAGCTCCACTACTGTCTCTTAGAGCTCCACTACTGTCCCTCAGAGCTCCACTACTGTCTCTCAGAGCGCCACTACTGTCTCTCAGAGCTCCACTACTGTCTCTCAGAGCTCCACTACACTGCTGTCTCTCAGAGCTCCACTACTGTCTCTCAGAGCTCCACTACACTACTGTCTCTCAGAGCTCCACTACTGTCTCTCAGAGCTCCACTACACTACTGTCTCTCAGAGCTCCACTACCCTGCTGTCTCTCAGAGCTCCACTACACTACTGTCTCTCAGAGCTCCACTACCCTGCTGTCTCTCAGAGCTCCACTACCCTGCTGTCTCTCAGAGCTCCACTACTGTCTCTCAGAGCTCCACTACCCTGCTGTCTCTCAGAGCTCCACTACACTACTGTCTCTCAGAGCTCCACTACACTACTGTCTCTCAGAGCTCCACTACACTACTGTCTCTCAGAGCTCCACTACCCTGCTGTCTCTCAGAGCTCCACTACTGTCTCTCAGAGCTCCACTACACTACTGTCTCTCAGAGCTCCACTACTGTCTCTCAGAGCTCCACTACACTACTGTCTCTCAGAGCTCCACTACTGTCTCTCAGAGCTCCACTACCCTGCTGTCTCTCAGAGCTCCACTACCCTGCTGTCTCTCAGAGCTCCACTACCCTGCTGTCTCTCAGAGCTCCACTACTGTCTCTCAGAGCTCCACTACTGTCTCTCAGAGCTCGACTACGCTGCTGTCTCTCAGAGCTCCACTACTGTCTCTCAGAGCTCCACTACGCTGCTGTCTCTCAGAGCTCCACTACTGTCTCTCAGAGCTCCACTACTGTCTCTCAGAGCTCCTCTACTGTCTCTCAGAGCTCCACTACTGTCTCTCAGAGCTCCACTACCCTGCTGTCTCTCAGAGCTCCACTACTGTCTCTCAGAGCTCCACTACTGTCTCTCAGAGCTCCACTACTGTCTCTCAGAGCTCCACTACTGTCTCTCAGAGCTCCACTACACTACTGTCTCTCAGAGCTCCACTACTGTCTCTCAGAGCTCCACTACTGTCTCTCAGAGCTCCACTACCCTGCTGTCTCTCAGAGCTCCACTACCCTGCTGTCTCTCAGAGCTCCACTACTGTCCCTCAGAGCTCCACTACTGTCTCTCAGAGCTCCACTACTGTCTCTCAGAGCTCCACTACTGTCTCTCAGAGCTCCACTACCCTGCTGTCTCTCAGAGCTCCACTACCCTGCTGTCTCTCAGAGCTCCACTACTGTCTCTCAGAGCTCCACTACCCTGCTGTCTCTCAGAGCTCCACTACTGTCTCTCAGAGCTCCACTACTGTCTCTCAGAGCTCCACTACCCTTCTGTCCCTCAGAGCTCCACTACCCTGCTGTCCCTCAGAGCTCCACTACCCTGCTGTCTCTCAGAGCTCCACTACTGTCTCTCAGAGCTCCACTACTGTCACTACTGTCTCTCAGAGCTCCACTACTGTCTCTCAGAGCTCCACTACTGTCTCTCAGAGCTACACTACTGTCTCTCAGAGCTCCACTACCCTGCTGTCTCTCAGAGCTCCACTACTCTGCTGTCTCTCAGAGCTCCACTACTGTCTCTCAGAGCTCCACTACTGTCTCTCAGAGCTCCACTACACTACTGTCTCTCAGAGCTCCACTACACTACTGTCTCTCAGAGCTCCACTACTGTCTCTCAGAGCTCCACTACTGTCTCTCAGAGCTCCACTACACTACTGTCTCTCAGAGCTCCACTACTGTCTCTCAGAGCTCCACTACTGTCTCTCAGAGCTCCACTACACTACTGTCTCTCAGAGCTCCACTACTGTCTCTCAGAGCTCTACTACACTACTGTCTCTCAGAGCTCCACTACACTACTGTCTCTCAGAGCGCCACTACTGTCTCTCAGAGCTCCACTACACTACTGTCTCTCAGAGCTCCACTACTGTCTCTCAGAGCTCCACTACACTACTGTCTCTCAGAGCTCCACTACCCTACTGTCTCTCAGAGCTCCACTACTGTCTCTCAGAGCTCCACTACACTACTGTCTCTCAGAGCTCCACTACTGTCTCTCAGAGCTCCACAACTGTCTCTCAGAGCTCCACTACACTACTGTCAATCAGAGCTCCACTACTGTCTCTCAGAGCTCCACTACTGTCTCTCAGAGCTCCACTACTGTCTCTCAGAGCTCCACTACACTACTGTCTTTCAGAGCTCCACTACTGTCTCTCAGAGCTCCACTACTGTCCCTCAGAGCTCCACTACCCTGCTGTCCCTCAGAGCTCCACTACTGTCCCTCAGAGCTCCACTACACTACTGTCTCTCAGAGCTCCACTACTGTCTCTCAGAGCTCCACTACCCTGCTGTCCCTCAGAGCTCCACTACCCTGCTGTCTCTCAGAGCTCCACTACTGTCTCTCAGAGCTCCACTACTGTCTCTCAGAGCTCCACTACTGTCTCTCAGAGCTCCACTACTGTCTCTCAGAGCTACACTACTGTCTCTCAGAGCTCCACTACCCTGCTGTCTCTCAGAGCTCCACTACTCTGCTGTCTCTCAGAGCTCCACTACTGTCTCTCAGAGCTCCACTACTGTCTCTCAGAGCTCCACTACACTACTGTCTCTCAGAGCTCCACTACACTACTGTCTCTCAGAGCTCCACTACTGTCTCTCAGAGCTCCACTACTGTCTCTCAGAGCTCCACTACACTACTGTCTCTCAGAGCTCCACTACTGTCTCTCAGAGCTCCACTACTGTCTCTCAGAGCTCCACTACACTACTGTCTCTCAGAGCTCCACTACTGTTTCTCAGAGCTCCACTACACTACTGTCTCTCAGAGCTCCACTACACTACTGTCTCTCAGAGCGCCACTACTGTCTCTCAGAGCTCCACTACACTACTGTCTCTCAGAGCTCCACTACTGTCTCTCAGAGCTCCACTACACTACTGTCTCTCAGAGCTCCACTACCCTACTGTCTCTCAGAGCTCCACTACTGTCTCTCAGAGCTCCACTACACTACTGTCTCTCAGAGCTCCACTACTGTCTCTCAGAGCTCCACAACTGTCTCTCAGAGCTCCACTACACTATTGTCAATCAGAGCTCCACTACTGTCTCTCAGAGCTCCACTACTGTCTCTCAGAGCTCCACTACTGTCTCTCAGAGCTCCACTACACTACTGTCTCTCAGAGCTCCACTACTGTCTCTCAGAGCTCCACTACTGTCCCTCAGAGCTCCACTACCCTGCTGTCCCTCAGAGCTCCACTACTGTCCCTCAGAGCTCCACTACACTACTGTCTCTCAGAGCTCCACTACTGTCTCTCAGAGCTCCACTACCCTGCTGTCCCTCAGAGCTCCACTACTCTGCTGTCTCTCAGAGCTCCACTACTGTCTCTCAGAGCTCCACTACTGTCTCTCAGAGCTCCACTACCCTACTGTCTCTCAGAGCTCCACTACCCTGCTGTCCCTCAGAGCTCCACTACCCTGCTGTCTCTCAGAGCTCCACTACCCTGCTGTCTCTCAGAGCTCCACTACTGTCCCTCAGAGCTCCACTACCCTGCTATCTCTCAGAGCTCCACTACCCTGCTGTCTCTCAGAGCTCCACTACCCTGCTATCTCTCAGAGCTCCACTACCCTGCTGTCTCTCAGAGCTCCACTACTGTCTCTCAGAGCTCCTCTACTGTCCCTTAGAGCTCCACTACTAAACACCATCACACTGAAGGTTCCTGGTTCGATTCTGGCTCTTCCCGGCATCATGTTGAAGTGTCCTTGAACAAGACACTTAACCCCTAACTGCTCCCAATGAGCAGGTTATGGTAAATGGTTAATGGCTGCTTTTTTATATAACGCTTTTATCCAAATCGCTTTACAATTTGCTCCTCACATTTGACCCATTCACTCACACATTCACACACCGACGGCGGAGGCAACCATGCAAGGTGCCAACCTGTTCATCGGGAGCAATTAGGGGTTAGGTGTCTTGCTCAAGGACACATTGACACGCTGCCCGGGAGGAGTGGGAATCGAACCGGGAACCTCCGGATTGCCAGACGACTGCTCTACCTCCTGAGCCACTGTCGCCCCAGGTTGGCACTTTGCACATGGCACATGTGTGTGAATGTGTGAGTGAATGGGTGAATGTGAGGCATAAGTTGTAAAGCGCTTTGGATAAAAGCACTATATGAATGCAGTCCATTAGAAGTTGCTGTTTGACATCATTACATTTACATATTATACCTTTAATGTCATTGACAGCAGACGTACCACCCACCATGTACATCTACATTAGCTGTCCTTTACTTCTCTCTCTCTGCTCTACATCTACATTAGCTGTTCTTTACTTCTCTCTCACTGCTCTACATCTACATTAGCTGTCCTTTAGTTCTCTCTCACTGCTCTACATCTACATTAGCTGTCCTTTACTTCTCTCTCTCTGCTGTACATCTACATTAGCTGTTCTTTACTTCTCTCTCACTGCTCTACATCTACATTAGCTGTTCTTTACTTCTCTCTCTCTGCTCTACATCTACATTAGCTGTTCTTTACTTCTCTCTCACTGCTCTACATCTACATTAGCTGTTCTTTACTTCTCTCTCACTGCTCTACATCTACATTAGCTGTCCTTTACTTCTCTCTCTCTGCTGTACATCTACATTAGCTGTTCTTTACTTCTCTCTCACTGCTCTACATCTACATTAGCTGTTCTTTACTTCTCTCTCACTGCTGTACATCTACATTAGCTGTTCTTTACTTCTCTCTCACTGCTGTACATCTACATTAGCTGTTCTTTACTTCTCTCTCACTGCTCTACATCTACATTAGCTGTCCTTTAGTTCTCTCTCACTGCTCTACATCTACATTAGCTGTTCTTTACTTCTCTCTCACTGCTCTACATCTACATTAGCTGTCCTTTACTTCTCTCTCACTGCTCTACATCTACATTAGCTGTCATTTAGTTCTCTCTCTCTGCTGTACATCTACATTAGCTGTTCTTTACTTCTCTCTCACTGCTCTACATCTACATTAGCTGTTCTTTACTTCTCTCTCTCTGCTGTACATCTACATTAGCTGTTCTTTACTTCTCTCTCACTGCTCTACATCTACATTAGCTGTCCTTTAGTTCTCTCTCTCTGCTGTACATCTACATTAGCTGTTCTTTACTTCTCTCTCACTGCTGTACATCTACATTAGCTGTCCTTTAGTTCTCTCTCACTGCTGTACATCTACATTAGCTGTTCTTTACTTCTCTCTCTCTGCTCTACATCTACATTAGCTGTTCTTTACTTCTCTCTCTCTGCTCTACATCTACATTAGCTGTTCTTTACTTCTCTCTCACTGCTCTACATCTACATTAGCTGTTCTTTAGTTCTCTCTCACTGCTGTACATCTACATTAGCTGTTCTTTACTTCTCTCTCTCTGCTGTACATCTACATTAGCTGTTCTTTACTTCTCTCTCACTGCTCTACATCTACATTAGCTGTCCTTTACTTCTCTCTCACTGCTCTACATCTACATTAGCTGTCCTTTACTTCTCTCTCTCTGCTCTACATCTACATTAGCTGTTCTTTACTTCTCTCTCACTGCTCTACATCTACATTAGCTGTTCTTTACTTCTCTCTCACTGCTGTACATCTACATTAGCTGTTCTTTACTCCTCTCTCTCTGCTGTACATCTACATTAGCTGTTCTTTACTTCTCTCTCTCTGCTCTACATCTACATTAGCTGTTCTTTACTTCTCTCTCTCTGCTGTACATCTACATTAGCTGTTCTTTACTTCTCTCTCACTGCTGTACATCTACATTAGCTGTCCTTTACTTCTCTCTCTCTGCTCTACATCTACATTAGCTGTTCTTTACTTCTCTCTCACTGCTGTACATCTACATTAGCTGTTCTTTACTTCTCTCTCTCTGCTGTACATCTACATTAGCTGTTCTTTACTTCTCTCTCTCTGCTGTACATCTACATTAGCTGTTCTTTACTTCTCTCTCTCTGCTCTACATCTACATTAGCTGTTCTTTACTTCTCTCTCACTGCTGTGCATCTACATTAGCTGTTCTTTACTTCTCTCTCTCTGCTCTACATCTACATTAGCTGTTCTTTACTTCTCTCTCACTGCTGTGCTGGAGGATAAGGCCACATCTCCTCTTTGACTGTTCCGGGCGAACCTCAAGTCCTGACACATCAATATCACTGATTGATGAGCCTTTGATGGTCCATCTTTAATGCAAAGTCAGACTCCAAGAAGTCGACTAAAAATAATAAAGGAATCGAATGACATCATAGGCATACGCTTGAATGAGTCATCTGGGATTAAGGCGGAGGATTTCACAGCTCAGCAGTCTCACGCCAGCCTCCTGCAAGCCTCCAGCCTCTGAGACGATTAACAATATTGCTTAAGGCATATTGGTTGTGTGGTTCATGAAGCAAAACTGATCCTTTCATGAGCAGAATATCACTTTCTAGCGTTTGGCCTTAAGTGAAATTTGATCTCATAGCCTATGCCCCTGTAATTACTCCAAATGGCCAAATATTCCAAAAGTCCAATTCACTGTAAATGATGTTGGTAATGAGATGTTATTAGGATTATAGGTCACTTACCAGCTAAAGGTGTTGCTGAATAGCCCGCAGGGATTTGGCTCAATTTGGGGATTCATGGAGGTGCATTCCAAAAGATCTAATGTTTTTAGATTATGTCGATTTTGCACAACTTGCCATCAATTAATTATTTTAAGGAACAAATCAATACTTTTTTATTGGAGTTGAGTAACAACATTTCAAGAGGAAGGCGATCAACAAGAGAATATTCCCTCTTTACTCTCACCTCTGCTAAACTCATTTCCCCTTTGCCTTTAAAGGTGAAGGCAGGGCCACAGTGAAGACAGGGCCACAGTGAAGACAGGAACACAGTGAACACAGGAACACAGTGAAGACATGAACACAGTGAAGACAGGAACACAGTGAAGACAGGAACACAGTGAAGACAGGGCCACAGTGAACACAGGAACACAGTGAAGACAGGAACACAGTGAACACAGGAACACAGTGAAGACATGAACACAGTGAAGACAGGAACACAGTGAAGACAGGAACACAGTGAAGACAGGAACACAGTGAAGACAGGGCCACAGTGAAGACAGGAACACAGTGAAGACAGGAACACAGTGAAGACAGGAACACAGTGAAGACAGGGCCACAGTGAAGACAGGAACACAGTGAAGACAGGAACACAGTGAACACAGGAACACAGTGAAGACAGGAACACAGTGAAGACAGGAACACAGTGAAGACAGGAACACAGTGAAGACAGGAACACAGTGAAGACAGGAACACAGTGAACACAGGAACACAGTGAAGACAGGAACACAGTGAAGACAGGAACACAGTGAAGACAGGAACACAGTGAAGACAGGAACACAGTGAAGACAGGGCCACAGTGAAGGCAGGAACACAGTGAAGACAGGAACACAGTGAAGACAGGAACACAGTGAAGACAGGAACACAGTGAAGACAGGAACACAGTGAAGACAGGAACACAGTGAAGACAGGAACACAGTGAAGACAGGAACACAGTGAAGACAGGGCCACAGTGAAGACAGGAACACAGTGAAGACAGGGCCACAGTGAAGACAGGAACACAGTGAAGACAGGGCCTCACTAGACAAAGTGAGCCAGCGAGGTGGTATTCTACCAACGAATGTGGACAGAGCAGTTGTTTGCGAGGTGCAGTGGCCTCTGATCTAATGCTCGTTAATCTCCGCCTAAGAGAGAGGAAAGCAGCACCGCCTACCTTTCTTCAACTGTTGAAGGATATACGCTCAGAGGAAGAGTATGAGGCCTCAAGGAAGAAACTCTTCCCTGCTGTGCAGTGTGTTCCGGTGATGACAGAAATTGACAGAAAACAGGCCGTAAATCCAGAGCCTGAAAGCCGAAATAAAGGAGCTAAAATCCGTAGTTGCTGCAGTGGCGACTAGGCCAGACCGAGGCAGGCAAGATACTGGGGAGAACATGGCTCTCAATGTAGCCACACCCAGTGAGCTTCGTCCTGACTCCGAGTTAACGGCATTGAGGAAACGGATGAAGCGACTCCAAAACAAAGTCGACCAAAGAGTGACTCCCAGAGAAACTGCGGCTGCAGTCTCAATGGTGGACGTGTCAAGACCTGTCTCCAGCTATCCCCGGAGATCGCCAAAGGGTGCAGAGGAGAAATTCTGCTACCGGTGTGGCGAGGGTGGTCATTTTGCAGGGAAGTGTCAAAACCCTGAGAACCTGGCTAAGGTTATCAAGAGACTAATTCATGCCCTGAGAGTAGCAAAAGACCAGCAGCAGACAGGTAGTGTCACTCATGGTAACAAGAACTGTGAATTGAAAAAGAGTGCAGTTACCTTACAGAGTCCATTTATCCCTGAGGGTTTGGTAGGGCCACCTAGCCTTGTACAGTTGAAGGTTAGTGAACAACCTTGCACCGCACTGTTAGACAGCGGCTCCCAGGTGACTATAATTTTTGCACCCTGGTATCAGAAGTACTTATCTCATGTCCCAATTCAGCCTGTCTCTGGGCTAGCCCTCTGGGGTCTAAGTGAATCCAATATGAGTTACCCCTACCTTGGCTATGTAGTTGTAGATGTAGAGTATCCAGTCAGATTATGACAGTCCTTGCACTCATCTGCCCGAGCCCTAAGACTGCAGACCAGACATCTGTCATTGTAGGGACCAATGCTAGTCATGTCAGGCGATTGGTGAAGCAGTGCAGAGACGGTGGGATTGATGTGACTTCGACCTTAGGCGTCCAAGCTTGTGCTGTAGGAGACCAG
The DNA here is from genome assembly GCF_963971535.1 of Notolepis coatsorum. Classification (NCBI taxonomy): domain Eukaryota; kingdom Metazoa; phylum Chordata; class Actinopteri; order Aulopiformes; family Paralepididae; genus Notolepis; species Notolepis coatsorum. The sequence continues at coordinate 124,279,374 of NC_140175.1, forward strand.
GCTACTTTGAAGCGCTCAGATGAGATGGTGGAGGGAGAAGATAGAGTAGGCTCAGTGAGGTGGATAGGACCGGGTCCGTTGACTCTACCCCCTGGTGGTGATGTGCAAAGTTGAGCTAACACAGGCAGTAGGCCAAGAGATCCTAATGCTAGACGCCTCACCAATAGCCCCTCTCCCTGCTGGTGTGTCACTGCAGCCCATGGTAGTGTGTAGCCAGGCCATGGACATCAACAGTTTCAAAGTCCTAGTAAAAAATTACTCTCTGAGAGAAACAAGCATAGCAGTGGGAACGGTGATTGGGCATCTGCACCTGATGGATTCAGTCACTGTCATCCCGCCCAAAGAGACAACCTCATCAGAGTTTGATGAGAGCAGAATCAACTTCGGAGACTCGCCTATCCCAGAAGAGTGGAAATCCTGTCTTCTCTATGGAAGAGTGGGATGTCGGACTAGTTAAAGGGGTAGAACACCAGATCCGTCTCTCTGATCCTCGCCCATTCCGTGAGCGTTCACAACGACTGGCACCTGCAGACATTGAAGATGTGCGAAAGCACCTACAAGAGCTCCTGCAGGCCGGGATCATAAGAGAGTCTCGGAGCCCCTTTGGCTCATTAGAGCTGAAGATTAAATGCGATTGTGAGTTTCCCATCAATCAGGTTTGCAACAGGGTTTTTTGTTTGTTTGTTTGGTTTTGTTTATTAGATGCCGGCTTAGGTATATAGTATATTGTATTATTGTACAGGATATTTCATTTGTAATTAGCTGTATCATTAATGCCATTTTGGATATAGGTTTTCATTTATATTTCCTTTTTTGATATTGAGCACATGGTGCCTTTGAGACAATACTTTATTTATTAACTAACATTTTCTTTATTCTGTAATGTGTATATATATACACACACAGTGTATGTAATATATAACACTATATGTTCAATACAGATTATTTTTATATTTAAAGTTAAGTGTCTGGCTTGATCATTTCTATCTTAAATGTATTGATGTTATATCCCAAACAGATATTCGTATATTCGTATTATTAGATTAGTAAGAGCTAGGTATTGTATTTCATAAAGAACCTAAGGCCCTGCCCTCTAATTCAACTGGGGTAAAAGGGGCTACATGCACATAGCAACATAAATGCACATAGCAACATAAATGCACATAGCAACATAAATGCACATAGCAACACAAATGCACATAGCAACACAAATGCACATAGCAACATAAATGCACATAGCAACATAAATGCACATAGCAACACAAATGCACATAGCAACACAAATGCACATAGCAACACAAATGCACATAGCAACATAAATGCACATAGCAACATAAATGCACATAGCAACATAAATGCACATAGCAACATAAATGCACATAGCAACACAAATGCACATAGCAACATAAATGCACATAGCAACATAAATGCACATAGCAACATAAATGCACATAGCAACACAAATGCACATAGCAACATAAATGCACATAGCAACATAAATGCACATAGCAACACAAATGCACATAGCAACACAAATGCACATAGCAACACAAATGCACATAGCAACATAAATGCACATAGCAACAAAAATGCACATACAGATGAAGCCATGAATTGTCATTGGACGACCGCTTGGGCACCGTTTGGGCACCGTATTAACGGTAACAATGACCAGCAGGGGCGCACAACGTGCCCGACGTGCCTGCTCTCTGTTCATTCAGGAGGAGCTCCGCGCTCGACAAAGGGAGAGAGAGGCAGAGAGAGAATGAGAGAGAATGGACAAAATGCACTGCAATGTTGTGTTCTGACCGCGTGTATGCCTTCTACAACGCTGTTCCAGTTCCGCGTTGCCGCTTTGCGCTCTGATTGGCCGAGCGCGCGCATGAGCCGCGACGCGGCCCTCAGCCAGGCAGCAATACTAAGTTCCAGTTAACCTAATTTATACCGTAAGCAATCATTAAAAAAATATACCGTAGGGCGGTCAGGTGGCGTAGCGGAGATTGCGTTCGTCACCAACACCGTATTAGAGGGTGGGAAAGCTGGTGGGTGGGTCCGGGTCATTGTAAACAGCGACTCCTACAGTTCGGTCGGGGCGCCTGCTCAGCGCGGATAGGATCTAAGGGGGGTAGTGTGATCCTTCCACACGTTACACCCTCTCAGTGAGAGTCCGCGCTGCCAGGTGAAAAGAAGCGAGACGTGTGTCGGAGGAAGCACGTAATAGCCTCCACTCTCCCAGACCGACTGTGGGGGGTAAGGGCGCAGTGACCAGGAAGGGGATTGGGAATTGGCATAACGACTAACATTGGGATGGGAGAAAATCGGAGGAAAAAGGAGGGGGAAAAAGATCAATAAAAAAATATATATATATACCGTTAACTGGAATATGTTGTTTCTTTACACATATGTTGGATTATGTAATTGGTTTGTCATGACAAACCAATAAAAATCGTGCGACTCGGGCTTCATCGCCGCCTTCGCGACCCTGATAGTTTTTAGTTCATTGATCTAGTAATATTTGATGTCAATATCTTATATATATCTAAAGGCCATAATGTATAATATGCCTAATGGGGCCTGGCGTCTGTGTGTCTGCCTTCTCCCTCCCTGCATGTGGCGTGACCTGCTGACCTCGTGGCTGTCTCCTTCCACACACACCCATTAACACACACAGGGCCCCCTGTACATCCTGATCACGCGCCTCACACACACACATCCTCCTCTTCCGACGCGCACACGCATACACACTCACGTACGCACACACACACATCGCTCACCCACACTTACAAACACATACACACAGTTACACACCAACTGTTATGAGAACTGTCATGAATATCATGAACCATTAGATGGATGTTAACCAGATGGCCCCCTTAGAAAACATCCATTAACTCTTGCACTTAGACACACACACCACACAGCCTAGCACACACACACCACACACACACCCATACATACACACACAGATACATACACACACACACCCCTCCCCTTCTCTCTCTGTCCAAGAGGGTATAAATGACATGTAATGTGATGTATTCGTTCATATACTGGTGTGCGAGAGGATGAGCCCGTGTGCATGGGCTGCACGAGGGTGGCTGTTCTCTTCTCTGTGAAATAAAAGCTCTGTTTGAAATACTCTGTCGTTCTGCGAATCTTTTGGTCGACTGGTCCATGACCATATCAATTCAAGAACTCACGAGGGACAGGTTATCCCTTTCAATTAAAAGGATAATCTCTCGATCTTCCACTTATAATGTAAACTAGCACGGGGTTCTTTTAATTGAATGTCGGCTAGGTGAGCAGAGATGAGACAAAGAGTCAGATGCGGCAGTCTCCAGTTTACTGAACTCTCACAGCACAAATAGATCACAATCTGGACTCCAGGCATATGTACATCCACGCAGGGAGAGCACAGTTGCACAGGAGCCCTGATGATACAGAAGTCAGCTCATTTATACATTTGTCGTTGGACACACCTCTTTCTGGTTTGATGATCGATAGCTGTCATCGTCATCGTTGAGGACAAAGGGAATATGAAACCGGGAAAAGTACGAGGGAGGGGGATTCCGGGGGATAAGTTCATTGTCTTATTTTAGTCATTACTCTTGCTTATCGTGATACTTGAGGCAGATCATTGAGAGGTCGAAGTAATTATGTCTGTATGTAACTAGTTTACCTGTTTGACCCAGCACTTAGTCAAGGGTACTTTCGTGATTTTCATGACAGTTGGTGTGTATCTGTATGTGTTTGTAAGTGTAGGTGAGCGATGTGTGTGTGTGTGTACGTGAGTGTGTGTGCTTGTGCGCTTCGGAAGAGGAGGCTTAGTAATGACTTCCTAGGGCCATGTGTCTGAGGCTAGTAATGACCTCCTAGGGCCATGTGTCTGAGACTACCTGTGTGTATGTGTTTGTAAGTGTGTATGAGTGTGCGCAGGGCCGCCTCAGGGGGTGTGCGAGCAGTGCGGTCGCACAGGGCCTCGCGGGAAGGGGGGCCTCGCAAAAAAAAAAAAAAAAAAAAAAAAAAAAAAATTTATTAATTTTTTTTTTATTATTATTTTTTTTTTTTTTTTTTTTTTGCGAGGCCCCCCTTCCCGCGAGGCCCTTTTTCATCACAGACCTAAAATCTAGTTTTGCTTATATGCTTATATATTTCACATTAGACACGTTTGTAGAATGTGTCTGACTTGTTCCTGGGTCTGCAGTCCTGCAGCTGCAGACATACTCACTATTGGAGCTCAGCCTCTGGGGTTCTGCAGCAGCATTGGTTTCAACGAAGGGAGTGGTTTTACTTACATCATGTGTAGACAGTGTAGACGCCGGCAGCGTGAGTCGGCTGCGTTTGACATTTTCGCGCGTGCAGCTTTTGACTATGCTTAGTTATGCCCAATAGCCAAGACGAAGAAAGAGGTCGGTCATTATCACGTTAGCTAATCTATCCAGAGGAGCGCGGCGAGGCGAGTGGATGTCTTTTCAAAAGAAGCAATACGCCGAAAGGTGTCCAGTCTGCCGGAAAGTACTCGAAGAAGAAGAAGAAGAAATTACACCGTGGGGCCAAGAAAGTTTCCTTCCACGTTGATACTGCGTTATGGTGAGTGACCGTGAGTCAACATATGATTATATACCCGCCGTGGATCTGTCTTTCTCTATCTGGAGCCAAACTGGTCGACGAGCTAATACTACTAGTAGCTAACGCTAACGGTGTGTGCCTGGTGGTGAGAGCACCTGGCTGTATGCAGCTACATAGAGCCACGTGCCTGATTGAGCTAACTGTTAGCCAGACGCCATGTGTGGGCTGGCTGGCTGGCTGTCGGCCCACCACGTCCTCCCCACACCCAGTCTCCTCGGCCGGAGCCGTGGCCCCCCGTACTATACCAGGAGGGAGGGGTGGGGAGCGAAGGTGGAGGGAGGCGCGCTGAGGCCTTTCGTCAACGTGGAGACCTGTGTTGCGGCCTTTCGCCCTGCGCCCTCGTGCAGCCAGGTAACTAAGATTAATGAAAATGTCATGACATTACCCCACTCTTACTTCCTTCCCCTCCCGAATGTTTTGTTAATAACGATGTTTTTTTCCAGGCAAAACATATGCTACTTCACAACATTTGGAGATACGACATGTGCTGTGTGTGAATGGTGTAGCTTGTGTAGCTTGTGTAGCTTGTGTAGCGTTGGGCCATTGGCCAAAGCTGTGTGTGGCCTGGTGTCACAGAGTACCTGGCTAGCCTATTTAGCTGATGTCGGCCATTGGCTCCTTGCTTTGGTTTCTCTGGTATACCCTGCTCTTCTTGTTGGATTTAAGTGTTGATCTTTGTCCTTTTGAATCTGTCATACATGCTCTAGTCTCTAACACACACACACATGACAAACACACATGTTCTCTCTCTCTCTCTCTCTCTCTTTCTAACACACACAGTCTGCCTATGGCGGCCTTTCTCGATGGCTAGGCTGTGCTCAAGGATCTTCAGTCACAGTGCTCAGGTATTCTGCCACTGTGTACTCTCTGTTTAGGGCCAAATAGCATTTCAATTTCTTTCCAATGTGTCTCTCTCTCTCTCTCTCTCTCTCTCTCTTTTGATCTTTGTCCTTTTGAATCTGTCATACATGCTCTAGTCTCTCTCTAACACACACACACATGACAAACACATGTTCTCTCTCTCTCTCTCTCTCTGTACACTGTATATTGACTGTAGAACGGGAGCTCTCTTTCGCTCTCTCTTTTGCTATATGTTGACTGTATCATGCCCCGCCTCGGGCAGCGCTATTATTTAAGAATATGTTGACTGTATATATAAAAAAAAAAAAAATATATATATATATATATATATATATATATATATAATTTTTTTTTTTTTTTTTTTTTTTACCTTTGGGGGGGGGGGGGGGGGGGGGCCTCGCGTTAAATCTCGCACAGGGCCTCGCATTTCTCCCAGGCGGCCCTGAGTGTGCGTACATGAGTTTGTGTGCGTGTGAGGGAGACATGGGTATGTGTGTGTGTGTGAGGCGCGCGTGTGTGTGTGTGTGAGGCGCGCGGGTGTGTCTGTGTGAGGCGCGTGTGTGTGTGTGCGTGAGAGGGGTTTGTGTGTGTGTATGTGTGTCCATCTATGTGTGTTAATGGGTGTCTGTGTGGAATGAGCCTACAGTCATCAGGTCACTTAAACCGTGTGTGGAAAAATAGACTGCAGCCTGCACCAAGGGTCAGCAGGTCAAGCCAAAATGCAGGAGAGAGGAGAAGGCAGATATACGTGCCTTTAAATATAAAATATTAATTCTATCACCCAGTTTGATGGTTATATCTAACAACCCTCCGTGCTGCGATAAGGCTTTCAACAGCGGGGAGAGTATGCTGCCGCGAGCGGCATCACTGAGCTCGCCATGGTGTCCGCTGGACGAAGCCAGAGACGGTCTTATTATGGGGCTTATGCCGAGAAGCAGTAACACAACAGTGAACACATAGTTGCAATGCATCTGTCAGTCGTACTTAACTATGTTACTGTTGTGTTACTGCTTCGCAGCATAAGCCCCATAATACTCTCCCCGCTGTTGAAAGCCGGAGCACGGAGGGGCGGTGATGAGCGCAGCGATGCCGCTCGCGGCGCCTACTCTCCCGGCTGGCGGAAGCCTTATCGCAGCACGGCGGAGGCGCTTGTCGCGGCTCATGCGCATGCGCACGCTCGGCCAATCAGAGCGCAAAACGGCAATGCGGAACTGGAACAGCATTGTAGAAGGCATAGACGCATTCTGACCACATGTTTTGGCTAAAATACATAGGGCGGAATCCACAGAGAATGGATTGCGCGAAGCAAATTGCATTTGCGGAGCCTGCTCTGCGTCTGCGAGGTATCCACGAAAGCACATTGCTCGATGAGATACCAGCGCAGACACGCCCAATATGTGTAGCTCGCGAGCAGTCTGCAGTCCGCACTCTGTCCCCCTGAAATGTGTGTGTCGAAATGTAGCGCGCTGTCAAGTTTAGCGCTGTCCAAAAAAATAAAACAAATTAGAAATCAAGAAATCACTCCATCCATTAACTCAACTGGACTGTCATACTATTCATTTGCACTAGCACTATTGCACTTGGGACATTGATATTATATTATTGATGTTATTATTTTATACATGCTATATTCAGTATGTTTGTATGTGGTGATGCTCTAAATTCAATTCCGTTGGACCAACAATGACAATAAAGATTCTATTATTTTGCACTCCTCTATACATTACGAAGTAAACGAAATACAATACAAAATGAACAGAATATCAAAGAAAATAGAACTTATGAGTTATGAACAGTATCTAACTAAATATAAAGCCGAGTGCCAATAGCCTTCGCAACGCGTGATTTTGAAATAAGGCTATAGACGACATTTCTAATGATTGGTTCTGAGATGATGATCAATACAGTAAACATTTATTTCTGATAGGTGCTGATCAGCAGTAATGCAATGTCATGATTATTATTATTCTGAAGTTATTATTATTATTATTATTATTATTATTATTATTATTATTATTATTATTATTATTATTATTATTATTATTATTATTATTATTATTATTATTATTATTATTATTATTATTATTATTATTATTATTATTATTATTATTATTTATTATTATTATTATTATTATTAAATTAAAAATGTATTAATAATTAATTAATAAGACCTCCTCTCCTTCACTATAATCTAATTATGAAATCAGATATAGGCCAGGGCTTTACAACTTAATAAAGAATATATTAAATAGGATAGAAACTAAATTAAATGTATACCATATACAATGCAATAATATATTGTGCTATATTCCGTTTATATCCCATTTAATTGTATTCAATCTCTGTATTAAGTTGTAAAGCCCTGGTCTATATTTGATTTCATAATTAGATTATATTCTAGTGAAGGTTATTATTAATTAATTATACATTTTATAATAATAATAATAATAATAATAATAATAATAATAATAATAATAATAATAATAATAATAATAATAATAATAATAATAATAATAATAATAATAATAATAACTTTGTTTTATATAGCGCCTTTCATAAAACCTAAGGTCGCTTATAGGGGAAGAAATAACAAACAGACTAAGGGGCTACACAACCCTGACTGTATTTAAATAATGAGCTTGGCAAATACTAAATGATATATTAACCAATATTAAATGTACACAAAATGGCGGACACTCTTATTAACTGGAGGGGACAGGGGTACCGAGTTGAATTATTACATTTAATGTGTAACATAAAAACACACATGTAACATATCACATAATATCCGTGGTCACATTAATATCCTGGGGCTAATCAAATGTACATGCAACCAGTCGGGTAGTCGCTGGATAGGGGGGTGACGGTGTAAATGCAGCTGTCGCCTATAGAGGGCGTTTATGTTTATTTTTATATTTCATTTTATTTCATGTGACGGATCACTTCCTGTCTCCCGCTCTGACTTGCCGTAGTTTGATCAGATCAGGCAGAGCGTGCCAAGACGTGTAGAAGAAGACAGCGCAGCAGATTTGTGCTCTTTATTTTATAAAAGCTAAAAGTGTTATGGTTTGTAACCGACCCCAATCGCACAACACAAGACAGGTATGATGGTTTGCCAAGAAACAGATATTTATTTAGAACAGGGAAAAAGGGCACTGTCCCTTTAAGGGAGAAAACACAAAACACTGGAATAACACAAGAGGGGAAGGTAAAGTGCCTTTAAGAGGCGGGCAGGAAAAGGGAACACTATGGGAAGGTAAGGGAACGCCTAAGGGAAGGTTAAGGGAACGCCTAGGGAACAGAGGAACTAGAGACTAGGAGAACTAGGGATAAGGAACTAGGTGGAACTAGAAGGGGAGAACTTGGGACCAGGAACTAGGTGGAACTAGAAGGGGAGAACTAGGGGCAGAGGGGACTGAGGCCCGCGGAGGCGGGCTGGGGACAGGGAGGAACTGGGGACTGGTGGGAAAACATCTGGGCCGCTCTGCAGAACAGAGGAGAGGGTTAATATTCAAAGGGAACAAACAGAGCAGATGCAGAACAGTCCAAATAACAAAGTAACAAAGTAAATACTATCTTCGTGTGAACAAACACACAGTGGGAGATGAAATGTCCAAAATAATATCCACGAGAGAACAAAACAGAGTGGGAGATGAAATGTCCAAACTAATAACTAAGTGAGAACTAAAGGAGGCAATACGCTGGGTGAGTGACATCACAATCAAAACTCACCCAGGCGTATGCGTAATGGTACAGGAACAGCAGCGAGACGGGGGCAAGAGGCATTACGCTGGATGAGTGACATCACAATCAAAACTCACCCAGGCGTATGCGTAAAGGTACAGGGACAGCAGCGGGAACGGGGGCAAGAGGCATTACGCTGAGTGAGTGACATCACAATCAAAACTCACCCAGGCGTATGCGTAAAGGTACAGGGACAGCAGCGGGAACGGGGGCAAGAGGCATTACGCTGAGTGAGTGACATCACAATCAAAACTCACCCAGGCGTATGCGTAAAGGTACAGGGACAGCAGCGGGAACGGGGGCAAGGGCACTACGCTGAGTGAGTGACATCACAATCAAAACTCACCCAGGCGTATGCGTAAAGGTACAGGGACAGCAGCGGGAACGGGGGCAAGGGCACTACGCTGGGTGAGTGACATCACAATCAAAACTCACCCAGGCGTATGCGTAATGGTACAGGGACAGCAGCGGGGCGAGGGCATCGCCACCGGGTGGCTGGCTGTCCGAGCCGAGGGACAGAGTGCTGGAACAGTGGCGGTGGCGAGGGTGTCGTCCACCGGGTAGCCGACTGTCGGAGCCGAGGAACAGAGTGCTGGAACAGTGGCGGTGGCGAGGGTGTCGTCCACCGGGTAGCCGCTGTCGGAGCCGAGGAACAGAGTGGCGCGCCACACCTTGGTGTGCGCGTCGGAACAGAGAGCTGGAACAGTGGCGGTGGCGAGGGTGTCGTCCACCGGGTAGCCGCTGTCGGAGCCGAGGAACAGAGTGCGCGCCACACCTTGGTGTGCGCGTCGGAACAGTGGCGGTGGCGAGGGTGTCGTCCACCGGGTAGCCGCTGTCGGAGCCGAGGAACAGAGTGCGCGCCACACCTTGGTGTGCGCGTCGGAACCGAGAGACGCCTCGGGGTGCGTCTGCGAGGAGGAGTGTGCCAAGCACGAAGGTCTGGAAGATGCGCGTCGGCGCGCTGAGGTCTGGAGAGCGTGCCAAGCTCGAAGGTCTGGAAGATGCGCGTCTGTGCGCTGGTACGGAGGAGCGTGCCAAGCTCGAAGGTCTGGAAGATGCGCGTCAGTGCGCTGGTACGGAGGAGCGTGCCAAGCTCGAAGGTCTGGAAGATGCGCGTCGGCGCGCTGAGGTCTGGAGAGCGTGCCAAGCTCGAAGGTCTGAAGTGGAACACTGGAATACCTCCCGTAGAGGATTAGAGAGCGCAGTACAGTGTCTCCCTCCAGGCAAACGGCGGCAGGTGGCGAAGGCTTGAGCGCATCTGGCGCGCTGGTCTGGAGTGGAACACTGGAATACCTCCCGTAGAGAATTAGAGAGCGCAGTACAATGTCTCCCTCCAGGCAAACGGCGACAGGTGGCCAAAGCCCTTGAAGATGCGCGTTGCGCGCTGGTGACTGGAGAGCGTGCCAAGCCCGAGGGTCCGGGAGATGCGCGTTGGTCTAGATGTGCGTCAGGACGAACAGCTGCGCTGGGGTCTGCAGTGGAGCGCTGGGGTGCCTCCCGTGGAAGTTACAGGGAGCGCAGAACAGTCTCCTCCACAGGCTACGGCGACAGCAGACGAAGGCTGGAGCAAACATCTCAAGGCTGGAGAGATCCATCTTACAGCATTGGTAGACCAGAGGATCTCCCGAAAGAGTCTAGATGTTAGAGAATATGACTCAGCATGAATACAACACGACCCCAAGCCGAAACGAGGGGAAGAGCCCTGGTATTTAAAGCCCACAGGGGAACTAATTAGCCTGCCACCACAGGTGCGAGAGGTAATTGATAATAGTCCAGGTGTGGCCACTGAGAGTAAACGAGAGTAAAGAACGAGAGGGTGGGGGCTAGAGAGAGTGAGTAGGGAATTCCTAACAGTAGGCTTAAAGAAGACAGAGAAAGTGTGGTGAGCAGCGGGCAAAACCTCACAGTACCCCCCCCTCAACGGGAGCCACCCGGCGACCCAAAACAAATACAGACAGAGTGGCAGGGGGCAAAACAAGAGGTACTGGCCAAGCCAGCAGGGGAAGCCACCACAAGAGTGGGGCTAGCAAAAGAAACAGGGTCGCCGAGGGGTAACTAGGGTAGCAGAGGGGCAACTGGTCTAGAGGAACTGGGTCTAGAGAACTAGTCTAGCGAACTGGGCAAGAGAACTGGTCTAGAGAACTGGTTTAGAGAACTGGTCTAGAGAACTGGTCTAGAGGAACTGAGGGGCAAGCAGGGTAGCTAAGGGGTAACCATGGAAGCACCGGGAAAGGGCTAGCAGAGGGAAGGTTAGCTGCCAGGGCACTGAAAGCTACAGGGCCTATGCTAGCTGTACTGCTACATCAACATAGAGGCTGCGCTAGCTGCCGGAGCTAGGCTGGCAGACAGGGCTGGACCAGCATGAGAGCACAAGCTAGCTGGAAGGACAGTCCTAGCTGTGTGAGAAAAACTGACCTTGCTAGCTGAAAGGGCAGTCCTAGCAGTGGGATAAACTACACAAAAAAGTGGAGGCCCTGCAGAGGGACCGGGTTAGCTGCTTGGGCCTGGCTAGCTACAGGGCCTATGCCAGCTGCAAGGCTGCATTAACATAGAGGCTGTGCTAACAGCCGGGGCCAAGCTAGCAGACCGGGGCCATGCAGAGGGAAACTGGGTTAGCCGCCAGGGCATGGCTAGCTACAGGGCCTATGCCAGCAGCAAGGGCTGCATAAACATAGAGGCTGTGCTAGCAGCCGGGGCTAAGCTAGCAGACAGGGGCTCTGCTGAGGGACTGGGTTAGCTGCCAGGGCATGGCTAGCTACAGGGGGGTCAAACAGGGCAAAATGGGAAGCAAACAGGGGAGCTAACCGGGGAGACTAACAAGCTAAACAGGGGAGTAACAGGCTAACAAGGGAGCTAAACAGGACTAACAGGGAAGCTAAACTGGGCAAACAGGGGAGCTAGAGGGAACAAGAAAAAAAAGGCAAACTCAACATACACCGTCTGTGCTGGCTGGGGTCGTCGATTTGGTGGGGTCGTACTGTTATGGTTTGTAACCGACCCCAATCGCACAACACAAGACAGGTATGATGGTTTGCCAAGAAACAGATATTTATTTAGAACAGGGAAAAAGGGCACTGTCCCTTTAAGGGAGAAAACACAAAACACTGGAATAACACAAGAGGGGAAGGTAAAGTGCCTTTAAGAGGCGGGCAGGAAAAGGGAACACTATGGGAAGGTAAGGGAACGCCTAAGGGAAGGTTAAGGGAACGCCTAGGGAACAGAGGAACTAGAGACTAGGAGAACTAGGGATAAGGAACTAGGTGGAACTAGAAGGGGAGAACTTGGGACCAGGAACTAGGTGGAACTAGAAGGGGAGAACTAGGGGCAGAGGGGACTGAGGCCCGCGGAGGCGGGCTGGGGACAGGGAGGAACTGGGGACTGGTGGGAAAACATCTGGGCCGCTCTGCAGAACAGAGGAGAGGGTTAATATTCAAAGGGAACAAACAGAGCAGATGCAGAACAGTCCAAATAACAAAGTAACAAAGTAAATACTATCTTCGTGTGAACAAACACACAGTGGGAGATGAAATGTCCAAAATAATATCCACGAGAGAACAAAACAGAGTGGGAGATGAAATGTCCAAACTAATAACTAAGTGAGAACTAAAGGAGGCAATACGCTGGGTGAGTGACATCACAATCAAAACTCACCCAGGCGTATGCGTAATGGTACAGGAACAGCAGCGAGACGGGGGCAAGAGGCATTACGCTGGATGAGTGACATCACAATCAAAACTCACCCAGGCGTATGCGTAAAGGTACAGGGACAGCAGCGGGAACGGGGGCAAGAGGCATTACGCTGAGTGAGTGACATCACAATCAAAACTCACCCAGGCGTATGCGTAAAGGTACAGGGACAGCAGCGGGAACGGGGGCAAGAGGCATTACGCTGAGTGAGTGACATCACAATCAAAACTCACCCAGGCGTATGCGTAAAGGTACAGGGACAGCAGCGGGAACGGGGGCAAGGGCACTACGCTGAGTGAGTGACATCACAATCAAAACTCACCCAGGCGTATGCGTAAAGGTACAGGGACAGCAGCGGGAACGGGGGCAAGGGCACTACGCTGGGTGAGTGACATCACAATCAAAACTCACCCAGGCGTATGCGTAATGGTACAGGGACAGCAGCGGGGCGAGGGCATCGCCACCGGGTGGCTGGCTGTCCGAGCCGAGGGACAGAGTGCTGGAACAGTGGCGGTGGCGAGGGTGTCGTCCACCGGGTAGCCGACTGTCGGAGCCGAGGAACAGAGTGCTGGAACAGTGGCGGTGGCGAGGGTGTCGTCCACCGGGTAGCCGCTGTCGGAGCCGAGGAACAGAGTGGCGCGCCACACCTTGGTGTGCGCGTCGGAACAGAGAGCTGGAACAGTGGCGGTGGCGAGGGTGTCGTCCACCGGGTAGCCGCTGTCGGAGCCGAGGAACAGAGTGCGCGCCACACCTTGGTGTGCGCGTCGGAACAGTGGCGGTGGCGAGGGTGTCGTCCACCGGGTAGCCGCTGTCGGAGCCGAGGAACAGAGTGCGCGCCACACCTTGGTGTGCGCGTCGGAACCGAGAGACGCCTCGGGGTGCGTCTGCGAGGAGGAGTGTGCCAAGCACGAAGGTCTGGAAGATGCGCGTCGGCGCGCTGAGGTCTGGAGAGCGTGCCAAGCTCGAAGGTCTGGAAGATGCGCGTCTGTGCGCTGGTACGGAGGAGCGTGCCAAGCTCGAAGGTCTGGAAGATGCGCGTCAGTGCGCTGGTACGGAGGAGCGTGCCAAGCTCGAAGGTCTGGAAGATGCGCGTCGGCGCGCTGAGGTCTGGAGAGCGTGCCAAGCTCGAAGGTCTGAAGTGGAACACTGGAATACCTCCCGTAGAGGATTAGAGAGCGCAGTACAGTGTCTCCCTCCAGGCAAACGGCGGCAGGTGGCGAAGGCTTGAGCGCATCTGGCGCGCTGGTCTGGAGTGGAACACTGGAATACCTCCCGTAGAGAATTAGAGAGCGCAGTACAATGTCTCCCTCCAGGCAAACGGCGACAGGTGGCCAAAGCCCTTGAAGATGCGCGTTGCGCGCTGGTGACCGGAGAGCGTGCCAAGCCCGAGGGTCCGGGAGATGCGCGTTGGTCTAGATGTGCGTCAGGACGAACAGCTGCGCTGGGGTCTGCAGTGGAGCGCTGGGGTGCCTCCCGTGGAAGTTACAGGGAGCGCAGAACAGTCTCCTCCACAGGCTACGGCGACAGCAGACGAAGGCTGGAGCAAACATCTCAAGGCTGGAGAGATCCATCTTACAGCATTGGTAGACCAGAGGATCTCCCGAAAGAGTCTAGATGTTAGAGAATATGACTCAGCATGAATACAACACGACCCCAAGCCGAAACGAGGGGAAGAGCCCTGGTATTTAAAGCCCACAGGGGAACTAATTAGCCTGCCACCACAGGTGCGAGAGGTAATTGATAATAGTCCAGGTGTGGCCACTGAGAGTAAACGAGAGTAAAGAACGAGAGGGTGGGGGCTAGAGAGAGTGAGTAGGGAATTCCTAACAGTAGGCTTAAAGAAGACAGAGAAAGTGTGGTGAGCAGCGGGCAAAACCTCACAAAAAGACTAAAGACTAGAGATTTGACGATAAACCCCCTCCCATTGAGCTGCAAGCAGGCCAAAGTGGTTAGTAGAGTTTATTCACACTTTTTCGTTTTGTTTTTGTAATTCTATTGACTGAATGTATGAATATTGATTGTCATTATTTCCTGCATTGTAGTTATATACTCGTACTGGCATTGCATCCCGCTCTTAAGCCATACCGAGATATACCTCATCTCATGTACCTAGTGTACTCCATCAACGAATAAAAATCAATATCAAATCAATTCTATGGTGGTGATGAACGTGATGCTACAGTCACATGATGCTAGCTAGCTCCGCTAGCCTCATTCAAGAATTTGCATCAATAAAACAAGCCATCTGTAATTAAAGAACTCGGGCGGCACAGTAGAACACTTCACCGTGAAGTTGAAGACTCCAAGTGAGAAATGAATCGCGTTGGCTATGAGGACGTCGGGTAGAGGATTGTCTGCAGTCGAAGATGTATCGTCATGTCTGGGGAACTTTTGTGCTGGGAAGGAGTTGCAGCAGTGTGCACACGGCTAAACAAGCGAGCTCGTGGAAGAAGACGGCTTGAGGTTGGCGCGGGTACAGGACTCTGCCGCTGAACTTTTCCACGTATCAGTAAGATTTCACGGCATCCATCTTAAAGAAGTAGCAGACGTTTCCCTACATTGGACTGCATAGGCAAATGCCATTCACCAAGTTGACTGACTACACGTCTCAGGTATTGACTCTTCAGAGAGAAGTATTGTTGTAGGCTACAATTGCATTGCAAGTGCGCACATTCTTGAGACTGTATATAAGGTTGTTTACAGTTTAATATTTTTGGCCATTTAAGAATAGTTTGATGTTCATTCATGAAGTCTAGCTTTATAAGGTTAATTTAGAAAAGGCCAATCAAAAAGGGTATATTCGAACTTGATACTTGCATTTTCATAATAGCATAGTATAGGCTTACATTTTCATTTCGTTTTTGAATTTCATATTAGCCTACACATTATATTAGTTATATCCCAGTATAGTAGGCTACTATAATATAAACATAGGCCTATGGTTTATTAAAAAATGTCGTAATTTGTATTTCACATTGAAGAAAGGTGTAGATTTGAATTAGCCTACAATTTAACTAAATTAAGCATTTTATTTTTGAATACTTAAGACATTTGTTGACACTTTTCATGATTAGCCTTACACATTTCATAGACTGAATTCATATTAGCCTACCCCTCTATTTACAGTTCATATTTCTTATTCCATAGATATGGTTCATAAATATTTAATGAATACATAATTGATTTATTTTCCACACAGTGACAACAAGTCATATTTACACACTGAAGAAAAGGTAGATTTTATTTTCAACTTTATCACTACATTATTACTACACAGTAAACATGTCACAAAGGTGTGAAATAGAGCAAACTGAAACACAGGTTGAGACAGACAAGCTAGACGATAGCGAGTCAGTCGTATCTACCACAACCGCAAATGAATCTCAGATTGAGACAGACAAGCTAGACGCTTCCAGCGAGCCAGTCGTATTTACCACATCAGACTTGCCTCCTCTGGCTAAGGCAGATTCTACACAGCCTAGGAAAAGTGAACGCACTCTGACACGTTCTGTTAAGGGACAGGCTCTTGTAGACGATAAGGTGAAGGATCTAAAAGTGAACTTCAAAAGGGCATATGAGAGGTGGAAGTACAACATAAATGGACTGAAAATATCCATCAAGTATAAGGACAACTCTGACCTAATGGAGATCATGGCCAGAATAAATTCAGCCCAAATTGAGATTGATGGTATTTATCTAAAAATGAGAGACACTTTACATCCCGATCATCCAGACTCAGAAACCCGTATAAGGAATGATATATGCCAATCGCTCACCAGGACTTCTAATACAAAGGCTCAGCAGTTCCTCAACAACGGTGGTTCTGAAATCTCAGCTTGGCCTGATGCTGAATCGGTGTTCGAATCTACAAATTCCCACGTCTCCTTATCAAGGACCAGACGGTCTACACAGTCGTCACACAACGCAAGACAAGCTGCAGCGGAAGCAGCCACAACTACAGAGGTACTAAAAATAATGAAAGAACAGAATGAGCAAGAAGGAGGAATCCGAAGACTGGAGCAGGAAGATGAAAGGCTGATGGCTGAAAATGACGCAGAGAACACCAAGAAAATAGTTCTATTCATCACGGAAAGTGCTGCTAGAAAAACAAAGCTAGAAGAGAAAAAGAGAGACGTAGAACCGTTAGAGGAACTCAAGAAACTCAACGCAGCTAAGGCAAAGCTAAAGGTTTACACTGAAAACGTTCATAATGACGATGAAGAAGATCATCTGTGGTTACCTCTTCTACACTATCCTTCAGCACATTCGCTAGCTCTCACCCCACAAGAAGAACTGCGTCCTCTTGCGCCTCCAGTGTATCAACCCAACCCCAATCCTTCTCATCAACAAAGAGAGAGACCTCATCAACAAGGAGAGAGACCTTCTCAACAAGGAGAGAGACCTTCTCAACAAGGAGAGAGACCTCATCAACAAGGAGAGAGACCTTCTCAACAAGGAGAGAGACCTCATCAACAAGGAGAGAGACCTCATCAACAAGGAGAGAGACCTTCTCATCAACAAGGAGAGAGACCTCATCAACAAGGAGAGAGACCTCATCAACAAGGAGAGAGACCTTCTCATCAACAAGGAGAGAGACCTTCTCAACAAGGAGAGAGACCTCATCAACAAGGAGAGAGACCTCATCAACAAGGAGAGAGACCTTCTCAACAAGGAGAGAGATCTTCTCAACAAGGAGAGAGACCTTCTCATCAACAAAGAGAGAGACCTCATCAACAAGGAGAGAGACCTTCTCAACAAGGAGAGAGACCTTCTCATCAACAAGGAGAGAGACCTTCTCATCAACAAGGAGAGAGACCTTCTCATCAACAAGGAGAGAGACCTTCTCATCAACAAGGAGAGAGACCTTCTCAACAAGGAGAGAGACCTCATAAACAAGGAGAGAGACCTCATCAACAAGGAGAGAGACCTTTTCAACAAGGAGAGAGACCTTCTCAACAAGGAGAGAGACATTCTCATCAACAAGGAGAGAGACCTTCTCATCAACAAGGAGAGAGACCTTCTCAACAAGGAGAGAGACCTTCTCATCAACAAAGAGAGAGACCTTCTCAACAAGGAGAGAGACCTTCTCAACAAGGAGAGAGACCTTCTCATCAACAAGGAGAGAGACCTTCTCATCAACAAGGAGAGAGACCTCATCAACAAGGAGAGAGACCTTCTCAACAAGGAGAGAGACCTTCTCATCAACAAGGAGAGAGACCTTCTCATCAACAAGGAGAGAGACCTTCTCATCAACAAGGAGAGAGACCTTCTCATCAACAAGGAGAGATACCTTCTCATCAACAAGGAGAGAGACCTTCTCAACAAGGAGAGAAACCTTCTCAACAAGGAGAGATACCTTCTCAACAAGGAGAGAGACCTCATCAACAAGGAGAGAGACCTTCTCATCAACAAGGAGAGAGACCTCATCAACAAGGAGAGCGACCTTCTCATCAACAAAGAGAGAGACCTTCTCAACAAGGAGAGAGACCTCATCAACAAGGAGAGAGACCTTCTCAACAAGGAGAGAGACCTTCTCAACAAGGAGAGAGACCTTCTCATCAACAAGGAGAGAGATACCTTCTCATCAACAAGGAGAGAGACCTTCTCAACAAGGAGAGAGAGACCTTCTCATCAACAAAGAGAGAGACCTCATCAACAAGGAGAGAGACCTTCTCAACAAGGAGAGATACCTTCTCAACAAGGAGAGAGACCTTCTCAACAAGGAGAGATAGACCTTCTCAACAAGGAGAGAGACCTTCTCAACAAGGAGAGAGACCTTCTCATCAACAAGGAGAGAGACCTTCTCATCAACAAGGAGAGAGAGACCTTCTCATCAACAAGGAGAGAGACCTTCTCATCAACAAGTAGAGAGAGACCTTCTCATCAACAAGGAGAGAGAGACCTTCTCATCAACAAGGAGAGAGATCTTCTCATCAACAAGGAGAGAGAGACCTTCTCATCAACAAGGAGAGATACCTTCTCATCAACAAGGAGAGAGACCTTCTCATCAACAAGGAGAGAGAGACCTTCTCATCAACAAGGAGAGAGACCTTCTCATCAACAAGTAGAGAGAGACCTTCTCATCAACAAGGAGAGAGAGACCTTCTCATCAACAAGGAGAGAGACCTTCTCATCAACAAGGAGAGAGAGACCTTCTCATCAACAAGGAGAGATACCTTCTCATCAACAAGGAGAGAGACCTTCTCATCAACAAGGAGGAGAGACCTTCTCATCAACAAGGAGAGAGACCTTCTCATCAACAAGGAGAGAGACCTTCTCATCAACAAGGAGAGAGACCTTCTCATCAACAAGGAGAGAGAGACCTTCTCATCAACAAGGAGAGAGACCTTCTCAACAAGGAGAGAGACCTTCTCATCAACAAGGAGAGAGAGACCTTCTCATCAACAAGGAGAGAGACCTTCTCAACAAGGAGAGAGAGACCTTCTCATCAACAAAGAGAGAGACCTCATCAACAAGGAGAGAGACCTTCTCAACAAGGAGAGATACCTTCTCAACAAGGAGAGAGACCTTCTCAACAAGGAGAGAGAGACCTTCTCAACAAGGAGAGAGACCTTCTCAACAAGGAGAGAGACCTTCTCATCAACAAGGAGAGAGAGACCTTCTCATCAACAAGGAGAGAGACCTTCTCATCAACAAGTAGAGAGAGACCTTCTCATCAACAAGGAGAGAGAGACCTTCTCATCAACAAGGAGAGAGACCTTCTCATCAACAAGGAGAGAGAGACCTTCTCATCAACAAGGAGAGAGACCTTCTCATCAACAAGTAGAGAGACCTTCTCATCAACAAGGAGAGAGAGACCTTCTCATCAACAAGGAGAGAGACCTTCTCATCAACAAGTAGAGAGAGACCTTCTCATCAACAAGGAGAGAGAGACCTTCTCATCAACAAGGAGAGAGACCTTCTCATCAACAAGGAGAGAGAGACCTTCTCATCAACAAGGAGAGATACCTTCTCATCAACAAGGAGAGAGACCTTCTCATCAACAAGGAGAGAGAGACCTTCTCATCAACAAGGAGAGAGACCTTCTCATCAAACAAGGAGAGAGACCTTCTCATCAACAAGGAGAGAGACCTTCTCATCAACAAAGAAGAGAAAACAAAGCCAAGCGAGCAAGACAATTCTAAGGAATATCGAAACCGCAACATTGGTGCCAAAACCTTCACTACAAGCTCGAGTGAAAAGACAGACAACAAGTGTCTGTTCTGCAAGAAAGCAAACCACACTCTCCATATGTGTTACAAGTTCATCGAAAAACCTATGGAAGAGAGAGTCAAGTTTGTACAACAGGAGAAACTCTGTTTTGGCTGCCTTGAAACTGGCCATCAATCCAAGGTCTGCAAATCTAGAAGTAAATGCGACACATGTGAAAAACCCCACCCAACATCCTTACATCAAAACCAGGAGAGTTTGTGAAAGAAGACCTCCAGTGTTGGGAAAGTTCACTTTCTACATGAACTAGTTCAGTTCACAGTTCACAATTTTTTAAATGAACTAGTTCAGTTCATAGTTCATAATTAAAAAATTTGAACTAAAGTTCATGGTTTCAAAAAAGAACAAATTTATAGTTTATAGTTTTTTATTTTTTTTATTTGTATAGTTTTTTTTTCAATACGTTGCTGGCTGCGAACTATTATTTGTAAAAATTATTGAACAACAGACAGCAATCGGAATACTGGCATTTGCATTTTTCATTTGTCATATATGTCCTGATGAATTGAAAATGGGGGACCCTGATGTAAACCAGACGAAAGTCTTTCTCTGGTCTGCATCCCCTTATCAATTGTGTGTATTGAGCTGTACTGTATTGTACCCATTCAGCAATCTGTTAATACAGTTTTCAATCAATCAATCAATCAATGCATTTCCATAACGCTTTGCTGTCGCCCATTCAGTCCACACTAGTAGCAGCTGCAGCTTTCATCTCTACAGTATATTTTCAAAAACATGAGGAAAAACTTTGCTTGAATTGTCTTTATTATGAATACAAAAACAGGACGTTTGCATATTCTCAATGTGCCGTTTAAGCTTTAAGGTTTGCTGTCGACGTCGTCGATGTGCGGACTTGCTTCTTCAAACCGGGTGGACAAAGTTTACAGACAAACGTTAGATTGTTTCCGTCTGAGTCAGTACTGACTTTAACGTTAAACTCTTTTAAATGCTCATACGCCGACGTCGTAGAGGTAGGGTCTGACTCTGAGCGAGTGCTGCTCTCGACCTGCTGCTCGGCTTCTGCTCGCAGATTCCGCTGTTCCGGTCTGGTCTGTTTGTTGTGATGAGTCTGATGACGTAGCCAGGGGGTGACAGGCGCGTTGCCAGATCGGGCGGTTTTCCGCATACTTTTGTAGCCTGTTTACGGTGTGTTTTAACTGGGTTTTCGGCTGAAATGCATATGAAATCTGGCACACCTTTGAACGCCGTTATAATAGAGTGCTGAGAATGAACGCACGTTTGAACGCCGTTATACAGCGCTGATAATGAACGCGTTCTCAATAACGTTCATTTAGCGGATAATCAGTACGTTCAGTTCACGTTCGCCCAAAATACGAACACGTTCAGGTACATCACTGAAGACCTCTATCTTCAGAAAAGATGGAAGAGAGTTCAGTTCCTGTCAAATGAGTTCTGGACTAGGTGGAGAAAGGAGTACCTGCTTAATCTGCAACAAAGAAGAAAATGGACCAAGGACAGGAGAAATGCCAAAGTTAATGACATTGTCCTGCTGCAAGATGAGAACTTGCCAAGAAATCAGTGGAAGTTAGCGAAGGTAGTGGAAGTCAGCGAAGGTAGTGGAAGTCTTCCCGGCTGCTGACAATAGGGTCAGAAGAGTTAAGCTGTTAGTCAGTGTCTCCTGATTCCTCAACTCCTAGGGCAGGATGACTTTCCCACTCCATTATCCATTGAAAGGGCTCATCGCAATCCGACCTCTCGACAGGACGACAGATCCAACCCGAGACCTATCCTGATAAAGCTACAACACTTCCAGGATAAAGTCAAGATCCTCTGACTTGCTTGTGACAAAAAAGAGTTGTTCCTTAATGACTCGCGTGTCTTCATTTATCCCGACTACAGTGTTGAATTGACAAGGAAACGCCAGGCCTTCCTACCAGTGAAACGGCGTCTCAGAGATCTTAATTTAAGATACTCACTTCGTTTTCCAAGCACCCTGAGCGTGACCGTCAACGGCAAAGAGGAGCTGTTTCGTGATCACAAAACTGCCGAAGCTTTCTTCAAGACTACAGCGTAATTAACTTCCATTCTCGTCAAAGTCTTTGGAAGATGTCGCCTCATGTTCTAGGATGACAAAGTTGCTGACTCGAATCGATGCCAACAGGCTAGCTTTAGCCATTCACTCGCTACTAACGTTAAGACAGTATCTCGAAAATATCCTACGTTTGCGAACATTCCTCTTCATGGTCTCTGTTACTACATCGATATGAAAATAGTGACTCTTTGAACTAACCGGTGGAATCGCCTTGTTTCTGTCAGTCTTTTTTTTTGGCTGATATTCTTTCGTTTTCTAAACTTGCGTCCAACAGGTTGGGCATCCTGACTTTTTTGTTTGCTGGAAAGTGTAACGCCTCCGGCCACTTTCTACTGCCGTAAAGCGGTAGCATAGTGTTGCAAAGTGTCGCAAGGTGTAGTCTCGTTATCTCTATACTAAGAGGAACAATTTATTTCAGTTTTCTTTTAGTTTGTTATCTTCTACTATGTAGTGCTCTCTTCTTTTCCCTTTTTTAGGTTGGACTGAGGGTATTATTATTATTAAAAAAAAAAAAAAAAAAAAGGGGGATGTGCACTTATGTATATATTGAATTATTAGTTGTATTTTTTCCCTTTTTTTTCCCCTCTAAAGAATCTTGTCACTGATATGTACACTGTACCCTTTCCAACCTCTCATGTGGTACTAACCTATCTTGTTAAGTTACTACTGAGCTACATATATATACATAACATGAAACAGGCAAAGCTCAGTGGGGTGGAGGTTCTTGCCTACTCACCTGAATCCTTGGGCCTAAGGGGTCAAGGATCAATGGGCCAGTCTTGTGTTCCGTTTTTTGTTTTTATGTTTTCTGTGTGTGCCAGTTACGTGTTCTGTCTGTTTTTCCTGTATCTGTGTGCTTTTGTGTCTTATAACTGTGTATTTTGTTTGTTTGTCTTGTATTTACACATACTTATAACCATAGCTGTCAACACGCACGGTTTTACCGGGATTCTCCTGTATTTTGACGCTCTGCACGGCGTCTTTACGGCGCACGGATTGGTACGTATTTTGTACTAATTATTATTATAATTTTTTTTACAAAATGGGTGCAATTCTCCTCCGTGACGACAGGTGGCAGCAGTGTAGATTAGACCGTTATCACAGGAAGTCAGACCGGGAGACGGTTGCGAGCCGAAGAAGAATAAGAACAAACAGCGAGCGGATTTGCTCAGAGCTCAGGGGAGAGACTGATGCGGCACCGAGGGTGTCAAATCAACTTAGCCAGTGTCTCTTGATTGCCCACTCTGTGGCTTTTGTCTCTGGAACAAAGGGTTTGCAAATCTTCTGTGGATAAAACAATACAAAGTTACTGTGTATGTGATGCAGGAAGGAATGTGTAAATGTCTTGGTGAACAGCCGTTTGCTCTGCGCCTCGGCGTCCCCCTCCTTCACTCTGACGCCCAATTTCCTGAATGCGATTTATAAATAATAATTGATCCGTTTTAAAAGTTGTCGTGAATTGTCATGGTATGACAAATACAGTTACTGGTAACTCGCAGGCATTGCAGAGATATTGAGGAAAAACACAAAATCGCATTGGCTTTTTTTCTATCTCACATTTCTCTGTAGACACACACTGTTCCAAAATGAATGAATGAATGAATGAATGAATGAATGAATGAAATGAATGAATGAATGAAAACTTTATTAACAGATTGCAGAATGGGTACAGTACAGTACAGCTCAATACATACAATTGTTAAGGGGATGCAGACCAGAGAAAGACTTTCGTCTTGTTTACATCAGGGTCCCCCATTTTCAATTCATTGTATAAAAATGATATTCCCACTGCTAAATTAATGACCATAGGTATTTTTTTTATAGCTTTAACGAGTTGTAGTATTAATATGTAGCCTACAGTGATGAAGGTATAAAGACACTATGGTAATACATTGATTGATTGCTTTTATAGTTTCACAAACACATCAAGACAAATCACAAACACAAAGAAATAAAAAGAACAATAGTATGTTGCCAGACACTGTCACATCAATGAACAAACATACACCATGTCATATGCTTTACACTAAGGACGCAAGGGGCTGATTCTCTGACATATATACACACATTATATATACACATACACACATATATATATATATATATATATATATATATATATATATATATATATATATATATATATATATATATATATATATATATATATATATATATATATATATATATATATATATATATATATATAATATATACACCAGCGCCGCCAATAGATAAAAAAATTAACTAATCAATCTCACAATTTTCTGTAATCAATCTAGATTAATCTAGATTAAAAACAGCATTTTTCTACATAAAACCGAAGCTTGTAACAGATATTTACTTGAGTAAAATCATGGAATTAATGTAAAATCAACACAAAGAAAGTATATTTAGATTCAAAGACTATTTTAATAGCTTTCTTTGAATACAGTTTCTCTCCTGTGAAATACAAATGTTCAACAAAACCATAATTTACATAGCATTTACACTCTAAGTAGGAAAAGTTTACCCTACAACGAAATGGCTGGGTACATACAGGTTTTGACCAGCAGATGGCAGCGACGAGGCAGCTCCATTGGGAGGGGGCGGGGCCGGGTTGGAGGGGACGGGCTGAGGGGGCGGGGCCAGGAGAAGGGGTGGGGCTAAAACGTGCACGTTTTCTCAAAACGAAATGTTGACAGCTATGCTTATAACAAGTGTAATTATGTCTCTCATCTCCTTTCTACAATGGTTGGTTGCTTTTACACACTGGGGTGGTCTTACACTCTTTATAAACTTGATGTGCTCTGATGGATGGTGTTAAAGGTCTAAAAATAGTTCATCAGAATATCAGAAGTCTGTTACCCAAAATGGATCTACTTAAGGCATGGGTTTTTCAACACAGGCCAAGCATAATTACATTATCAGAGACCTGGCTTAACGATAAAATAACAAATTAACTAATTAAACTAGAAAATTATGTGTTGTATAGAGAGGACAGATCCCTTAAGAAAGGTGGTGGAGTTGCTACTTATGTATTATCTAGCTTGGTCTCTGAATTAATCATCCCTGAAGTTGGGCCTCTAGACTTTGAATGCATTTTTGTCAAAGTCACCCTGCATATGAATAAATAAATAAATACTTAACTATTGGAAATATTTATAGACCACCTTCAGCACCTGCAGAATCATTTAATTCTATTAAAGCTACTTTAAATTCTATTTCATGTAATAATGAACTTATAGTTCTTGGTGATTTTAATAAGAACTGGCTAGCTACATCACTAACCAAAGTTAAAAATATATTTCTTAATTTAAACCTAACCCAGTTAATTGATATGCCTACCCGAGTCACAGCTACCAGTGAATCTTTGCTTGACTGGATCCTAGTCTCTCATCCCAACAGATTTTTAAAAGCAGGGGTTTTGTCAGATTGCCTTAGTGATCATTCTATTGTGTACTGTATTTGGAAAATTAGACTACCTAAAGCACCACCCAAAGTGATTCAAATCAGGCAACATAAGAAAATTAATGTGGATCAATTTATCAATGACCTAATCTCAATCAACTGGGATAGGTATCAATTAATACCAAATTTTCACGACTCTTGGGATTTCTTTTACTCCGAATTTTCTGAAGTGTTGGATAGGCATGCTCCACTAAAATCTGTTAAAGTTAAGGGAAGTCATCTTCCATGGATAACACCAGATCTTATAAGCAGCTTCAGGCATAGGGATCGAGTCTGGGCCAGATTCAGAAAAGACAAGGACCCAGTTGTCTGGGAGGAGTATAAACGGCTGAGAAATATTAGCAAGACTATGGTCAGAAATGCCAAATCCAATTATTTTAAGGACTCCTTAGCTTGTGATTTCAAAAATCCCAAACAATTCTGGAATAAGATTAAAACTTTAACTGGTGTATCCAAAAATAATATTATTGACCAGATAAAAGTGAACACTATTATACGAGATCCACAGCTGATTGCATTCATCCAGCATTTTTCATCTGTCACTGCTGCATCATCACTCGATCCCGTGTCTGATCTCTTCAGTAATAGGCCTCCTGATCATAGCTTCTTTTTTATGAAAATTTTACCTTTGGAAGTCTTTGATGCCATAAATAGCCTAAAAGTAAGTGGTGGTCCTGGATTAGATGGTTTAGAACCTAAGTTCCTCAAACTTGCATCCCATATTCTAATGTACCCATTATGTGATCTGTTTAATATGTCACTGTCCACATTCGAAATGCCTGACATATGGAAGTGCTCTCGTATTACCCCGTTGCATAAAGGTGGAGATGCACTTGAAATGAATAATTATAGACCAATCGCAATATTTGTTCTATTGCCAAAGTGTTTGAGAAATTGATATATAATCAGCTGTCTAAATTTCTTGACAAGTACAATATTTTATCACCTCATCAATCTGGTTTTAGGTCAAAATTCTCAACATCAACAGCTCTATTAAAGCTTACAAACGACATCTTTTCTGCAACTAATGATGGTAAATTAACTGGTGCAATTTTTATCGATCTGAGCAAAGCCTTCGACTTAGTTGACCACCACCTACTTCTAGATAAACTTCACTCTGTTGGCCTATCACGCAATGCATTACTCTGGTTCAATACATACCTTCATAATAGAAAACAATGTGTTGTCATCCAAGGGTTCAAATCGGATACAATGGTCCAAGAACGTGGTGTGCCGCAAGGTTCAACCCTTGGTCCACTTCTTTTTTCAATATTTATAAATAATATACCTTCTGTCTGTTCTGATTGCAGCGTTCATCTTTATGCAGATGATACAGTGTTGTATACATCCAAAAATAATGTAGCACAGATTCAATCAGCCTTACAATATGATAATACAATACAATAATAAATAAATAAAAATGACTTTAAGACACTACAGAAATGGCTTGCTGAAAATAAACTAATACTAAACAAAACCAAATCGCACTTTATGATTTTTGGTACTCGGAAAAGACTGAAGGCAACCGAATCTAAGACATGCGTTATCTTATGTGCCGATAATACACCTCTGCATAAAGCTGAACGCATCAAGTATTTGGGAGTATGGCTTGACCCCGAACTCTCATTCAATTTCCATATTACCTTTATTGTTATTAAAATGAATCGCAGCATTGGAGCCCTTTATAGAGCTAGACATTGTTTTTGCTTCACTGTTAGAAAGAGACTTGCACAACAACTTATTTTGCCATTAATGGACTATGCGGATGTTGTCTATCAAGCTGCTTCCAAAACCCATTTATCACCTCTAAATGTGGCTTACAATAGACTATGCAGATTTGTTCTTGACTGTCCGTTCACAACCCACCATTGTACTATGTATCAAACCTTAGACTGGCCTTCTCCTACTTTAAGAAGACAGAGACATTGGCTGCAATTGATTTTCAAATGTATCCATTCTGACTATCCTGCTTACCTGAAACAGTTGATGGTCCCTTTCTCTTGCACTTATCGTCTAAGACACTCTTCACAGTTTCTCCATTTTCAAAAGCAATGGCCAAGAAATCTCTCATGTTCAAAGCCCCTTCGGACTGGAACAATCTTCCGGTGACCATTCGGTCCATATCTTCATTTTACCTCTTTAAAAATGCTCTTTGTTCTAATTTTATGGTCAAGTGTACATGCTTCCTTGGTGGGGCTCCTGCGCTGGTGAGGGGACGTGGGGCACAGCCGTCCTTTATGCGGGTGTTACGGGTTAGCTATGGCTCTACTCCTATTTTTAGGCAGGGGGGGGCGATTGGTTGATTTGGGGCGCTTGTTGGGCAGGTTGATTGCTCCTCTTCTCCTGCCAGTCCTGGAGCTCAATTTCTATTACATCCTGTATTCTACTCACCCTTTGAATGTTTTGTTGGGCCTTTCTCGCGGCTGCCTGGCGGTGTCATCGCAGGGTAAGCATATTTGTTTGCCCTGCGGTGGCAGCGTCATGTGACTGCCGTGGAGTGGGCCTCTTATGATGGAGATTGAGACATATCCTCTTATCCTCTTATAATGAGACATATCCTCTTACAATGTGTACTTGTTCTGTTGTGTTTTTGTATGTCCTGTATTTATTAAATTTTTGTTGTTGTTGTGTGTCATGTGTTACATTGCACAAAATGTGGGACCCTCTCGAAAACGAGATACTGTATCTCAAGTGGTTTTTCCCAATAAAAGAATTTCAATATACCAGAGGCTGCCGTTCGGTTTTTCTCTGGCTCCCCGCATCTTCACCAAGTGCATGGAGGCTGCACTGGGGCCTCTGCGTCGTCAGGGGTTACAAAGTATATTCTGCCTTGACGACGTTCTGGTCCTTGGCGGTCAAGGTGGATCGTCAGGTCTCGTACCAGGCAGGTTCCTACCAGCCTGGGGTTTGCTGTAGACTGGAAGTAGAGTACTCCTCTTCCCAGTTAACGGTTGGAGGGCTATGGGCATCCCTCTCAGAGCATGTTGTCGACACGCTCGGGAGGTTCCGTCCTAGGACGGTTACGGCGCTGTCTGTGATACGCCTGCTCGGTATGATGGCATCTGCTCATTCCGTGGTCCCTCTTGGCCTCCTCTTCACCCCAGGAGGGGGTTACGGAGGTGGGTTTTCCAGTATGGAAATAGACCCGGTGAGAGGAAAGTGGAAGCGGCTAAGGTTCCCGTGTCAGTACTGGGGGACCTCGCCCCTGGGGAGGGCCTGGGGTCCTCACCAGGGGGGTCCCCATGGGCAGTAGGCTGTCACGCGTCACGTTTTTCACCGACGCCTCCCTCGCTGGAGACGCGTCGGGCCAAGGCAGTAGGGTAGTAGGGTCTGCGCTACGTTCAATGTGTTGGTCCTTCTGGTCCTCAAACGGTGTTTGATCAGGACGGACAATACGACATCTGTGTCGTATATCGACAGACAGGGAGGAGTACGCTCCCCCCGTCTGCACCGGGCGGTGGGCGGCTGGCTATGGGCGTTCTCCATCTGCACGGCCTGAGGGCTCTCCACATCCCCGGCAGGGAGAATGTGGGTACAGGTGTAATGTCGCGGGGGGGTCCTCACCCTGACGGGTGGGGATTACGTCCGGACATAGTCAGGCAGGTCTGGGACCGATGCCGTGCCGCCTGGGATTCTTTCCCCCATACATCTGTTAGGTCAGTTGTTGGAGTGGGTACGTTGAGGAGCGCAGGTCCTTGATCCTGATTGCGCCGGACCGGGGCGCAGCTGTGTGGTTCCCGGTCCTGATCCAGCTCTTGGTATCCCGTCATGGCCTGTTCCTTGGTCATCGCGGGCCCTCTCTCAAGCGCACAGGTCTCTGTGTTAGTTCCCTGTGCTGGGCCAGCTGCTGGTGGGTTGGCTGGTGAGAGGGTGAGTCTGGAGAGGATGGATCCTTCTGTGGTTGGTACCATCCGGAACGCGCATGCTCCCTCCACTATCACGGGTTACGCGGGTAGGTGGCGTATTTTCCAAGAGTGGTGTAAGGCCACCCTCTTGTGAAGCGTTTCCTGCTTGGCGTTTGACGCCCTAAGCCGGTGAAACGCTCTTTGGCTCCGAGCTGGGATCTTCAATTGGTCCTCGTCGGTTGTCCTTGGCCCCGTTTGAGCCTCTTGAGCAAGCGCTGTTGGAACGGCTGTCGTTCAAGACTGCGTTCTTGCTGGCCATCACCTCCGCTAAACGCGTGGGTGTGCTTTGTGCTCTCTCGGTACGGCCAGAGTGCCTGTCTTTCGTTCCGATAGCGGTGCCACTCTGCGGCCTAATCCAGCCTTCGTGCCTAAAAATATCCGGAGTGCTTTCCGCTCCAGGGATATTATGGTTCAGGCGTTTCATCCGCCTCCTCACGCTAGTGAGTTGGAGGCGGGCCTTCACCTGTCATGTCCGGTCCGGGCTTGGGGGTTTACCTCAGCCGTACTCAGGGCCTCAGGGCTACCGATCAGTTGTCTGTTACGGTGGCTCTCGTGCTGGTAAGGCACTGTCGAAACAGCGCCTGTCCCATTGGTTGTGCGAGGGCATTGCCCTTTGCTTCACGTTGGCCGGGTTGGCTCCCCCTGGGGGCGTCAGGGCGCACTCTACTCGTGGGGTGGCGGCCTCTGCTGCTCTCCTGGGTGGGGCCTCGGTGGAGGACATCTGTGCTGTGGCTTCATGGTCCTCACCGGGTCCCTTCGTAAGGTTTTACCTCATGGACATGACCGGGGGTTCTGTCTCCCAGGCGGTTCTGAGGTCTGTGGCCTCTCCTGCTTCCCGTCCTTGGTAGGGTAGCAGGCGTGTGTGGGTGTGGGCCACAATGTGTTGTGTCACACGTGGTTCCGCCTGTGCTGTGTGTTCAAGAGGTTCTAGTTCCCTCTTGTTCGCACTTGGGTGGAGTTGACTGCCGCGCCCTCTTCATTAGGAAGAATGGGGTGACGGGACTCCCCTCCCCCCTGATGTGGGCTTACGGGTCCTCAGGGGGTACATTTGTCGGGCCTCGCGTCCGCTCTACCCCATATCTCGGTATGGCTTAAGAGCGGGACGCGATGCCAGTACGAGTATATAACGACAGGTTATGTATATAACTAGGAGTACTGGCTATGCGTCCCGCTCTTAGCGTGCCCTGAGTTCCCTTGGGGAAACTTTTCTTTGGAAACGATTTTCGAGGAAGAGTGAGTGGTGACCACGCCTAGTACTATATAGTACGCCACTAGGGCGGGGCCTGGCAGGTGATGGGTGTATTGATTTTTATTCGTTGATGGAGTACACTAGGTACATGAGATGAGGTATATCTCGGTATGGCTTAAGAGCGGGACGCTTAGCCAGTACTCATATAACTAGGTTATATACATAACCTGTCGTTCTACGGTGGTGATGAATGTCACATGATGCTAGCTAGCTCCACTAGCCTCATTCAAGAATTTGCATCAATAAAACAAGCCATCAGTAATTAAAGAACTCGGAGTCCTCGTCACCTATAGTCCAAAACACTGGTCTTCGGTGTTGGAGTATGTCACTCCACTTCTCCTGGCTTTTGGCGATATTACGATACCGTTTTTAACTGGTAATTCACTTCACCAACGTTACCATACAGCGTTGTAGCAAAAAACAACTCTCTCCTCTCTCTCTCACTTTTTCTTCCACAACTAACGGTATCTTTCTCTCCGTTCCAATACGTAACGTGCAGGTGAGTGGCTTGCAAACTAACGGTAACTCTTCTCCGTCCCAATACGTGCAGGTGCGCGCTGTATACAGCCACTATAGCGATATATCTCTGCATGTGGCTTTATATTTGTCGCTCAAATTAGATTATGTTTATACGAGCATTAAGCCAAAGCCCACAACGTTATATAACGATATTTAAATAAGTACGATGCTCTATATCTTGATTTGATATTGTCGTTCGAGATATTCTATATTCTTTCACGGTCTGCTACAATTACTGCTGCC
The DNA here is from genome assembly GCF_963971535.1 of Notolepis coatsorum. Lineage (NCBI taxonomy): Eukaryota > Metazoa > Chordata > Actinopteri > Aulopiformes > Paralepididae > Notolepis > Notolepis coatsorum. The sequence goes on from NC_140175.1 coordinate 124,310,944, forward strand.
ATGATCACCTGTTTAGAGGCTAATTTACATAGAAAGGGGAGATTTTCTGCCCATATTACCTCATTTAAATATACGCCAATTGCACGGACGCAAAGCCATATGTTACGCATGAGCAACCTAATTTCATTCATTTGAGAGCGAGATGCGCCGGCTTTGCTTCGGAAAAAGCGTGCAAAGCCTCTGAGGATTCCGGCCATAGTATTGTATTATATGCCTCGTTTTATAAAATGTCCTTTGGGCGCAGGCGATTGATAACTGTCAACGTTGAAACGGCACAAGCTCTCATTTATTTATTTTTTAAGCGGACGCTTTTATTATGAAATTCGTATTATGAAACAGGAAACACATCCACCAATGTCTTCAACTTAGCTCACTACCTCAGGAAAAGCTCCGCGCTCGACAAAGGGAGAGAGAGGCAGAGAGCGAATGGACAAAATGCACTGCAATGTTGTGTTCTGACCACATGTTTTGGCTAAAATACATAGTATTGTATTGTATGTATAGTATTGTATGCCTCGTTATATAAAATGTCCTTTGGGCGCAAGCGTGTTTTTTTTTAAGCCGCCGCTTTTATTATTAAATTCATGGCCACTTCCGCCTCTGTGCTTGACTTGTTCAAGTGTTCAACTTGACCGACCACTGCCCATGTCTGAGACCATACAGTTTGCATCGATTCCTCCTGTCTCCTGCTGTCTTCTGCTGTCTCCTCCTGTCTCCTGCTGTCTTCTGCTGTCTCCTCCTGTCTCCTGCTGTCTCCTCCTGTCTCCTGCTGTCTCCTCCTGTCTCCTGCTGTCTCCTGCTGTCTCCTGTCTCCTGCTGTCTCCTCCTGTCTCCTCCTGTCTCCTGCTGTCTCCTCTGTCTCCTGCTGTCTCCTGCTGTCTCCTCCTGTCTCCTGCTGTCTCCTCCTGTCTCCTCCTGTCTCCTCCTGTCTCCTGCTGTCTCCTCTGTCTCCTGCTGTCTCCTGCTGTCTCCTCTGTCTCCTGCTGTCTTCTGCTGTCTCCTCCTGTCTCCTGCTGTCTCCTCCTGTCTCCTGCTGTCTCCTCCTGTCTCATGTCTCCTCCTGTCTCCTCCTGTCTCCTCCTGTCTCCTGCTGTCTCCTCCTGTCTCCTGCTGTCTCCTCCTGTCTCCTGCTGTCTCCTCCTGTCTCCTGCTGTCTCCTCCTGTCTCCTGTCTCCTGCTGTCTCCTCCTGTCTCCTGCTGTCTCCTCTGTCTCCTGCTGTCTTCTGCTGTCTCCTCCTGTCTCCCGCTGTCTCCTCCTGTCTCCTGCTGTCTCCTGCTGTCTCCTGTCTCCTCCTGTCTCCTCCTGTCTCCTCCTGTCTCCTCCTGTCTCCTGCTGTCTCCTGCTGTCTCCTCCTGTCTCCTGCTGTCTCCTCCTGTCTCCTGCTGTCTCCTCCTGTCTCCTCCTGTCTCCTGCTGTCTCCTGCTGTCTCCTCCTGTCTCCTCCTGTCTCCTCCTGTCTCCTGCTGTCTCCTGCTGTCTCCTGCTGTCTCCTGTCTCCTGCTGTCTCCTCCTGTCTCCTGCTGTCTCCTGCTGTCTCCTCCTGTCTCCTGCTGTCTCCTCCTGTCTCCTGCTGTCTCCTCCTGTCTCCTCCTGTCTCCTGCTGTCTCCTCCTGTCTCCTCCTGTCTCCTCCTGTCTCCTCTGTCTCCTGCTGTCTCCTCCTGTCTCCTGCTGTCTCCTGCTGTCTCCTGCTGTCTCCTGCTGTCTCCTCCTGTCTCCTCCTGTCTCCTGCTGTCTCCTACTGTCTCCTACTGTCTCCTGCTGTCTCCTCCTGTCTCCTCCTGTCTCCTCCTGTCTCCTCCTGTCTCCTGCTGTCTCCTCCTGTCTCCTGCTGTCTCCTCCTGTCTCCTCCTGTCTCCTCCTGTCTCCTGCTGTCTCCTGCTGTCTCCTGCTGTCTCCTGCTGTCTCCTCCTGTCTCCTGTCTCCTCCTGTCTCCTCCTGTCTCCTGCTGTCTCCTGCTGTCTCCTGCTGTCTCCTGCTGTCTCCTGCTGTCTCCTGCTGTCTCCTCCTGTCTCCTCCTGTCTCCTGCTGTCTCCTCCTGTCTCCTCCTGTCTCCTGCTGTCTCCTCCTGTCTCCTGCTGTCTCCTGCTGTCTCCTGCTGTCTCCTCCTGTCTCCTGCTGTCTCCTGCTGTCTCCTGCTGTCTCCTCCTGTCTCCTGCTGTCTCCTGCTGTCTCCTCCTGTCTCCTCCTGTCTCCTCCTGTCTCCTGCTGTCTCCTCCTGTCTCCTCCTGTCTCCTCCTGTCTCCTCCTGTCTCCTGCTGTCTCCTCCTGTCTCCTCCTGTCTCCTCCTGTCTCCTCCTGTCTCCTGCTGTCTCCTGCTGTCTCCTGCTGTCTCCTGTCTCCTGCTGTCTCCTCCTGTCTCCTGCTGTCTCCTGCTGTCTCCTCCTGTCTCCTGCTGTCTCCTCCTGTCTCCTGCTGTCTCCTCCTGTCTCCTCCTGTCTCCTGCTGTCTCCTGCTGTCTCCTCCTGTCTCCTCCTGTCTCCTCCTGTCTCCTCTGTCTCCTGCTGTCTCCTCCTGTCTCCTGCTGTCTCCTGCTGTCTCCTGCTGTCTCCTGCTGTCTCCTCCTGTCTCCTCCTGTCTCCTGCTGTCTCCTACTGTCTCCTCCTGTCTCCTGCTGTCTCCTCCTGTCTCCTCCTGTCTCCTCCTGTCTCCTCCTGTCTCCTGCTGTCTCCTCCTGTCTCCTGCTGTCTCCTCCTGTCTCCTCCTGTCTCCTCCTGTCTCCTGCTGTCTCCTGCTGTCTCCTGCTGTCTCCTCCTGTCTCCTGCTGTCTCCTGCTGTCTCCTGCTGTCTCCTGCTGTCTCCTGCTGTCTCCTGCTGTCTCCTCCTGTCTCCTCCTGTCTCCTGCTGTCTCCTCCTGTCTCCTCCTGTCTCCTGCTGTCTCCTCCTGTCTCCTGCTGTCTCCTGCTGTCTCCTGCTGTCTCCTCCTGTCTCCTCCTGTCTCCTCCTGTCTCCTGCTGTCTCCTGCTGTCTCCTGCTGTCTCCTCCTGTCTCCTGCTGTCTCCTGCTGTCTCCTCCTGTCTCCTCCTGTCTCCTCCTGTCTCCTCCTGTCTCCTGCTGTCTCCTCCTGTCTCCTCCTGTCTCCTGCTGTCTCCTGCTGTCTCCTGCTGTCTCCTCCTGTCTCCTCCTGTCTCCTGCTGTCTCCTGCTGTCTCCTGCTGTCTCCTCCTGTCTCCTGCTGTCTCCTGTCTCCTCCTGTCTCCTGCTGTCTCCTGCTGTCTCCTCCTGTCTCCTCCTGTCTCCTGCTGTCTCCTCCTGTCTCCTGCTGTCTCCTCCTGTCTCCTCCTGTCTCCTCCTGTCTCCTCCTGTCTCCTGCTGTCTCCTCCTGTCTCCTCCTGTCTCCTCCTGTCTCCTCCTGTCTCCTCCTGTCTCCTGCTGTCTCCTCCTGTCTCCTCCTGTCTCCTCCTGTCTCCTGATGTCTCCTCCTGTCTCCTCCTGTCTCCTGCTGTCTCCTCCTGTCTCCTGCTGTCTCCTCCTGTCTCCTGCTGTCTCCTCCTGTCTCCTGTCTCCTGCTGTCTCATGTCTCCTCCTGTCTCCTCCTGTCTCCTGCTGTCTCCTCCTGTCTCCTGCTGTCTCCTCCTGTCTCCTCCTGTCTCCTCCTGTATCCTGCTGTCTCCTCCTGTCTCCTGCTGTCTCCTCCTGTCTCCTCCTGTCTCCTCCTGTCTCCTGCTGTCTCCTCCTGTCTCCTGCTGTCTCCTCCTGTCTCCTCCTGTCTCCTCCTGTTTCCTGTCTCCTGCTGTCTCCTCCTGTCTCCTATCTGTCTCCTCATGTCTCCTGCTGTCTCCTCCTGTCTCCTCCTGTCTCCTCCTGTCTCCTCCTGTCTCCTCCTGTCTCCTGCTGTCTCCTGCTGTCTCCTCCTGTCTCCTCCTGTCTCCTGCTGTCTCCTCCTGTCTCCTCCTGTCTCCTGCTGTCTCCTGATGTCTCCTGCTGTCTCCTCCTGTCTCCTCCTGTCTCCTGCTGTCACCTGCTGTCTCCTGCTGTCTCCTCCTGTCTCCTGCTGTCTCCTGCTGTCTCCTCCTGTCTCCTCCTGTCTCCTCCTGTCTCCTGCTGTCTCCTCCTGTCTCCTGCTGTCTCCTGCTGTCTCCTCCTGTCTCCTCCTGTCTCCTCCTGTCTCCTGCTGTCTCCTGCTGTCTCCTGCTGTCTCCTCCTGTCTCCTCCTGTCTCCTCCTGTCTCCTGCTGTCTCCTGCTGTCTCCTGCTGTCTCCTCCTGTCTCCTGCGGTCTCCTGCTGTCTCCTCCTGTCTCCTCCTGTCTCCTCCTGTCTCCTCCTGTCTCCTGCTGTCTCCTCCTGTCTCCTCCTGTCTCCTCCTGTCTCCTCCTGTCTCCTCCTGTCTCCTGCTGTCTCCTCCTGTCTCCTCCTGTCTCCTCCTGTCTCCTGCTGTCTCCTGCTGTCTCCTGCTGTCTCCTGCTGTCTCCTGCTGTCTCCTCCTGTCTCCTCCTGTCTCCTCCTGTCTCCTGCTGTCTCCTGCTGTCTCCTCCTGTCTCCTGCTGTCTCCTCCTGTCTCCTGCTGTCTCCTGCTGTCTCCTCCTGTCTCCTCCTGTCTCCTGCTGTCTCCTGCTGTCTCCTCCTGTCTCCTCCTGTCTCCTCCTGTCTCCTGCTGTCTCCTGCTGTCTCCTGCTGTCTCCTGTCTCCTGCTGTCTCCTCCTGTCTCCTGCTGTCTCCTGCTGTCTCCTCCTGTCTCCTGCTGTCTCCTCCTGTCTCCTGCTGTCTCCTCCTGTCTCCTCCTGTCTCCTGCTGTCTCCTGCTGTCTCCTCCTGTCTCCTCCTGTCTCCTCCTGTCTCCTCTGTCTCCTGCTGTCTCCTCCTGTCTCCTGCTGTCTCCTGCTGTCTCCTGCTGTCTCCTGCTGTCTCCTCCTGTCTCCTCCTGTCTCCTGCTGTCTCCTCCTGTCTCCTGCTGTCTCCTGCTGTCTCCTCCTGTCTCCTCCTGTCTCCTACTGTCTCCTCCTGTCTCCTGCTGTCTCCTCCTGTCTCCTCCTGTCTCCTCCTGTCTCCTCCTGTCTCCTGCTGTCTACTCCTGTCTCCTGCTGTCTCCTCCTGTCTCCTCCTGTCTCCTGCTGTCTCCTGCTGTCTCCTGCTGTCTCCTGCTGTCTCCTCCTGTCTCCTGCTGTCTCCTGCTGTCTCCTCCTGTCTCCTGCTGTCTCCTGCTGTCTCCTGCTGTCTCCTCCTGTCTCCTCCTGTCTCCTGCTGTCTCCTCCTGTCTCCTCCTGTCTCCTGCTGTCTCCTCCTGTCTCCTGCTGTCTCCTGCTGTCTCCTGCTGTCTCCTGCTGTCTCCTCCTGTCTCCTCCTGTCTCCTCCTGTCTCCTGCTGTCTCCTGCTGTCTCCTGCTGTCTCCTCCTGTCTCCTGCTGTCTCCTGCTGTCTCCTCCTGTCTCCTCCTGTCTCCTGCTGTCTCCTGCTGTCTCCTGCTGTCTCCTCCTGTCTCCTGCGGTCTCCTGCTGTCTCCTCCTGTCTCCTCCTGTCTCCTCCTGTCTCCTCCTGTCTCCTGCTGTCTCCTCCTGTCTCCTCCTGTCTCCTCCTGTCTCCTCCTGTCTCCTCCTGTCTCCTGCTGTCTCCTCCTGTCTCCTCCTGTCTCCTCCTGTCTCCTGCTGTCTCCTGCTGTCTCCTGCTGTCTCCTGCTGTCTCCTGCTGTCTCCTCCTGTCTCCTCCTGTCTCCTCCTGTCTCCTGCTGTCTCCTGCTGTCTCCTCCTGTCTCCTGCTGTCTCCTCCTGTCTCCTGCTGTCTCCTGCTGTCTCCTCCTGTCTCCTCCTGTCTCCTGCTGTCTCCTGCTGTCTCCTCCTGTGTCCTCCTGTCTCCTCCTGTCTCCTGCTGTCTCCTGCTGTCTCCTGCTGTCTCCTGTCTCCTGCTGTCTCCTCCTGTCTCCTGCTGTCTCCTGCTGTCTCCTCCTGTCTCCTGCTGTCTCCTCCTGTCTCCTGCTGTCTCCTCCTGTCTCCTCCTGTCTCCTGCTGTCTCCTGCTGTCTCCTCCTGTCTCCTCCTGTCTCCTCCTGTCTCCTCTGTCTCCTGCTGTCTCCTCCTGTCTCCTGCTGTCTCCTGCTGTCTCCTGCTGTCTCCTGCTGTCTCCTCCTGTCTCCTCCTGTCTCCTGCTGTCTCCTCCTGTCTCCTGCTGTCTCCTGCTGTCTCCTCCTGTCTCCTCCTGTCTCCTACTGTCTCCTCCTGTCTCCTGCTGTCTCCTCCTGTCTCCTCCTGTCTCCTCCTGTCTCCTCCTGTCTCCTGCTGTCTACTCCTGTCTCCTGCTGTCTCCTCCTGTCTCCTCCTGTCTCCTGCTGTCTCCTGCTGTCTCCTGCTGTCTCCTGCTGTCTCCTCCTGTCTCCTGCTGTCTCCTGCTGTCTCCTGCTGTCTCCTGCTGTCTCCTGCTGTCTCCTGCTGTCTCCTCCTGTCTCCTCCTGTCTCCTGCTGTCTCCTCCTGTCTCCTCCTGTCTCCTGCTGTCTCCTCCTGTCTCCTGCTGTCTCCTGCTGTCTCCTGCTGTCTCCTCCTGTCTCCTCCTGTCTCCTCCTGTCTCCTGCTGTCTCCTGCTGTCTCCTGCTGTCTCCTCCTGTCTCCTGCTGTCTCCTGCTGTCTCCTCCTGTCTCCTCCTGTCTCCTCCTGTCTCCTCCTGTCTCCTGCTGTCTCCTCCTGTCTCCTCCTGTCTCCTGCTGTCTCCTGCTGTCTCCTGCTGTCTCCTCCTGTCTCCTCCTGTCTCCTGCTGTCTCCTGCTGTCTCCTCCTGTCTCCTCCTGTCTCCTGCTGTCTCCTGCTGTCTCCTGCTGTCTCCTCCTGTCTCCTCCTGTCTCCTCCTGTCTCCTCCTGTCTCCTGCTGTCTCCTGCTGTCTCCTCCTGTCTCCTCCTGTCTCCTGCTGTCTCCTCCTGTCTCCTGCTGTCTCCTCCTGTCTCCTCCTGTCTCCTCCTGTCTCCTCCTGTCTCCTGCTGTCTCCTCCTGTCTCCTCCTGTCTCCTCCTGTCTCCTGCTGTCTCCTCCTGTCTCCTCCTGTCTCCTGCTGTCTCCTGCTGTCTCCTGCTGTCTCCTCCTGTCTCCTGTCTCCTGCTGTCTCATGTCTCCTCCTGTCTCCTCCTGTCTCCTGCTGTCTCCTCCTGTCTCCTGCTGTCTCCTCCTGTCTCCTCCTGTCTCCTCCTGTCTCCTGCTGTCTCCTCCTGTCTCCTGCTGTCTCCTCCTGTCTCCTGTCTCCTGCTGTCTCATGTCTCCTCCTGTCTCCTCCTGTCTCCTGCTGTCTCCTCCTGTCTCCTGCTGTCTCCTCCTGTCTCCTCCTGTCTCCTCCTGTATCCTGCTGTCTCCTCCTGTCTCCTGCTGTCTCCTCCTGTCTCCTCCTGTCTCCTCCTGTCTCCTGCTGTCTCCTCCTGTCTCCTGCTGTCTCCTCCTGTCTCCTCCTGTCTCCTCCTGTTTCCTGTCTCCTGCTGTCTCCTCCTGTCTCCTATCTGTCTCCTCATGTCTCCTGCTGTCTCCTCCTGTCTCCTCCTGTCTCCTCCTGTCTCCTCCTGTCTCCTCCTGTCTCCTGCTGTCTCCTGCTGTCTCCTCCTGTCTCCTCCTGTCTCCTGCTGTCTCCTCCTGTCTCCTCCTGTCTCCTGCTGTCTCCTGATGTCTCCTGCTGTCTCCTCCTGTCTCCTCCTGTCTCCTGCTGTCACCTGCTGTCTCCTGCTGTCTCCTCCTGTCTCCTGCTGTCTCCTGCTGTCTCCTGCTGTCTCCTGCTGTCTCCTCCTGTCTCCTCCTGTATCCTCCTGTCTCCTCCTGTCTCCTGCTGTCTCCTCCTGTCTCCTCCTGTCTCCTGCTGTCTCCTGCTGTCTCCTGCTGTCTCCTCCTGTCTCCTCCTGTCTCCTGCTGTCTCCTCCTGTCTCCTCCTGTCTCCTGCTGTCTCCTGCTGTCTCCTGCTGTCTCCTCCTGTCTCCTCCTGTCTCCTCCTGTCTCCTCCTGTCTCCTGCTGTCTCCTGCTGTCTCCTCCTGTCTCCTCCTGTCTCCTGCTGTCTCCTCCTGTCTCCTGCTGTCTCCTCCTGTCTCCTCCTGTCTCCTCCTGTCTCCTCCTGTCTCCTCCTGTCTCCTGCTGTCTCCTCCTGTCTCCTCCTGTCTCCTCCTGTCTCCTGCTGTCTCCTCCTGTCTCCTCCTGTCTCCTGCTGTCTCCTGCTGTCTCCTGCTGTCTCCTCCTGTCTCCTGTCTCCTGCTGTCTCATGTCTCCTCCTGTCTCCTCCTGTCTCCTGCTGTCTCCTCCTGTCTCCTGCTGTCTCCTCCTGTCTCCTCCTGTCTCCTCCTGTCTCCTGCTGTCTCCTCCTGTCTCCTGCTGTCTCCTCCTGTCTCCTGTCTCCTGCTGTCTCATGTCTCCTCCTGTCTCCTCCTGTCTCCTGCTGTCTCCTCCTGTCTCCTGCTGTCTCCTCCTGTCTCCTCCTGTCTCCTCCTGTATCCTGCTGTCTCCTCCTGTCTCCTGCTGTCTCCTCCTGTCTCCTCCTGTCTCCTCCTGTCTCCTGCTGTCTCCTCCTGTCTCCTGCTGTCTCCTCCTGTCTCCTCCTGTCTCCTCCTGTTTCCTGTCTCCTGCTGTCTCCTCCTGTCTCCTATCTGTCTCCTCATGTCTCCTGCTGTCTCCTCCTGTCTCCTCCTGTCTCCTCCTGTCTCCTCCTGTCTCCTCCTGTCTCCTGCTGTCTCCTGCTGTCTCCTCCTGTCTCCTCCTGTCTCCTGCTGTCTCCTCCTGTCTCCTCCTGTCTCCTGCTGTCTCCTGATGTCTCCTGCTGTCTCCTCCTGTCTCCTCCTGTCTCCTGCTGTCACCTGCTGTCTCCTGCTGTCTCCTCCTGTCTCCTGCTGTCTCCTGCTGTCTCCTCCTGTCTCCTCCTGTCTCCTCCTGTCTCCTGCTGTCTCCTCCTGTCTCCTCCTGTCTCCTCCTGTCTCCTCCTGTCTCCTCCTGTCTCCTGCTGTCTCCTCCTGTCTCCTCCTGTCTCCTCCTGTCTCCTCCTGTCTCCTGCTGTCTCCTGCTGTCTCCTGCTGTCTCCTCCTGTATCCTGCTGTCTCCTCCTGTCTCCTGCTGTCTCCTCCTGTCTCCTCCTGTCTCCTCCTGTCTCCTGCTGTCTCCTCCTGTCTCCTGCTGTCTCCTCCTGTCTCCTCCTGTCTCCTCCTGTTTCCTGTCTCCTGCTGTCTCCTCCTGTCTCCTCCTGTCTCCTGCTGTCTCCTGATGTCTCCTGCTGTCTCCTCCTGTCTCCTCCTGTCTCCTGCTGTCACCTGCTGTCTCCTGCTGTCTCCTCCTGTCTCCTGCTGTCTCCTGCTGTCTCCTCCTGTCTCCTCCTGTCTCCTCCTGTCTCCTGCTGTCTCCTCCTGTCTCCTCCTGTCTCCTCCTGTCTCCTCCTGTCTCCTCCTGTCTCCTGCTGTCTCCTCCTGTCTCCTCCTGTCTCCTCCTGTCTCCTCCTGTCTCCTGCTGTCTCCTGCTGTCTCCTGCTGTCTCCTCCTGTCTCCTGCTGTCTCCTCCTGTCTCCTCCTGTCTCCTGCTGTCACCTGCTGTCTCCTGCTGTCTCCTCCTGTCTCCTGCTGTCTCCTGCTGTCTCCTCATGTCTCCTCCTGTCTCCTCCTGTCTCCTATCTGTCTCCTCCTGTCTCCTCCTGTCTCCTCCTGTCTCCTCCAGTCTCCTGCTGTCTCCTCCTGTCTCCTCCTGTCTCCTCCTGTCTCCTGCTGTCTCCTCCTGTCTCCTGCTGTCTCCTGCTGTCTCCTCCTGTCTCCTCCTGTCTCCTCCTGTCTCCTCCTGTCTCCTGCTGTCTCCTGCTGTCTCCTGCTGTCTCCTGTCTCCTGCTGTCTCCTCCTGTCTCCTCCTGTCTCCTGTCTCATGTCTCCTCCTGTCTCCTGCTGTCTCCTCCTGTCTCCTCCTGTCTCCTGTCTCCTGCTGTCTCCTCCTGTCTCCTCCTGTCTCCTCCTGTCTCCTCCTGTCTCCTCCTGTCTCCTCCTGTCTCCTGCTGTCTCCTCCTGTCTCCTGCTGTCTCCTCCTGTCTCCTCCTGTCTCCTGCTGTCTCCTCCTGTCTCCTGCTGTCTCCTCCTGTCTCCTCCTGTCTCCTCCTGTCTCCTGATGTCTCCTCCTGTCTCCTCCTGTCTCCTCCTGTCTCCTCCTGTCTCCTGATGTCTCCTCCTGTCTCCTCCTGTCATCTGCTGTCTCCTGCTGTCTCCTGCTGTCTCCTGCTGTCTCCTCCTGTCTCCTGATGTCTCCTCCTGTCTCCTGCTGTCTCCTCCTGTCTCCTGCTGTCTCCTCCTGTCTCCTCCTGTCTCCTCCTGTCTCCTGCTGTCTCCTCCTGTCTCATGCTGTCTCCTCCTGTCTCCTCCTGTCTCCTGATGTCTCCTCCTGTCTCCTCCTGTCTCCTGCTGTCTCCTCCTGTCTCCTGCTGTCTCCTGCTGTCTCCTCCTGTCTCCTGCTGTCTCCTCCTGTCTCCTGCTGTCTCCTCCTGTCTCCTCCTGTCTCCTCCTGTCTCCTCCTGTCTCCTCCTGTCTCCTGCTGTCTCCTCCTGTCTCCTGCTGTCTCCTCCTGTCTCCTCCTGTCTCCTGCTGTCTCCTACTGTCTCCTCCTGTCTCCTGCTGTCTCCTGCTGTCTCCTCCTGTCTCCTGCTGTCTCCTGCTGTCTCCTGCTGTCTCCTCCTGTCTCTTCCTGTCTCCTCCTGTCTCCTGCTGTCTCCTCCTGTCTCCTGCTGTCTCCTGCTGTCTCCTCCTGTCTCCTCCTGTCTCCTGCTGTCTCCTCCTGTCTCCTCCTGTCTCCTGCTGTCTCCTCCTGTCTCCTCCTGTCTCCTCCTGTCTCCTGCTGTCTCCTGCTGTCTCCTGCTGTCTCCTGTCTCCTGCTGTCTCCTGATGTCTCCTCCTGTCTCCTCCTGTCTCCTGTCTCCTCCTGTCTCCTGATGTCTCCTGATGTCTCCTGCTGTCTCCTCCTGTCTCCTCCTGTCTCCTGCTGTCTCCTCCTGTCTCCTCCTGTCTCCTCCTGTCTCCTCCTGTCTCCTCCTGTCTCCTGTCTCCTCCTGTCTCCTCCTGTCTCCTCCTGTCTCCTCCTGTCTCCTGATGTCTCCTCCTGTCTCCTCCTGTCTCCTGCTGTCTCCTGCTGTCTCCTCCTGTCTCCTCCTGTCTCCTCCTGTCTCCTCCTGTCTCCTGCTGTCTCCTCCTGTCTCCTGCTGTCTCCTCCTGTCTCCTCCTGTCTCCTCCTGTCTCCTGCTGTCTCCTCCTGTCTCCTCCTGTCTCCTCCTGTCTCCTCTGTCTCCTGCTGTCTCCTGTCTCCTCCTGTCTCCTCCTGTCTCCTCCTGTCTCCTCCTGTCTCCTGCTGTCTCCTCCTGTCTCCTCCTGTCTCCTCCTGTCTCCTGCTGTCTCCTCCTGTCTCCTGCTGTCTCCTCCTGTCTCCTCCTGTCTCCTCCTGTCTCCTGCTGTCTCCTGCTGTCTCCTCCTGTCTCCTGCTGTCTCCTGCTGTCTCCTCCTGTCTCCTCCTGTCTCCTGCTGTCTCCTCCTGTCTCCTGCTGTCTCCTCCTGTCTCCTGCTGTCTCCTGCTGTCTCCTCCTGTCTCCTCCTGTCTCCTGCTGTCTCCTCCTGTCTCCTCCTGTCTCCTGCTGTCTCCTCCTGTCTCCTCCTGTCTCCTGCTGTCTCCTGCTGTCTCCTGCTGTCTCCTCCTGTCTCCTGCTGTCTCCTCCTGTCTCCTCCTGTCTCCTGCTGTCTCCTCCTGTCTCCTCCTGTCTCCTGCTGTCTCCTCCTGTCTCCTCCTGTCTCCTCCTGTCTCCTGCTGTCTCCTGCTGTCTCCTGTCTCCTGTCTCCTGCTGTCTCCTCCTGTCTCCTGTCTCCTCCTGTCTCCTGCTGTCTCCTGTCTCCTGTCTCCTGCTGTCTCCTCCTGTCTCCTGCTGTCTCCTGTCTCCTGTCTCCTGTCTCCTGCTGTCTCCTGTCTCCTGTCTCCTCCTGTCTCCTGCTGTCTCCTGCTGTCTCCTGTCTCCTGTCTCCTGTATCCTGTCTCCTCCTGTCTCCTGCTGTCTCCTGCTGTCTCCTGTCTCCTGACTCCTGTCTCCTGTCTCCTGCTGTCTCCTGTCTCCTGTCTCCTGTCTCCTGTATCCTCCTGTCTCCTCCTGTCTCCTGTCCCCTCCTGTCTCCTGTCTCCTGTCTCCTGCTGTCTCCTGCTGTCTCCTGTCTCCTCCTGTCTCCTGTCTCCTGCTGTCTCCTGTCTCCTGTCTCCTCCTGTCTCCTGTCTCCTCCTGTCTCCTCCTGTCTCCTGTCTCCTGTCTCCTCCTGTCTCCTGTCTCCTGTCTCCTGTCTCCTCCTGTCTCCTCCTGTCTCCTGTCTCCTCCTGTCTCCTGTCTCCTGCTGTCTCCTGTTTCCTCCTGTCTCCTCCTGTCTCCTGCTGTCTCCTGTCTCCTCCTGTCTCCTCCTGTCTCCTGCTGTCTCCTGCTGTCTCCTCCTGTCTCCTGTCTCCTGCTGTCTCCTGTCTCCTGTCTCCTGTCTCCTGCTGTCTCCTGCTGTCTCCTGTCTCCTGTCTCATGATGTCTCCTGTCTCCTGTCTCCTGTCTCCTGCTGTCTCCTGCTGTCTCCTGTCTCCTGTCTCCTGCTGTCTCCTGCTGTCTCCTGTCTCCTGTCTCCTGCTGTCTCCTGATGTCCCCTATTGCTGTATAGGAAGGGAAACCCGGTGATTTCCAATCCAGTTCGAGCTCCCCTCTCGCGGCAGCAACAGCTCACGCGCACCCAACACTGTAGGCGACACACACCAGAGAGGCGCGAGGCGCGACTGGAGCGCGGAGCCCACAAGCTCTTGCCGCCTTTTTTCCGGCGACCAAGGCAACCACTGTTGTTTCTAATAAGAGCATGTGGGTTCCATCTCTCCCCTCTTTTCCTGCTTTTCATTCTACGCTTCTTGTCTTTCCGTGATGCTCTGCTGATGTTGAAGCAGAGAGGGGAAGGCAGAATGGGCGAAACCCTCTGGTCCCCTTTGTAACTCTGGAAATGGATTCGACATTCACGCAGAGAGACAAAGGTATCAATTCAGTATTTAATATCTATTTGCATATTGATTATTGCTGCCAGGTGTTGTTTGTTGTTGTGTGTCACAGTGTCAGCAGCACGGCACCCGCTACTCCCTACACGGGCTGGAAGTATATTATATATATTATATATATTATAAATATATAGCACCGTACCCGCTACTCCCTACACGGGCTGAAAGTATATTATATATATTATAAATATTATAAATATATAGCACCATACCCGCTACTCCCTACACGGGCTGAAAGTATATTATATATATTATAAATATATAGCACCGTACCTGCTACTCCCTACACGGGCTGGAAGTATATTATATATATTATAAATATATAGCACCATACCTGCTACTCCCTACACGGGCTGGAAGTATATTATATATATTATAAATATATAGCACCGTACCCGCTACTCCCTACACGGGCTGAAAGTATATTATAAATATTATAAATATATAGCACCATACCCGCTACTCCCTACACGGGCTGAAAGTATATTATATATATTATAAATATATAGCACCGTACCCGCTACTCCCTACACGGGCTGGAAGTATATTATATATATTATAAATATATAGCACCATACCTGCTACTCCCTACACGGGCTGGAAGTATATTATATATATTATAAATATATAGCACCGTACCCGCTACTCCTACACGGGCTGGAAGTATATTATATATATTATATATATTATAAATATATAGCACCGTACCCGCTACTCCTACACGGGCTGGAAGTATATTATATATATTATATATATTATAAATATATAGCACCATACCTGCTACTCCTACACGGGCTGGAAGTATATTATATATTATATATATTATAAATATATAGCACCGTACCCGCTACTCCCTACACGGGCTGGAAGTATATTATATATATTATAAATATTATAAATATATAGCACCATACCCGCTACTCCTACACGGGCTGGAAGTATATTATATATATTATATATATTATATATATTATAAATATTATAAATATATAGCACCATACCTGCTACTCCCTACACGGGCTGGAAGTATATTATATATATTATAAATATATAGCACCATACCCGCTACTCCCTACACGGGCTGGAAGTATATTATATATATTATAAATATTATAAATATATAGCACCGTACCCGCTACTCCTACACGGGCTGAAAGTATATTATAAATATTATAAATATATAGCACCGTACCCGCTACTCCCTACACGGGCTGAAAGTATATTATAAATATTATAAATATATAGCACCGTACCCGCTACTCCCTACACGGGCTGGAAGTATATTATATATATTATAAATATATAGCACCATACCTGCTACTCCCTACACGGGCTGGAAGTATATTATATATATTATAAATATTATAAATATATAGCACCATACCTGCTACTCCCTACACGGGCTGGAAGTATATTGGATGTGACTGACTGGTCGTCAGGCTTGATATCGGCTGTGCTCTGCACTTGTTGAGTGAACATGGTCCATGGGATCGGTGTGTGACCGCAGTAGAAACACACAAGCTTTATTAGAATAGATAACTACTTTATTTAAAAAAATATTTATAATTAATTATTTAATTACCAAAACCGCTTAATTACGATTTAATTGCGACCACCCTGCCCGTCCACCATTTCAAACGGATTCATGTGCGTCCATCTCTCATCATTCCTTTTTATTTTTATGTTGTATTGTTTGACTCATTATTCATTGTGTGATGAGATGTGATGTTTTCTTGATTCTGAATCTGAACCGCAAAGAGCTTCCTATTTTTCACTCTGCATTGACTTGAACGCATCAAATTAAGGACTAATATTAAATATTCATACTCAAGGTGGAGCTTTTTTCGCAATAGCCTACTATATACGGTATAGTTACCCGTTACTTCTCCCATCGCACTTCTTACGATAACAACATAACCACAGGTCACAATATCACAGTCGATATCATGCAGAGTCATCATAATATAAAAATGCTAATAGTGTCCTACTGCTTTGATATGAGATGGATAAGTGTGAAGCAAGGACCCCGTGCAGCATCCAGTTATACAGCCAGAGGGGGGTCATATTCTGAACCTTGATGATGCATAATGTTTATCAAATGCTGAGACTGAATCATAACATTATTGTTAGGATGTCACTCACTATCGCTATGGTTAATTGTTTTATTTTTATTTATTCTGTATTAGCATTGGTGCTCTAAAACACTTCAATGTGTATGACGTGCGAGTGTGTGTGAGCGAGTGAGTGAGTGAGTTCTGCAGAAGATATCACCATGCCCAAATATAGATGCATAACTTGATTGATTGATTGATTGATTGATTGACAACTTTATTAACAGATTGCAGAATGGGTACAATACAGTACAGCTCAATACACACAATTGTTAAGGGGATGCAGACCAGAGAAAGACTTTCGTCTTGTTTACATCAGGGTCCCCCATTTTCAATTCATCATAAAGGCATAAACTCTGGCCTGGGCTATTTTCACAGCAGCAGCTTAAGCCTGTTCAGTTTATCTCCAGTGTCCTGCTGACAGAAAATGAGGGCGAAATTGAAAAGTCTGATTTGAATGGAACAAGTCTGGATGTTATGGTAAATAGCTAGTTTAAGATTAAGCTACTTTACTGACTACTCTTATCAGACCTCAATGCTGTTCCATCAGAATTCTGAAAATCACAACATGATTTGGGTCTTTTCAGCTATTCCCAAATCCACATAGTTTCCAGCCTAATTAAGATAGCCGGAATTTTCATTTATGTTAGCCTATTGAATCTTATATAAACAATAATTGAGTCGTACAGTTGTAACCCAACTCTTAGATTAATTAGATTAGATTAAAATGTATTGTCATCATACAGCACAATAAGATAAGATAAGATAAGATATTCCTTTATTGATCCCCTTGGGGAAATTCAGTACAGTACAACAACAATAGGTTTGGCATCCAACAGAGTGCAAATGTAACAGTAAAGTACAATAGTAATATACAATGTACAGGTGATTAAACTGGGTACAAAATATGAATTAGTACTACTGAGTAATAGTGCTAATCAGTATGTACAGAGTCGTAGTAAATTAATATGTACAGTGATATAAAGACACTATGGTAGTAAGTAATAGAGGCTATGAGTGAACGTGACTTATTATTGAATAATGTCCCAAAATCAAACCGGTTATTAAAACGCCCCCCCCCCCCCGGGGCTAAATGATTAAACACCATAGTATTGAAATGCTCCGACGTCACCGGCTCTGCTCTGGATAAATGATACTAAACGCTCAACAGTCTGGTCACTCTTCACTCTTCGATGCTCGTTGCCTCAAGTGCAACAATCTTCAGAAGCATTAAAGTGCATCACATCGCCTGCGGCCGGAGGGAGGCAGTTCTCGAGCCGCACAGGCCCGGAATACTAATCAGGACGGGATTCCTTTATTTATTTTTCATCACATATCTCATTCATTCATCGCAGATATGTGATGTTTTCTTGATTCTGAACGACATTCTGTCCGGAACCAAAGAGCTTCCTAATTTGTCTCAGTCGGCCAGCGGAGCAAACTGGCTCAGCACCACATGACTCTAAAGCTATTAAAACAATATCTAATTTCAAAGCGTTATTGAAGAAATGCTGACATATTTAACAAATTATGAGCTTTTAATAATCGTTTCATACAGGCTAAAACACTGTGAGAAGCACACAATATATGAATATAAATGTACGACTTTGCTGCAGTCTTGCTCTCTCAAAGGACTTGTGTGTCTGGGAATGAAGGTAACACTGTCACAGATACATGTTATCCACAACCCACACGTTTTCATAAACATAGACAGTCTCCTCCCCACCGTATGTATATATTTTCTCCCACCCCCTCCTAATGTACAGTCTCCTCCCCACCGTATGTATATATTCTCCCCCCACCGTATGTATATTTCTCTCCCACCCACCCACCCCCTCCTAATGTACAGTCTCCTCCCCATCATATGTATATACTCTCTGTCAGGATCTATGGGTAACAGTGTATATTTGTGTATCGTATATGTCACAAATGTAACAGTACTATATACCTGTATGCCATAAATGTCATGATGTCATGTATGTTATGTATGTCATAAATGTCACTATGAATTGAAAATGGGGGACCCTGATGGTCTGCACCCCCTTAACAATTGTGTGTATTGAGCCGTACTGTATTGTACCCATTCTGCAATCTGTTAAATAAAGTTTTCATTCATTCATCATTAATTAATTCATTCATTCATACATTCATTCAAGAAGGTTTAACACAGACGGTTAAACAGCGGTTGCAGTCAGTCTGTAACACCTTGTGGTCTGTGTGTCGTAACGGTTGCAGTCAGTCTGTAACACCTTGTGGTCTGTGTGTCGTAACGGTTGCAGTCAGTCAGTAACACCTTGTGGTCTGTGTGTCGTAACGGTTGCAGTCAGTCTGTAACACCTTGTGGTCTGTGTGTCGTAACGGTTGCAGTCAGTCAGTAACACCTTGTGGTCTGTGTGTCGTAACGGTTGCAGTCAGTCTGTAACACCTTGTGGTCTGTGTGTCGTAACGGTTGCAGTCAGTCTGTAACACCTTGTGGTCTGTGTGTCGTAACGGTTGCAGTCAGTCAGTAACACCTTGTGGTCTGTGTGTCGTAACGGTTGCAGTCAGTCAGTAACACCTTGTGGTCTGTGTGTCGTAACGGTTGCAGTCAGTCAGTAACACCTTGTGGTCTGTGTGTCGTAACGGTTGCAGTCAGTCTGTAACACCTTGTGGTCTGTGTGTCGTAACGGTTGCAGTCAGTCAGTAACACCTTGTGGTCTGTGTGTCGTAACGGTTGCAGTCAGTCAGTAACACCTTGTGGTCTGTGTGTCGTGACGGTTGCAGTCAGTCAGTAACACCTTGTGGTCTGTGTGTCGTAACGGTTGCAGTCAGTCAGTAACACCTTGTGGTCTGTGTGTCGTAACGGTTGCAGTCAGTCAGTAACACCTTGTGGTCTGTGTGTCGTAACGGTTGCAGTCAGTCAGTAACACCTTGTGGTCTGTGTGTCGTAACGGTTGCAGTCAGTCAGTAACACATTGTGGTCTGTGTGTCGTAACGGTTGCAGTCAGTCAGTAACACCTTGTGGTCTGTGTGTCGTAACGGTTGCAGTCAGTCTGTAACACCTTGTGGTCTGTGTGTCGTAACGGTTGCAGTCAGTCAGTAACACCTTGTGGTCTGTGTGTCGTAACGGTTGCAGTCAGTAACACCTTGTGGTCTGTGTGTCGTAACGGTTGCAGTCAGTCTGTAACACCTTGTGGTCTGTGTGTCGTAACGGTTGCAGTCAGTCAGTAACACCTTGTGGTCTGTGTGTCGTAACGGTTGCAGTCTGTAACACCTTGTGGTCTGTGTGTCGTAACGGTTGCAGTCTGTAACACCTTGTGGTCTGTGTGTCGTAACGGTTGCAGTCAGTCAGTAACACCTTGTGGTCTGTGTGTCGTAACGGTTGCAGTCAGTCTGTAACACCTTGTGGTCTGTGTGTCGTAACGGTTGCAGTCAGTCAGTAACACCTTGTGGTCTGTGTGTCGTAACGGTTGCAGTCAGTCAGTAACACCTTGTGGTCTGTGTGTCGTAACGGTTGCAGTCAGTCAGTAACACATTGTGGTCTGTGTGTCGTAACGGTTGCAGTCAGTCAGTAACACCTTGTGGTCTGTGTGTCGTAACGGTTGCAGTCAGTCAGTAACACCTTGTGGTCTGTGTGTCGTAACGGTTGCAGTCAGTCTGTAACACCTTGTGGTCTGTGTGTCGTAACGGTTGCAGTCAGTCAGTAACACCTTGTGGTCTGTGTGTCGTAACGGTTGCAGTCAGTCAGTAACACCTTGTGGTCTGTGTGTCGTAACGGTTGCAGTCAGTAACACCTTGTGGTCTGTGTGTCGTAACGGTTGCAGTCAGTCAGTAACACCTTGTGGTCTGTGTGTCGTAACGGTTGCAGTCAGTCAGTAACACCTTGTGGTCTGTGTGTCGTAACGGTTGCAGTCAGTCAGTAACACCTTGTGGTCTGTGTGTCGTAACGGTTGCAGTCAGTCTGTAACACCTTGTGGTCTGTGTGTCGTAACGGTTGCAGTCAGTCAGTAACACCTTGTGGTCTGTGTGTCGTAACGGTTGCAGTCAGTCAGTAACACCTTGTGGTCTGTGTGTCGTAACGGTTGCAGTCAGTCTGTAACACCTTGTGGTCTGTGTGTCGTAACGGTTGCAGTCAGTCAGTAACACCTTGTGGTCTGTGTGTCGTAACGGTTGCAGTCAGTCTGTAACACCTTGTGGTCTGTGTGTCGTAACGGTTGCAGTCAGTCAGTAACACCTTGTGGTCTGTGTGTCGTAACGGTTGCAGTCAGTCAGTAACACCTTGTGGTCTGTGTGTCGTAACGGTTGCAGTCAGTCAGTAACACCTTGTGGTCTGTGTGTCGTAACGGTTGCAGTCAGTCTGTAACACCTTGTGGTCTGTGTGTCGTAACGGTTGCAGTCAGTCAGTAACACCTTGTGGTCTGTGTGTCGTAACGGTTGCAGTCAGTCAGTAACACCTTGTGGTCTGTGTGTCGTAACGGTTGCAGTCAGTCAGTAACACCTTGTGGTTTGTGTGTCGTAACGGTTGCAGTCAGTCTGTAACACATTGTGGTCTGTGTGTCGTAACGGTTGCAGTCAGTCAGTAACACCTTGTGGTCTGTGTGTCGTAACGGTTGCAGTCAGTCAGTAACACATTGTGGTCTGTGTGTCGTAACGGTTGCAGTCAGTCAGTAACACCTTGTGGTCTGTGTGTCGTAACGGTTGCAGTCAGTCAGTAACACCTTGTGGTCTGTGTGTCGTAACGGTTGCAGTCAGTCAGTAACACCTTGTGGTCTGTGTGTCGTAACGGTTGCAGTCAGTCAGTAACACCTTGTGGTCTGTGTGTCGTAACGGTTGCAGTCAGTCTGTAACACCTTGTGGTCTGTGTGTCGTAACGGTTGCAGTCAGTCAGTAACACCTTGTGGTCTGTGTGTCGTAACGGTTGCAGTCAGTAACACCTTGTGGTCTGTGTGTCGTAACGGTTGCAGTCAGTCTGTAACACCTTGTGGTCTGTGTGTCGTAACGGTTGCAGTCAGTCTGTAACACCTTGTGGTCTGTGTGTCGTAACGGTTGCAGTCAGTCAGTAACACCTTGTGGTCTGTGTGTCGTAACGGTTGCAGTCTGTAACACCTTGTGGTCTGTGTGTCGTAACGGTTGCAGTCTGTAACACCTTGTGGTCTGTGTGTCGTAACGGTTGCAGTCAGTCAGTAACACCTTGTGGTCTGTGTGTCGTAACGGTTGCAGTCAGTCTGTAACACCTTGTGGTCTGTGTGTCGTAACGGTTGCAGTCAGTCAGTAACACCTTGTGGTCTGTGTGTCGTAACGGTTGCAGTCAGTCAGTAACACCTTGTGGTCTGTGTGTCGTAACGGTTGCAGTCAGTCAGTAACACATTGTGGTCTGTGTGTCGTAACGGTTGCAGTCAGTCAGTAACACCTTGTGGTCTGTGTGTCGTAACGGTTGCAGTCAGTCAGTAACACCTTGTGGTCTGTGTGTCGTAACGGTTGCAGTCAGTAACACCTTGTGGTCTGTGTGTCGTAACGGTTGCAGTCAGTCTGTAACACCTTGTGGTCTGTGTGTCGTAACGGTTGCAGTCAGTCTGTAACACCTTGTGGTCTGTGTGTCGTAACGGTTGCAGTCAGTCAGTAACACCTTGTGGTCTGTGTGTCGTAACGGTTGCAGTCAGTCAGTAACACCTTGTGGTCTGTGTGTCGTAACGGTTGCAGTCAGTCTGTAACACCTTGTGGTCTGTGTGTCGTAACGGTTGCAGTCAGTCTGTAACACCTTGTGGTCTGTGTGTCGTAACGGTTGCAGTCAGTCAGTAACACCTTGTGGTCTGTGTGTCGTAACGGTTGCAGTCAGTCAGTAACACCTTGTGGTCTGTGTGTTGTAACGGTTGCAGTCAGTCAGTAACACCTTGTGGTCTGTGTGTCGTAACGGTTGCAGTCAGTCAGTAACACCTTGTGGTCTGTGTGTCGTAACGGTTGCAGTCAGTCAGTAACACCTTGTGGTCTGTGTGTCGTAACGGTTGCAGTCAGTCAGTAACACCTTGTGGTCTGTGTGTCGTAACGGTTGCAGTCAGTCAGTAACACCTTGTGGTCTGTGTGTCGTAACGGTTGCAGTCAGTCTGTAACACCTTGTGGTCTGTGTGTCGTAACGGTTGCAGTCAGTCAGTAACACCTTGTGGTCTGTGTGTCGTAACGGTTGCAGTCAGTCTGTAACACCTTGTGGTCTGTGTGTCGTAACGGTTGCAGTCAGTCAGTAACACATTGTGGTCTGTGTGTCGTAACGGTTGCAGTCAGTCTGTAACACCTTGTGGTCTGTGTGTCGTAACGGTTGCAGTCAGTCTGTAACACCTTGTGGTCTGTGTGTCGTAACGGTTGCAGTCAGTCAGTAACACCTTGTGGTCTGTGTGTCGTAATGGTTGCAGTCAGTCAGTAACACCTTGTGGTCTGTGTGTCGTAACGGTTGCAGTCAGTCTGTAACACCTTGTGGTCTGTGTGTCGTAACGGTTGCAGTCAGTCAGTAACACCTTGTGGTCTGTGTGTCGTAACGGTTGCAGTCAGTCAGTAACACCTTGTGGTCTGTGTGTCGTAACGGTTGCAGTCAGTCTGTAACACATTGTGGTATGTGTGTCGTAACGGTTGCAGTCAGTCAGTAACACCTTGTGGTCTGTGTGTCGTAACGGTTGCAGTCAGTCAGTAACACCTTGTGGTCTGTGTGTCGTAACGGTTGCAGTCAGTCAGTAACACCTTGTGGTCTGTGTGTCGTAACGGTTGCAGTCAGTCTGTAACACCTTGTGGTCTGTGTGTTGTAACGGTTGCAGTCAGTCAGTAACACCTTGTGGTCTGTGTGTCGTAACGGTTGCAGTCAGTCTGTAACACCTTGTGGTCTGTGTGTCGTAACGGTTGCAGTCAGTCAGTAACACCTTGTGGTCTGTGTGTCGTAACGGTTGCAGTCAGTCAGTAACACCTTGTGGTCTGTGTGTCGTAACGGTTGCAGTCAGTCAGTAACACCTTGTGGTCTGTGTGTCGTAACGGTTGCAGTCAGTCAGTAACACCTTGTGGTCTGTGTGTCGTAACGGTTGCAGTCAGTAACACCTTGTGGTCTGTGTGTCGTAACGGTTGCAGTCAGTCAGTAACACCTTGTGGTCTGTGTGTCGTAACGGTTGCAGTCAGTCAGTAACACCTTGTGGTCTGTGTGTCGTAACGGTTGCAGTCAGTCAGTAACACCTTGTGGTCTGTGTGTCGTAACGGTTGCAGTCAGGGATATAATGTACATATATAGATGTAGTATCTGAAATATTATAATGTAAAAAAGATTATATGTGTAAAGACAGATGTGGATATATATATGGTAAGAATAAATATATATATATATATATATATATATATATATATATATATATATATATATATATATATTAGAGGTGGGCATAGATTAATTTTTTTAATCTAGATTAATCTATCTGCAATCCTGGATTTAATCTAGATTAATCTAGATTAAAATGGCTCAAAAAAAAAATCTGCCGAAGGCATTCAAAAATATGTGTGTTCTACCCAAATAATGACCAGAAGTAAGTCCTTACTTTTTCTTTCCTCCTTATGTTTCTCAGGCCAGGTGGCCCATTACACCATGAGCCCATCTCCCTTTTCCAAAATGCATTACAGACTGTTTGAAAAAGCTGTTTTGCTATGATAATTGGTAATGAAATATCAAAATAATGTTCAATAAGATGTACTTGTGTTTAATAAGTTGTTTTATTCAGAAGTTAACACAAATAAATAATATTACCAGTACATTACAGTATCTAGCACACTCTCAGGAGCAAAACAGAAAGAAGCATTTCAAACTTGAACTATGTGTCAACTGTGGTTGTACTGGGCAGCTCCCAGGTGTGAATGGAACTGTGTGAATGTGAAGCAGGGCGTTCCTGAAAAAGAGCATCTGTGCTCGGCGAACCTACCCTGGGTAAATAAAGGTAAAAAAATAAATGTAAAAAAATTTATTAATTAATTTTTTAGATTAATGCGTTAATTATATTATCGCGCGATATTAGTATTGCGTTAACGCAGCACGTTAACGCCGTTAACGGCCCAGCTCTAATATATATACGGTATATACAGCATTATTGTACATGGTATCATGCAGAGTTGTAAGGGTTATATGCAGGTAGGTTGATATAACCGCCCCTCTTCACGGGGCACCCCAATGGCCACAAACAAGGAGTTGTGTTATACTGCAGTTAGCAACAACACATCCTCTGCTGTTTCCGTACACTGTGTTAACTAGGGGTGTAACGGCACACGTATCCGTACCGAACCGTTTCACTACTGGACCTCGATCGGTTCAGTACGGCTGTGTACCGAACGAATACAACGGTACGTTAACCACTAACGAACGCACGTGCAGAACTTTTTTTTGCGTGCAGAATTTAATCAAATCAAGAATCAAAACTCCCAAGTTCACCCCTTCCCAAAATATTATTTGCGCAAAGGGTCGAGTGTTTGTTCAACCCACACACAACACTGAGAGATTACCTGTAATTTAGCATAGCCTCATAGTGTGGCGAACACACACACACACACACACACACACACACACACACACACACACACACACACACACACACACACACACACACACACACACTGACACACACACACACACACATGCACACACAGACACACACACACGCACACGCACACGCACACACACACACACACACACACACACACCCCCCTCTCTCTCTCAGTGCGTTGAGAAGGGGCCGTCCCTCGAGATCAAATGAATGAGGGGACCTGCATCTTTCTCTATTCAATAACGTTTTACCCTGAGGGATGATTTACAATAAAGTGCTAAAACTAAGTAGGCTACTTAAATTCTTGGAGCTAGAACTCCCAAAATAGTGTTAACATAAAAAAGAAGGTATGCCAGCTGTAGTTTACATAGCTTGCATGAAACTGTTTTGAGGTTCCACAAATTAAATAAAAAATCCGAAGTATTTCCAACCGGCGCTTGAGATGCTCAGAGTGCAGATCACTGGCTTGGCGACCTCTGGTGGCGGGTGTTGTTCATTACTACTCGCACGTTGTTCAGCTCAGTGACGTTGCGTGTCTCCTGTCATCATGCAGCGCAGGGGCTGTTTTTTTTCACAATCTAATATTATTATAATCCTTTTTTTTAACAAGTCAATTATTAATTTCAATATAGAATATTCGTTGACAGCCCTAAAGTACAGTTCTGTGACATAGTGGCTCCGCTCGGCGTCACTCATGCACTATCTCGCATATGTGCACGCGCACTGAATAAAATTCCACAATGTACCTTTATCCCAGTATTCGTCTGACCACACCCCTCGTTAGCTTACCTTCATAAGCAGGTGTGTGGTCACCTGCTCTCCTCCTTCTCGCTTTCACCACAAGGAAGTGCCTTCGGTAGTACCCCACTTGACGTGTTGTTAGTTGAAAAGAGTTGAGACGTGTTTACATTGTGCTTAGTTTTTTCTTCTCTCATAACTATTCAAAGGAAAAAGCTAAGTCATAATGTCTACTTCGGAGAGTAGACCCACTCTTCACCAGCGGTTCTCCATTCCCGCCTCTGTCGTACGTACTGGTGCAGGGCTGCTGCCACTTTCGTGGTTGCCGACCCAGCCCAGGAGACAGCCGATGGATAGTTTGCCTCTCCGAGGAGCCGAGGCATCGGTGCCGTCGCCCCGGCGATGGCATGATCTCGACTCTGGTTCCTCTGGTTCCAGGGAATCTTCCGTTGTTGAGCGGACGGTTCTTTTGGTTCCGGAGGATTTGCGACGCAAGCTTTTCGCGTCTGCCCGTTCACGCCGCAAGATGGTGGCATGCAGACGCGAACGGCCTGGGTTTGGGGAATTGCTGGAGACCAGCGAGGATGCGTTGGGCTCTGGATGTCCGATGGAAACTGAGGATTTCATGGAAGAGTCGGACGGATTCTTGTTTGAAGGCCCTGTGGAGGCGAGTATCCCTCCTGTCCAGGAAACACCGGAGGGGGGAGAAATGTCTCCTTGGGGCGCCTTGTTCGAGGATGTCGGGGAACCACCTCGGCCACTTCGGCAGGATGCCCTGCTATCAGCCACATCAGACTGTGGCTCCTCAATTGGTCGAAGCCTGCTGCATGTGAGGGATGCGGGTTCGGTGGAGGAAAGTCAGCATGGGGAACTGCAGGCTTTGTTTCCTGAGCTCATGGCGGTAGCCGCCGCTGCAAACGGCGTGCCGCTGCCGCAGCCATTGCCTGCTCCTGCCCCTGATGATCTCATAGGTCATCTCTGGCAGCGTCGCCCGGTGAGAGGGGTGGACGTTGTCTACCCATTTTTCCCCTCAATGGGGGCCTATGTTCGTCAGGGCCAGGCGGTGTCTCACATCATGGGACTTACCCCTGCCTATGTACCAGTTACGCGGGTGTCGGGGTTGGTCAAAGGTATGAGTGAGGGCGTGCCACGGCTTGATAGGCCGATGGCCGCTCTCCTCTGTCCGGATGTGGTGTGGGAACCATTATGCAAGCCGGTTCTCCATGGAAGATCGGCTAGGCGATTGGCATATTGGGGTGACCAGTCATTTATCGCTGGTACACAATCGCTGGCTGCGGCTTCTAACATCGCCCACCTGGCTAGATTTGTATCGGGGATAATGACGGGCGGCACGGGTCTGACCGAGGTAAAATGCGATCAGATCACCCAGGCGGCAGGAGCTGTCCTGCATCTTACCCAGGTGCAGGCCATAGCCTCGGGGAAGATGCGCGCCCTGGCCACCCTGACCCAGCGCCACCTTTGGCTGGAGCAGGCTCGAGTGCCGGAGAAGAAGAGAGCCCCTCTTCTGACGGCCGACCTCTCCGATGCTGGATTATTCGGGAAGGCCCTGCAGCTGATGACCTCAACGTGCAGAGAGATGGCAGAGGAGAGATCCGTTCTCCAACCCCATTTTCCGCCTCCCGTCCTTGCCGGTGGAGTCAGAAGGCTTCCACGACGTTGAGCTCCCTCCGCCGTGCCTACCACTGCCTCCGCCGCCACTGCTGGCCCGTCCAAGAAGGCCAGGAGGAGAGACGGCGATTCTGCTGCCGCCGGCCCATCCACGACCGGAGGAGACGGTAGGGAACGCCGTGACCAGCAGCCGATTCACTACCGTCCCTCCGGGGCTTCTCGGGGTGGCAAAACCCGAGCGGCTCGAGGCGGCAGACGCCGCTAAAAGTTACTTTTCCCCCTGTGGTCCCCTCTACACCCTCCCCGGCCCCCTCATGATTTTGTGCCGTAAATAATAAATGAAAAGTTCCCTGAAAAAGGGGACTATATTATTGGCCAAACAAACTGTGTGTTTATTCACTAATACATATGATGGGGTTGCGAAAAGTGAATCTGCATTATTACATTGGGTGATGAGTCGTGTTGTGTTACGATATTAAGCAAGGTCTGCAAGCATAGAAAGGTTCTATTAGCCTGACGCTCCACATGCAGGTAGAAGCTGGTGGTATGTTCCATTGCTTAAACAAAGTAATGTTGAGCCACGACACTGTTGTGTTAGTTGCAGTAATACTTGTGCACACACGTTCCACGGCTTGGCCGTTACTCTCTGTCAGTGTTTTGCTATGTACGACATAGAAAGCGGGTGTAGGATTCACACACACACGACTTGTTTTGTTGTAAATCCTGTTCACATTCCGTGGGTAGCGGGCATTGTATTAGCTTTTGCTATACTTTGGCTTTCTACCAAAGGTCTCAAAATGCTACAGTTGGTATTTGGTGCGTAGGGAAGAAGGGTTTGTGTGAGGGGGTGCCGAATAAACCCCTCCTTCGCACTTGATTGGTTTAGGGGATTTTTTCTCATTTCTGCTGAACCAATCGGGGCCGAGCCGTTCAAACGTCTTGGCAGGGGGGGGGGGGTTATCTTGACACGACTCCTATTACAAACAGGAGTCGTGTACAGGGTTTCCCCCCGTCATAGCATATACGTTGCTATGGCGACGGCTTCCATGAGTTGAGATCTTTACGTAAGGTTGTGGTGTTAAAGTGTCGGGTTAGAGCGTAAGGCTTACGGGTCTGCTACGCTCGATTTTATGTGTAAACTTGAGTCAGTTGGTCACGTGACTCACAGTGGACATGTCTTTTTCATAACCGCGACTCGTGTGGGAAGGCTTCTGGGAAAGTTCGGTCTATACTCTTTGACGAAAGGAGTGACTGGATGTAAAAATGTAAAGCAGTTTTTACTCCCAGCTGTGCAGTTGGGTTTATACTGTTGATGCTTCCTCTTTATTATTATAAAGAGTTGGAGTTGGTTGCATCTCACCCCTCTTGTCGTTCCCCTGGGCGCCTTGGGGATTCAATGAAAGGTCTAAATAGCCTATTTATTGGTGTGGATATACCCGCCGCACACATAGTGCTAGTTCGGGATGTTCTGTTGGACGTTAAGCAACTGACTGGCGCGCCTTGGTTGCTTGGGGTTAAAACAGCGTTTTTATAAAGCAACTGGGATGGGGGGTTTTCCTCTTCCGACGACCTGTGTGGTTGTCGACGGATTCTCGTTCATATCGGGGGATGATGACAGAATGGATCTGAACATACGTAGAAGGGTTTCACGCCCTGGGGGTGGGCTGCCGGGCGCGGTTCGCACCGAACGTCTGGGTGGCGCCTTCTTTTCATGTTTAAGATCAACACGCATGTCTGCCCCTTCTCCTGGAGTTGGCAGATTGGCGTGATTAGGGCACGGGACTGGTTCTGGACACGCTGGTCCAGATCAGTTGCACCCGTTGTCCGCCGGGGATGCAGAACTGCTGTTCTGGTACCTGAGGGACTTGGGCTTTTTTCGGGGGGAGAAATGCCAGGTCGGTCCGGGTGTCACAGGGTTAAGCGCTATGGAGCCCTTGTTGGGTACATTGTATTCTACACTGTCGTAATGGCTTACGGCCGTGCCAACCTGCACACGCCCGATCTCGTCAGATCTCGGCCGCTACGCAGGTTGGTCTTGGTTAGTACTTGGTTGGGTGACCTCCTGGGAATGCCAAGTACGGGGTGTTGGGGCTGGTTCTCCATTTCTTTCGCTCTTCTCTTACGCGTGGCGTAGAGGGGCCTGTTGGGGTGGTCTTTGACCTCCTTGGGGGATCCTGTGCTCACCGTATCGCCGGGCCCGGTCCGGGGTACTGTTTTCGTTGACCCGTAGGCACGGGATAACCCTGTTGGAAACTGAAACGATACTGCGGTGGGCCGCAGGTACGTTTTGGAGATTTTTCCTGAGGGGTTATAGGAACAACCACCGCATTGGGTAATGCCAAGGTGGTTGATTCCCTGGTGTGTTGGAGCAGTGTCAACTCCCGGGTTACCTGGTTGAGGGGGGCGGGGTCACTAAGTGCCCACCTGATGGGGTCTTGATGCTGGCATCATGGACCTCTCCGGGCCCCCGTTCCAGGGGGTCCAGTCCCTTTGGTGGGTCTGGGCCTTCCTTCGCGCTCCGCTGCTACGGCCTTGCCACGAGGTTGGGTTTGCCCTTGACCCCGTGATTCTGGGGGCAGTAACGAGGTTGTTCCCTCCGTTCGTTCCCGGGTGGCATGCGGGTTGTGCGTGTGTGTAGTCGTGGGGTCAGGCCACGGTCTGCTCACCCTGTGCGTTGAGTTGCTTGAGTGCCTCTTCGCACGGTCGGGTCCGTCGCCCTCCCGGGAAACCTCCAATAGGGGGGGTGCCCTCCATTAGGGGGGGTCGGGGGGGCTCGGCCCTCCCTGTTCTGATGGTTGTGGGGGGCCTTCAGCGGGGTGTATTTGTCGGCCGGTGGCTCCCGCTCGGCCTCCCTTGTGCATGAGTGACGCCGAGCAGAGCCACTATGTCACAGAACAATAGGTTATAACTATAACCATGTTCTTTTAATAGTGGTGACGCTCGGCGTCCGACGCCGCTGCAGCCCTTGATCTCACTTGTGGTGAAAGCTTGGGAAGGAGGAGAGCAGGTGACCACACACCTGCTTATGAAGGTAAGCTAACGAGGGGTGTGGTCAGACGAATACTGGGATAAAGGTACATTGTGGAATTTTATTCAGTGCGCGTGCACATATGCGAGATAGTGCATGAGTGACGCCGAGCGTCACCACTATTAACAGAACATGGTTATAGTTATAACCTATTGTTAGTTACTCAGTAATGTGCAGTAACTGTTACTGCAGTGCACACTACATCACCCCTGAGTGGAACATGGAAAGCCAAACTTTTCCCCACTGTATAGAAAACCTGTTAACCCCCAAGGTTAACCCTTTCACTACCACATACAGAAGGTTAACCTTTCACTACCACACTACAGAAGGTTAACCCTTTCACTACCAACTACAGAAGGTTAACCCTTTCACTACCACACTAAAGAAGGTTAACCCTTTCACTACCAACTACAGAAGGTTAACCCTTTCACTACCACACTACAGAAGGTTAACCCTTTCACTACCAACTACAGAAGGTTAACCCTTTCACTACCACACTACAGAAGGTTAATCCTTTCACTACCACACTACAGAAGCTTAACCCTTTCACTACCACTCTACAGAAGGTTAACCTTTCACCACCACACTACAGAATGTTAACCCTTTCACTACCATACTACATAAGGGTAACCCTTTCACTACCACACTACAGAAGGTTAACCTTTGAATGAATGAATGAATGAATGAATGAATGAATGAATGAATGAATGAATGAATGAATGAATGAATTAATGAATGAATGAATGAATGAATGAATGAAGGAATGAAGGAATGAATGAAAACTTTATTTAACAGATTGCAGATTGGGTACAATACAGTAAGGCTCAATACATACAATTGTTAAGGGGATGCAGACCAGAGAAAGACATTTGTCTTGTTTACATCAGGGTCCCCCATTTTCAATTCATAGTGACATTTATGACATACACAACATACATGACATCATGACATTTATGGCATAGGGACAAACATGACATACAGGTATATAGTACTGTTACATTTGTGACATATTTGATATGCAAATATACAGTACTGTTACCCATAGATCCTGACAGAGAGTATATACATGTGATGGGGAGGAGACTTAGAACATACTCTCTCCTCCAAGCTGAATACTGAGAACATACTCTCTCCTCCAAGCTGAATACTGAGAACATACTCTCTCCTCCAAGCTGAATACTGAGAACATACTCTCTCCTCCAAGCTGAATACTGAGAACATACTCTCTCCTCCAAGCTGAATACTGAGAACATACTCTCTCCTCCAAGCTGAATACTGAGAACATACTCTCTCCTCCAAGCTGAATACTGAACATACTCTCTCCTCCAAGCTGAATACTGAGAACATACTCTCTCCCCCAAGCTGAATACTGAACATACTCTCTCCTCCAAGCTGAATACTGAACATACTCTCTTCTCCAAGCTGAATACTGAGAACATACTCTCTCCTTCAAGCTGAATACTGAGAACATACTCTCTCCTCCAAGCTGAATACTGAACATACTCTCTTCTCCAAGCTGAATACTGAGAACATACTCTCTCCTCCAAGCTGAATACTGAGAACATACTCTCTCCTCCAAGCTGAATACTGAGAACATACTCTCTCCTCCAAGCTGAATACTGAACATACTCTCTCCTCCAAGCTGAATACTGAACATACTCTCTTCTCCAAGCTGAATACTGAACATACTGTCTCCTCCAAGCTGAATACTGAACATACTCTCTCCTCCAAGATGAATACTGAGAACATACTCTCTCCTCCAAGCTGAATACTGAACATACTCTCTCCTCCAAGCTGAATACTGAGAACATACTCTCTCCTCCAAGCTGAATACTGAGAACATACTCGCTCCTCCAAGCTGAATACTGAGAACATACTCTCTCCTCCAAGCTAAATACTGAGAACATACTCTCTCCTCCAAGCTGAATACTGAGAACATACTCTCTCCTCCAAGATGAATACTGAGAACATACTCTCTCCTCCAAGATGAATACTGAGAACATACTCTCTCCTCCAAGCTGAATACTGAACATACTGTCTCCTCCAAGCTGAATACTGAAGAACATACTCTCTCCTCCAAGCTGAATACTGAACATACTCTCTCCTCCAAGCTGAATACTGAACATACTCTCTCCTCCAAGCGGAATACTGAGAACATACTCTCTCCTCCAAGCTGAATACTGAACATACTCTCTCCTCCAAGCTGAATACTGAGAACATACTCTCTCCTCCAAGCTGAATACTGAACATACTCTCTCCTCCAAGCTGAATACTGAACATACTCTCTCCTCCAAGCTGAATACTGAAGAACATACTCTCTCCTCCAAGCTGAATACTGAGAACATACTCTCTCCTCCAAGCTGAATACTGAACATACTCTCTCCTCCAAGCTGAATACTGAAAACATACTCTCTCCTCCAAGCTGAATACTGAACATACTCTCTCCTCCAAGCTGAATACTGAAGAACATACTCTCTCCTCCAAGCTGAATACTGAACATACTCTCTCCTCCAAGCTGAATACTGAGAACATACTCTCTCTTCCAAGCTGAATACTGAGAACATACTATCTCCTCCAAGCTGAATACTGAACATACTCTCTCCTCCAAGCTGAATACTGAGAACATACTCTCTCCTCCAAGCTGAATACTGAACATACTCTCTCCTCCAAGCTGAATACTGAGCATACTCTCTCCTCCAAGCTGAATACTGAGAACATACTCTCTCCTCCAAGCTGAATACTGAACATACTCTCTCCTCCAAGCTGAATACTGAGAACATACTCTCTCCTCCAAGCTGAATACTGAACATACTCTCTCCTCCAAGCTGAATACTGAACATACTCTCTCCTCCAAGCTGAATACTGAAGAACATACTCTCTCCTCCAAGCTGAATACTGAGAACATACTCTCTCCTCCAAGCTGAATACTGAACATACTCTCTCCTCCAAGCTGAATACTGAGAACATACTCTCTCCTCCAAGCTGAATACTGAACATACTCTCTCCTCCAAGCTGAATACTGAAGAACATACTCTCTCCTCCAAGCTGAATACTGAACATACTCTCTCCTCCAAGCTGAATACTGAGAACATACTCTCTCTTCCAAGCTGAATACTGAGAGCATACTCTCTCCTCCAAGCTGAATACTGAACATACTCTCTCCTCCAAGCTGAATACTGAGAACATACTCTCTCCTCCAAGCTGAATACTGAACATACTCTCTCCTCCACGCTGAATACTGAGAACATACTCTCTTCTCCAAGCTGAATACTGAGAACATACTCTCTCATCCAAGCTGAATACTGAACATACTCTCTCCTCCAAGCTGAATACTGAGAACATACTCTCTCCTCCAAGCTGAATACTGAACATACTCTCTCCTCCAAGCTGAATACTGAGAACATACTCTCTCCTCCAAGCTGAATACTGAACATACTGTCTCCTCCAAGCTGAATACTGAACATACTCTCTCCTCCAAGCTGAATACTGAGAACATACTCTCTCCTCCAAGCTGAATACTGAACATACTCTCTCCTCCAAGCTGAATACTGAGAACATACTCTCTCCTCCAAGCTGAATACTGAGAACATACTCTCTCCTGCAAGCTGAATACTGAGAACATAATCTCTCCTCCAAGCTGAATACTGAACATACTCTCTCCTCCAAGCTGAATACTGAACATACTCTCTCCTCCAAGCTGAATACTGAACATACTCTCTTCTCCAAGCTGAATACTGAACATACTCTCTCCTCCAAGCTGAATACTGAACATACTCTCTCCTCCAAGCTGAATACTGAGAACATACTCTCTCCTCCAAGCTGAATACTGAACATACTCTCTCCTCCAAGCTGAATACTGAGAACATACTCTCTCCTCCAAGCTGAATACTGAAGATACTCTCTTCTCCAAGCTGAATACTGAACATACTCTCTCCTCCAAGTTGAATACTGAACATACTCTCTCCTCCAAGCTGAATACTGAGAACATACTCTCTCCTCCAAGCTGAATACTGAACATACTCTCTCCTCCAAGCTGAATACTGAACATACTCTCTCCTCCAAGCTGAATACTGAAGAACATACTCTCTCCTCCAAGCTGAATACTGAACATACTCTCTCCTCCAAGCTGAATACTGAACATACTCTCTCCTCCAAGCTGAATACTGAACATACTCTCTCCTCCAAGCTGAATACTGAAGAACATACTCTCTCCTCCAAGCTGAATACTGAACATACTCTCTCCTCCAAGCTGAATACTGAACATACTCTCTCCTCCAAGCTGAATACTGAAGATACTCTCTCCTCCACGCTGAATACTGAACATACTCTCTCCTCCAAGCTGAATACTGAAGATACTCTCTCCTCCACGCTGAATACTGAACATACTCTCTCCTCCAAGCTGAATACTGAACATACTCTCTCCTCCAAGCTGAATACTGAACATACTCTGTCATGTACAGAGGTCTATTGACCATACAAAATAGTAATCTGGGCAGGTGTTACATGAGCAAAAAACAACCCCCTCAGTAGAAAAATGCTTCTCAAACAGTCCCCGGTAGGCAGATAGTAAGCAAAGACGTTTTCAAATGGTAAATTAGGTTTTATTGTATGGTGGGGGTTTCAACCCACGGCCCTTTTCCCAAAGGAAAAAGGGGATGTCATCGGTGGGGATTTCAACCCACGCACACCCAAAGGGGAAAAGGTAATGGAGAACAAACAAGACATGTAAATAAGGTGGCAATGGCATACAGCCTACCAACATATATATATATACAGCTCTACTTGAATGACACAACAGCACAAAGGGCAGTGAAATATCAGTCCACACTCAGTGGGAACAGGCACAGAGGCCAACAAGATAACACTCACCCAGCTAGAGAAGTGGCACATAGGTCAACAATATATATATATAAACACAACCGTGGTTAACCATGGCAACCTCACTCCTCTCTAGTCGCTAGCAATTGACAGAATGAGGCGCAGAGACGTGTGTGTGCTGTCAGGTATTTGGCTACCCATCCCTCTCGAGATTGATTGCCATCAGCTGTCATTCATCAGGCAATCAGCACTCTTCAGTAGGGATGGGCAGCACCTGACAGGGAGAGAAGAGACAGCATTACTCTCATGTTCACACACACACACATCATATACAAAACAACACATTAAATATACTAACCTGATGTTCAGAAGGTGTCATAAATACAGTAATAATGGTAATGACCAACCCAGGTACGTCACACCTCCCCCATAAGAGCGAACCTGTAGGGTTAGCAAAACATTATTACTTATTACCCAACATCCGATTAGTACCACACACCAGGGAAAACAGAAACAACAAAAACAAAATTCTCCTCCCACAATCAATGCACGTATGCACAATAGACGCGCAGTGACGTCAGTGAAAACCGCATGTAGCACACACCGGCCACCGAATGCAAACCGGTCCAAAACGGGGTGAGATCTAACTCACAAATAACCATGTCAAATGCACATGGTCTGCTACTCACCCAGCCTCCACTGTTTTAGAGCTCGCTTTAGAGCTTTATTGCTCGGGCGACCCTGCTTGACGAATTTAACCTCAGGTGGTAGTGGTATGTCTTCCATCATCAACTCTCCAATAGAGGGTTCGGGAACCACCAGCTCCCCCTGAACGCTACATACAGTAACCTCTTCCATCTCTCCAATAGATGGCCCCCTGTCCTCGGCGAGAGCCGCCTCGCCATCGACAGAGTCACTCAATGTCAAAACTCGAGTTCGCTCCCCGTCCTGTGCCTTGGTGACAACACAAGCAGAAAACACATTGGGGTGATCAATCAATTCATCAATCAATTCATCACAACACAAGTCAGTCAATGGAGCCTCTTCAACCTCCACTACAGGGGTCACACTCTCCCCAGCGAACTTGGTCCCCACGACAAAATCAACCCTCACACCTTTTGGTTTCTGGGCTGACTTTCTTTTGTCCTGTCGCTTCCTCAGCGTACGACATCCTTTTACCACATGGCCTGTCTCTTTACAATAATTGCACACCACCGGTCTCCTAGACGGCGGCGAGCATGGTGGGGATGCTGACTCAATCAACGCATCGCACAGAACTTTCCCCCCAGCTATATCATTCCCCATGATAAAATCAATTCCGGCTACCGGAAAAGAGGAACGAACCGCCACGGGAAAACAACCTGTGACTAGTTTTGACCTCACATGTATCATATGTAACGGAGCGGGCGTGTAGCCCATCTCTATCCCGCACACAATAGCACTTGTATTACAAGACGACTCCACACTTAACGGCAATACATCCGCCAGCATAAAGGACTGTGAACCACCTGTATCACGAAGGATCCTCACCTTGCGCTGGTCACAGACCCTACCCGACAGTGACACAAAACCAGAAGATATAAAAGGATCAAAACAACTGTCTGGTTTCCCTCGCCCAGGGCGTGAGACAGTGCTAACCAACCCCACCACCTTTGGTTCCTGAGCTGGCCTGTCAGTATTCTGCCGATCGCGCACAAATGCATAACAGTCCGCCACCAAATGACCTGGCTTGCTACAATAATTACAATGTCTCTTTTCCGACGGAGGCGAGCGTGGTCGAAATGATTGCTCGTCGCCTCCTACATACACATCATTTCGCACAGAACCATGTGATGCAGAAACATTTTTGTGGAACATTGCCAACTCGTCACACAAAACTGCAGCTTCCTGGAGGGTAGAAACCTTTCGCTCCTCCAACTGTATTATCATGTGTTCGAGCACAAATTTTTAAAATTGTTCCATGAGGATTAACTCGCTCAAAGCCGCGAGTCCATCCACCTTACACGCTTCACACCAACGAGTGAACACCGTCCGTTGTTCATGGGAAAATGCGACATGTGTTTGCGAGGGAGCTTTACTTAGTCCCCTAAACCGCTGCCTATAAGCCTCCGGCACCAGCTCATACACGCGCAAGACAGCACCCTTCACTTTCTCATATACCATGCTGTCCTCCTTTGATAAAAACTGGCATGCGTCTTGAGCCCTACCCGTGAGCCTATATTGCACTAATAGTGCCCACTGATCCTCCGGCCAATTCGCAGCCCCCGCTACCCGCTCAAAATTTAAAAAAAATTTCTCCACCTCAGATTCTCGAAACACAGGAACCATAGCAATATGTTGCCCAACATTAAAACCGCCATGGCCACCTTCAGATGAGGGTGAAGAAGAGCCAACACTCCCCAGCTCCATCCTCTTCAGTGTAATCTGGAGCTCTCTATCTCTTTCCTCCCTCTCTCGTACAGCTTCCCTGTTTCTCTCAGCTGCTCTGTCCTCTCTGTCAGCTGCCTCTCGTACAGCTTCCCTGTCTCTCTCAGCTGCCCTGTCCTGTCTATCTCTCTCAGCTGCTTTGTCCTCTCTGTCAGCTCTGTCCCGTCTATCTCTCTCAGCTGCTCTGTCCTCTCTGTCAGCTGCTCTGTCCTCCCTGTCTCTGTCCTCTCTGCGCAACAGCGCTCTCTCCTCCATCTGGAGACGAGCCAAACGCAGACTAGAGCGCGCATGGCCAGAAGACGTGGAGTCTTTATCCGAATCGCCCGCGGTCTCACTTTCAGCTCCGGCCGTACTACCATCCTTCCTAATAGCACCACCATCCATGTCAAGATCACGTAAGGGAGAGTTAACCCATTCGCCAGTGTGTGCAACCTCCTGATCACTATGACTCACTACTCCCTGAGCCGGGCTAAACACCTGTTGCTCCACCAACCCCGCTATAACAGCTGCCTTCATATCCGCCTTGGATTGGGAATTTTGTACAGCAATAGCATAATGCCTAGCAATAAGGCCTAATTCCGCCTTAGTGCAACCTTCCACTTGACCCTCTGTCGGATCCGCTATAAAGGCTTCCAAAACAAATGCAGACACAGCCATATTATGTTTTTATGTGTGCGTGAGAAAGAAAAAAAAATATACATATATATCACGTCCTCACTTAATTAACCATGACCGTGCACAATAATAATAGACACATTCTGCTTTCATACCTCTTAACCAAAACAATCCAACTGACCACATCTACTAAATGAAAATAATAACAAATGGTCCTAACCACTCAACTAGGAGTCACCTGTGTCACTCTAGCCTATCCCAGATAAACTACTCCACTAGATGGATGAAAGGCTACAAATATCTTCAGTCGCTTACCGATTTCATTGCGCACTCCACCGGAATCACGACTCGTGCCCCCCACCCTCTAGCCAAGCAGGTGACCCCCCCGTTACCTATGTGGCAGAAAAATAGAATGGTTAAGAGCATCACAACAATAATGGTTTACATCAATCAACTGTGCACGGACAATGGACCCCTACCAATACCAATTTAGAAAACGCTATTTTATTACACCTGACATGCTTCAATCGACAAGTCACCCCGTTATTTTACCAACAAGGAACCATACAATTGCGCAAACTTAACGAGCCCCCATGTCATGTACAGAGGTCTATTGACCATACAAGATAGTAATCTGGGCAGGTGTTACATGAGCAAAAAACAACCCCCTCAGTAGAAAAATGCTTCTCAAACAGTCCCGGGTAGGCAGATAGTAAGCAAAGATGTTTTCAAATGGTAAATTAGGTTTTATTGTATGGTGGGGGTTTCAACCCACGGCCCTTTTCCCAAAGGAAAAAGGGGATGTCATCGGTGGGGATTTCAACCCACGCACACCCAAAGGGGAAAAGGTAATGGAGAACAAACAAGACATGTAAATAAGGTGGCAATGGCATACAGCCTACCAACATATATATATATACAGCTCTACTTGAATGACACAACAGCACAAGGGGCAGTGAAATATCAGTCCACACTCAGTGGGAACAGGCACAGAGGCCAACAAGATAACACTCACCCAGCTAGAGAAGTGGCACATAGGTCAACAATATATATATATAAACACAACCGTGGTTAACCATGGCAACCTCACTCCTCTCTAGTCGCTAGCAATTGACAGAATGAGGCGCAGAGACGTGTGTGTGCTGTCAGGTATTTGGCTACCCATCCCTCTCGAGATTGATTGCCATCAGCTGTCATTCATCAGGCAATCAGCACTCTTCAGTAGGGATGGGCAGCACCTGACAGGGAGAGAAGAGACAGCATTACTCTCATGTTCACACACACACACATCATATACAAAACAACACATTAAATATACTAACCTGATGTTCAGAAGGTGTCATAAATACAGTAATAATGGTAATGACCAACCCAGGTACGTCACATACTCTCTCCTCCAAGCTGAATACTGAACATACTCTCTCCTCAAAGCTGAATACTGAGAACATACTGTCTCCTCCAAGCTGAATACTGAGAACATACTGTCTCCTCCAAGCTGAATACTGAACATACTCTCTCCTCCAAGCTGAATACTGAGAACATACTCTCTCCTCAAAGCTGAATACTGAGAACATACTGTCTCCTCCAAACTGAATACTGAACATACTCTCTCCTCCAAGCTGAATACTGAACATACTCTCTCCTCCAAGCTGAATACTGAAGAACATACTCTCTCCTCCAAGCTGAATACTGAGAACATACTCTCTCCTCCAAGCTGAATACTGAACATACTCTCTCCTCCAAGCTGAATACTGAGAACATACTCTCTCCTCCAAGCTGAATACTGAACATACTCTCTCCTCCAAGCTGAATACTGAGAACATACTCTCTCCTCCAAGCTGAATACTGAACATACTCTCTCCTCCAAGCTGAATACTGAGAACATACTCTCTCCTCCAAGCTGAATACTGAACATACTGTCTCCTCCAAGCTGAATACTGAACATACTCTCTCCTCCAAGCTGAATACTGAGAACATACTCTCTCCTCCAAGCTGAATACTGAACATACTCTCTCCTCCAAGCTGAATACTGAGAACATACTCTCTCCTCCAAGCTGAATACTGAGAACATACTCTCTCCTCCAAGCTGAATACTGAGAACATACTCTCTCCTCCAAGCTGAATACTGAACATACTCTCTCCTCCAAGCTGAATACTGAACATACTCTCTCCTCCAAGCTGAATACTGAACATACTCTCTTCTCCAAGCTGAATACTGAACATACTCTCTCCTCCAAGCTGAATACTGAACATACTCTCTCCTCCAAGCTGAATACTGAGAACATACTCTCTCCTCCAAGCTGAATACTGAACATACTCTCTCCTCCAAGCTGAATACTGAGAACATACTCTCTCCTCCAAGCTGAATACTGAAGATACTCTCTTCTCCAAGCTGAATACTGAACATACTCTCTCCTCCAAGCTGAATACTGAACATACTCTCTCCTCCAAGCTGAATACTGAGAACATACTCTCTCCTCCAAGCTGAATACTGAGAACATACTCTCTCCTCCAAGCTGAATACTGAACATACTCTCTCCTCCAAGCTGAATACTGAACATACTCTCTCCTCCAAGCTGAATACTGAAGAACATACTCTCTCCTCCAAGCTGAATACTGAACATACTCTCTCCTCCAAGCTGAATACTGAAGATACTCTCTCCTCCACGCTGAATACTGAACATACTCTCTCCTCCAAGCTGAATACTGAAGATACTCTCTCCTCCACGCTGAATACTGAACATACTCTCTCCTCCAAGCTGAATACTGAACATACTCTCTCCTCCAAGCTGAATACTGAACATACTCTCTCCTCCAAGCTGAATACTGAACATACTCTCTCCTCAAAGCTGAATACTGAGAACATACTGTCTCCTCCAAGCTGAATACTGAACATACTCTCTCCTCCAAGCTGAATACTGAACATACTCTCTCCTCCACGCTGAATACTGAACATACTCTCTCCTCCAAGCTGAATACTGAACATACTCTCTCCTCCAAGCTGAATACTGAACATACTCTCTCCTCCAAGCTGAATACTGAACATACTCTCTCCTCAAAGCTGAATACTGAGAACATACTCTCTCCTCCAAACTGAATACTGAGAACATACTGTCTCCTCCAAGCTGAATACTGAGAACATACTCTTTCCTCCAACCAGCCAGAAATCGAATCGCAATTCTCCTGTAGTCTGCAGCGGCAATATTGAAAGACTCGTTCTAGTAAATTACAAACGCACGTTAGAGCTCTTTGTCTCTCATGAAAACGGTCATGTCACTTTGTCTCAAGTGAATCGATTCTTATATCTCCCATTTGTCTCTTTGATTTATTGCTTCCTGTCAATTCCAGTTCCAGTGGATGATAAATCCTTCAGATCTCCTTCCAGGGTTTGGCTCAAATCCATAAAAGTGGGGACAGAAATAAAAGTGGGGGGGGCAAGACAAGCTATTGGCTTGGCGGTGTGTGAATGTGTGAGTCAATAGGTGAATGTGAGGCATACATTGTGAAGTGCTTTATACATGCATTCCATTTGCCATTTTGATGTGCTTCGGATTAGCAGATTAGTTTAGATGATACTCAGGAGTGCAATAATCTCTATCGATGCTGTGATTTACGATTTAATGTATTTACCCTGACGTTCCCCCCAGATGATCAGCGACAATTGCTTCATACTTTCTGTGTATACTATATACTACCTGTATATACTATATACTATCTGTATATACTAGGGGTGTAACAGTACACAAAAACCACGGTACGGTACGTACCTCGGTTTTGAAGTCACGGTTTGGTACAGGTTTTCGGTACAGTGGGGGAAAGTTTGGCTTTCCATGTGTTGGGGTTTGTGGCTAGGGGAGATGTGTAAAACCCAAATGCTGGACAGTGGAGGGTGAGAGAGATGAGGCACGAGTCAACGTTGTAATTGACAAGTTTTACTGGAGTAGCAGTAAACAGGGAACATTACAGGGGGAAAACAAAACCGAACTAGAAAACACGGGAAACCAAACCTCAGCAAAGCTGGAAAACATGAACTAGAAATACGGGAACGGACTCACGAGGAAATACAGGATAACAAGGGTTTTCACAAGGGGAACACAAGGTAGGCAGAACAGCACGGGAAGGTACTGGCACAGGAGACAAAACAATGGCGTGACACTGGTATACAGGGGGCGGCATGAATATATAGAGGACTAATTAGACTGACAAGAAACAGCTGGGCTGACAGGCTAAGACACAGAACACTAACACAAAGAATACATGAGGAGTAGACTAACATATGAATATCAATACACACACAGAGAACAACAGGCTAAATAACAAGGGGCTCACTGGAACATAAGCATCCCCAGACAGGGGAGGACATTAGTAATTACAGTCAACAGGCTCCAGACAATATGTAACCACAGGGAGGTTGCCTGTGCCTGTAGTAGCGCGAACAGACCGCCAGGGGGCGGCAGAGGATTGTTCAGATTATGACAGTATGTTCCACTCAGGGGTGATGTAGTGTGCAGTAACTAATTCTACTTGTAGAGCTGTCAACGAATATTCTATATTGAAATTAATAATCGACTTGTAAAGAAAAAAATTATAATAATTATTATATTAGATTGTGGAAAAAAACAGCCCCCGGTGGGCGGTCGTTAGTAATAATAATAATAACTTTATTTGTATAGCACTTTTCATACAGAGGTTGCAGTTCAAAGTGCTTCACAACAGTAAAAAATACAGGCATAAGCGAGCATAAAAAGATAGACAGGTAGAATCACAGTGTTTCACATTAAGATCTAGCATCCCAATAGGCTCTCCGCTTACAGTTTTCAGTAACACAAATAGTAAAAATAGTTTAAAATTATTCAGTTTAAAAACAGTAAAAAAATTTAAAAAAAATAAAATAAAAAAATTATAAAATAGAACGGACATAAAAAATACAGGCATGAGCGAGCATAGCAAGATATGGCAAATCACAGTGTTTCACATTAGGATCTAGCATCCTAATAGGCTCTCTATTCAGTAATACTCCTGTAATTCCCAACATACTTCACAGT
Source organism: Notolepis coatsorum (assembly GCF_963971535.1). Classification (NCBI taxonomy): domain Eukaryota; kingdom Metazoa; phylum Chordata; class Actinopteri; order Aulopiformes; family Paralepididae; genus Notolepis; species Notolepis coatsorum. The sequence continues at coordinate 124,352,831 of NC_140175.1, forward strand.
ACATATTGCTGTAACTTTAGTGTTGTGAAGGGCCAGATTAAACCGAATATATATATTTATTTATATATATATATTTAATTGTATTTGTATATTCTCTAATATTCCCTGATATCCCTTGTATATTCCTTGTACAATATGCATTGAATATCATTCTAGCCTACTGAACATCCCATAATAGTCTCCATTCTACTATTGGTCGAGACCTTGGTGCCAGGCTGCCATACCCCCCAGACCCAGTTCAAACGTACCGCTCAACATGTACGAACAAGTCCTAGTTCCGCGTAGGAATCTGGCTACCGCACCACTAATGGTACTATTTGTTCATAGTGCATATATATACTGCGCTACTAAAGTAGGACTTCCTTTTTAGTCCAGTTTCTTACCCTCCAATAGAGTGACAGACGTAAAGCCTCCCCGCGACGCCACGTGTGGGAGTAAGGCCAAGTTCGGCCTACCATCGGTATTGAGACATCGTGTATATTAATATTTGAATAGTCATATTTGGCACTATATCGTCGAGTTGGACGTAGTCTATTAAGCTAATAATAGTCTATTCATATGTAGTGCTTCGTGCGGTGAGAATACTATCGTAGTCAGTACCCCCATCGTTTCGGGTAGAACTGGCTGCTTATCCAGGGTGGCCGACCCCATGTGAGGCTGCACCCGAGGAGCCCCAGAGCCGACGAGCGAGTGGACCTGCATACCGGATTATTCTACCGACGACAGCCCGCCTTCCCAGGCACGGATTATGCTTTGTATACAGTGATTATTCTATGGATAAAGACCAACACTGCCGTGTGTTGGAAACCCCCCCCCCGGAGAGGACGACAGGTGAGGAGACGCTCTACACGACGAGGTCGCTTCACGTCTCTCCATCGTGGACCGGAGGAAGCCGGCCCACAGAGAGTCCAACTGCTTTCATCTGTGGATCGAGGATCGCTGAGGCACCGAGCCGCACAACCGTGGGTTCTCCCAGGATACCCTCGGCCAGATGGATACAGCCAGACTCTACCCCCCCCCCCCCTTCTCCAGTTGTCTTACAAGCGACCGGAATTCCCCCGTAGTGTATCCAGTTCTATAATCATTAAAGTATCATTGCTATTATTCCTTAAATATTCCAGGTTGTATATTACATTTACATTTACATTTAGTCATTTAGCTGACGCTTTTATCCAAAGCGACTTACAGGTTCTGTACGACAAGCCATCAGGAAGAGCACAACTCTATCAGCTGAGTAACAATGTTCATCAAAGTGTTGAGTGCTACAGTGTAGGTTAGTTTATTAGGACAAGTGCATGACAGTAAGGTTAGTTTTTTTTTTTTTTTTTTTTTTTTTTTTTAATTCAGATAATGGTATATTTACCGCCTGCGCCACCAGAGATTGGACGTTCTCTATTGATATACCAACGAATACTCATTTGCCATAAAAGTGCATCCTATTTCAAATCATAAATGTAATTAAGTGATTGCTCTACATACCTTTTGCTTTGTATTAATTATTATTAAACGCAGACTTTCGACTTGGTACATTTGTGTTGGATCGTTTCATCTACGTGGGAGTGTTTACCATAATTATTTATGCCTAGTACTGGGTGGCCAGAGTCTAAAGTACAAGAGGTAGTGGTAGTAAGTATCATATCTAACAATACAGTCAGGGAATTGTACCCCTCAGTTACAATTGGTCCTTCGAGCCGGATGGTAATTAGTGTAATATTAATATAGTGTTATTAATATTGAAATGGCCTATGATGAACACTCCACGAAACGATCCTCCTAACCAACGCCCGCAGCGCGAACGACGGCTCCCTCAGTACTTAGAGGCTTACGCTGTCAGTCAACAACCTAGTCTTCTACTAACAGTAAACGCGGTAAAACTAGAAAGTAAAAGTATGTCTAACCCCAACGCCCAGACTACCCCGACCATAGAGGCCCCTACGGGTTCTAATGTAACTGACCAAGCTCACGGTGGGGACCAGTGGGAACCAGACATGACTTCACACCCCGCCAGTACTGAAGAAGTAGTCCCCGATGAGTCCCGGGAGGAATACAACGCTACCGAGAGAGAACTCGGCACGGAAGAAGACGGGGAGAGCACCGTGGAGATAGAGCTCCAAGGCTCCGCAAGGAGTACCCCGAGGGAAGGCTCCCCTATACAACCGCCTTCTCCCAGCGAGGCAGAGAGGACCCTACAGCAGGCCTTCCTCATCAGCCTGAACGCCGCTGCTGAACGCGACCGACTGCAGATCCAGCAGCGGAGCGAAGAAGAGCATATACGTCTAGAAATAAGACGCATTCAGATGGAAAAGAATGTGGCCCGAGACCGAGCAGACAGCCAGCGAGCAGCTGCTGGTGCTCTACGGGACGCAGAGCGCGACAGACAGCAAGCGCAACTAATAGAACAGCTGATCAGACGGACAACACCCTCTCCCTCCGCCAGAGGCTCCAGGAACTCGTCTAGACACACCTCCAGGGCGGCATCCCCTAGCCGAGTAAACAACCCTGAACTTGACCAACAGACGAGGTCTATACCCCCCACAGACCACCTCCCCCCACCGGTCCAAGCGAGACCTAGCAACCGGGAAGGAGCAGCATATCCTGTGGAGAGGCTAAACCAGAGACTACAAGCACTGGATGACCTAACTGAAGACGAAGAGGAAGAGGAGGAGAACCGCGCCCGACGACAGCACAGTACTCTACCGGACCAGGAGGTCCGGTACAGCCCAGGCTATACTCCCGCGGAGCTGCGCTACAGACCCCCGACTCTATACACGGGTGAGCACGACGCACGACCCGCACCGAGGAACAGCACCTGGACAAGCGGGCCATGGTACACTGCCGGTACCAGCCCATACCAAGGAGCGGGAGGAGACTCGCCTAGGAGGCCTCTCCCCCAACGCTCGCCGATGTATCCACAGTCAGCGTCATACATTGGCACGCCTATGGTACCCGACTTCACCCAAGAGAACCGGGCCCAGTATACAGAACTCCGCATGTGTCTGGAGACCATGTTGGTGGATGTATTGGATGAACGCCATAAATACGCCATCCTACTGAAGCACTTAAAGGTACCCCGCGCACATAATATAGCGCTCGCCTACGCGACTTCCACCACCCCATACACAGCAGCGCTGGTAGCATTGGACCAGAGGTATGGGCGCATATGGGATTACGTGATCCAGGAGATCCGACACATCGACCGCTTAACCCCAGCAATAGACAATCGAGCACTGGACGACCTGTCCATCAGAGTGCAGTCCCTGGTAGGGATGTTGGGAGCGCAGAGAGAGAAGGGGAGGCATGAACTTTACGCCAACTCAAATGTGGAAAGGATCTTGGAGAAGCTGCCGCCCGCTCGACAGGAGCGTTTTAGGCGGCAGAGAGACCACCGAGACCCGAATGGCCCCGAACCGAACCTCCTCGATCTAGCAGACTTCCTGGCGAGAGAAGTCAGCAGCCTACGGCTAGATACATTCGGACGGAGCACCCCTGGCTCCAGAGAAGGAACCAGACGACTAAATGATGGAAGAAGATCGGTGACTGTGATGCACCAATCGGAGTCAGTACCGAGCAGCAGGAGCCACAGTACCCCCTCCAGAACGGAGAAGTGGAAGATAGTGTGCCCCTACTGTGAGAAAGAACACTGGCTAGCGCAATGTGACTCCTTCCCCAAGCTGAACGCGGAGGAAGCAAGTCAATGGATAAAGTCCAACAAGCGCTGTTTTCGCTGTGCGCGCTCACACATGGCAGCCGAATGCCGCTTAAAGAAAAGGTGCACCAAGTGCGATGGAGCCCATCTGGACATACTTCACGACAGTAACAGAAGGCGCCCTTCATCCGCACCATCCAGCAGCAAAGCGAGCGTCATGTACATCGATCCCGCCAGCAGCAGTGGAGCCCGAGTACTCCTAAAAGTAGTGCGTGTGACACTAAGCTACCAGAATAAAGTCCTGGACACTTACGCCGTCCTCGATGACGGGTCAGAGAAGACCCTTCTGCTCGCCTCCGCTGCGGCCCAGCTAGGGCTGCGAAGAAGCGAAACCCAAATGACAATTCGGACAATAAGACGAGATTTGAAGACGATAAAGGGCGAGAATGTCTCATTCTCTATCGCAGCAAGCGGCTAGCCTGAGCGACGGTACCAGATTACAGACGCTTTCACCAGCCAAGAAATAGGACTGTCGCGGTACACATACCCCGTCGCCAAGCTGATGGAGAAATATGCACATCTGCGCAAGTTACCGATCCCGCTCATAGACAATGCTATGCCGACCCTGTTGATAGGCTCCGACCATGCAGACCTCATTGTCCCGATAGACCGGGTTCATACCGGACCCCGAGGCTGTCCTGCAGCAGTCGAGACCCGTTTGGGATGGACTCTCCAAGGCCCGCTCGCCAAATCTCTCAACCGAAGTACAGCCACTAGATGTCTCCACTCCCGAGTCACAGAGGGAGAAACCGCACTCCTGCAACACGTAGAGCGGCTATGGACCTTGGAACAAATGCCCTTTAAGAACGGAAAGAAAGACATTCGCTCTAAAGATGACATTTACGCCATTCACCTCCTCGAGACAGGGACCAAGAGAGTCCCGGTCAACGGCGTGTTGAGATACGCCACGCCACTCCTGCGGCGAGAAGGAATGCCTACTTTCCACGCCAAGACAGACGCCACAGAACGGTACCTGCTGAACACGGAGCGGCGCTTAGCCAAGAACCCCGCCCAAGAGAGTGTATACCGCGCTGAGATTGAGAAGCTCATCACAGCGGGACACGTCACAAAGATGGACATTAAAGAGGCTGACCAGACCACTGAATCGTGGTACGTGCCTCACCACAAGGTCCATCACAACGGTAAAGACCGCATAGTATTTAACTGCAGCTACCAGATCGGATCCCAAAATCTGAATAAAGAGTTACTGCCCGGTCCCACACTCGGCCCCTCCCTACTCGGCGTTCTACTCCGCTTCCGCCAGGAAAAGGTGGCCATCAGCGGGGACATTAAAGGAATGTTCCTGCAGGTGAGATTAGTAGAGGAGGACAAGCCCCTGTTACGGTTCCTATGGAGAGAGAAGCCAGGAGATGAGCACCCAGCCATCTACCAATGGGAAGTCCTCCCCTTCGGAACGACGTGCAGCCCCTGCTGTGCTACATTTGCACTACAGAAACATGTAGCAGAGGACCCAGCAGCGGACGAAGAGGTCCGACACAGCGTAAAGAACAGCTTCTACGTAGACAACTGTCTACAAAGCCTTTCAACCCAGGAAGAAGCCGAGGCTCTCCTGATTAAACTCCGCGCCTCATTGATCAAAGGCGGCTTTGATCTCAGGCAGTGGGCCAGCAGCGATCCGCAAGTACTGCGCAGCCTCTCCTCCGAGGACAAGGCAGCCAGCAGCGAGACCTGGATGGCTACAATCCCGGGAGAAGCCCAGGAGATGACCCTGGGATTGGTGTGGCGATTCAAAACAGATTCGCTTCACTACAGACACAAGCCCCTGACTACGGAGCAGGGAAGGCCGGCGGCGGCGCCGACCACCAGACGGAGTGTGTACACAACACTCGCCCGACAATATGACCCGCTAGGATGTATTCTACCGTACACCACCAGGGCAAAAATGATTGTACGAGCATTGTGGGACAAGGACCAGGGCTGGGACGACCCCATTCCCGCACACCTTGCATCCACCTGGAGAGAGTGGGAGATGGAGCTCCACTCACTCCCAGGCGTTAACATGCGCCGAAGCTACTTCCCACCCACGGTGAGGCCAGAGACATGTAAAATGGACTTACACGTCTTCAGTGACGCCTCAGAGGTCGCATACGGATCAGTAGCCTACTTGCGGGCCCAAGAAGAGGGGGGAGAGATCTACACAGCATTTGTCCTCGCCCGCTCGAGAATAGCCCCACGCAAGCAACAATCTATCCCACGTCTAGAGCTCTGCGCAGCCCTAGCCGGAGCGCACCTAGCCACGCTCATCCAACGTGAGCTCACCATACCGGTGTCTAGAACAATCCTGTGGTCAGATTCCACGACAGTACTCGCCTGGATCAAATCGGACTCATGCAAGTACAAAGTCTTCGTGGGAGTCAGAGTCACCGAGATTCAAGACTTAACCGAAGAGTTAACCGGAGAAACAGAGTGGCGCTACGTTGATACAAAACAGAACCCAGCTGACGTCATCACCCGGGGAATGCCCCTAGATGACCTCACCCGTCGCAATGTCTACAGTGACGGCCCAGCATTCCTAAAGCTCCCGGAAGGAGAGTGGCCCACGCCTATCCCGAGGGAAGCAAGTCAAGAGGAGGCTGAGAATAAGAAACCTATGTTCTGTGGATTGAGCACTGTTATCTCCGCAGACCCCAACATAGATGATTGCACTACCATAGAGAGTGCACAACAAAGGACATTCCTACTGCACTACCTACCGTCTCTACAGACCCGCCAGAAGTGGGTAAAGGAGAGAGACAATTTGACAGAAGGAACAGTCGTCATGATTATTGATCAATCACTGCCCAGAGCTATGTGGCCGGCCGGCCGCGTAAGCAAAGTGATCACCGGTGCCGACGGCAAGGTCCGAGCAGCTGAAGTGCTTGTCCAGGGTCGCACTTACACCCGTCCCGTGGCGAGGCTCATAGAACTGCCCCGACTCCCAGACACAATCGATGATGACCATGACCCTATAACCCTATGACTTTGTGAAGTTGACTGACCCCTACAGCAAACCCTTATGTGTAAATAGACAACGTGATTAATCTGTCTCTGCTTAACTGATTAGGTCTGGGACCAATCAGGGGGTGGCTGTTGTGAAGGGCCAGATTAAACCGAATATATATATATATATATTTTTTTTTTTTTTTTTTTTTTTTTTATTATTGCAAAACAAAACTTATTAAAAGTCAGTACTCAACACACAATGTATAATGAAACTTTCAGTAAAGGTGGTTAAAATATATGCAAGTACAGAAACAGGATAAAACAAAAATAGTCAATAATAACATTTTAACCGTATACCGTGTATATCCAGCGAAGTTACAATTATATAAATGTTAGTATATAATATACCCCGAATACCTATTTTCTAAAACCCTACACACATATGCTCCAGCTCAAATCCCCCCCTCCCGGACCCCCTCTTGGATAGTACCTCCATTATCCCTCACTCCTAACCAGACATCACCATTATAGGCTAGCTTTTATTCTCTCCACCACTTCTAACCACATTAACATTTTGGATTCATTGAGCCCTAGAATTCTTGCTGTTGATATTTCTTGATATATCACATCAAGATATGTAAGAGACCACACTTTCCGGCACATTTTTTCCGGTTGAAACCAACGTGATGCAATCAGTTTTTTAGCTACTGTGATACCTGTTGTGAAGGGCCAGATTAAACCGAATATATATATTTATTTATATATATATATTTAATTGTATTTGTATATTCTCTAATATTCCCTGATATCCCTTGTATATTCCTTGTACAATATGCATTGAATATCCATTCTAGCCTACTGAACATCCCATAATAGTCTCCATTCTACTATTGGTCGAGACCTTGGTGCCAGGCTGCCATACCCCCCAGACCCAGTTCAAACGTACCGCTCAACATGTACGAACAAGTCCTAGTTCCGCGTAGGAATCTGGCTACCGCACCACTAATGGTACTATTTGTTCATAGTGCGTATATATACTGCGCTACTAAAGTAGGACTTCCTTTTTAGTCCAGTTTCTTACCCTCCAATAGAGTGACAGACGTAAAGCCTCCCCGCGACGCCACGTGTGGGAGTAAGGCCAAGTTCGGCCTACCATCGGTATTGAGACATCGTGTATATTAATATTTGAATAGTCATATTTGGCACTATATCGTCGAGTTGGACGTAGTCTATTAAGCTAATAATAGTCTATTCATATGTAGTGCTTCGTGCGGTGAGAATACTATCGTAGTCAGTACCCCCATCGTTTCGGGTAGAACTGGCTGCTTATCCAGGGTGGCCGACCCCATGTGAGGCTGCACCCGAGGAGCCCCAGAGCCGACGAGCGAGTGGACCTGCATACCGGATTATTCTACCGACGACAGCCCGCCTTCCCAGGCACGGATTATGCTTTGTATACAGTGATTATTCTATGGATAAAGACCAACACTGCCGTGTGTTGGAAACCCCCCCCCCGGAGAGGACGACAGGTGAGGAGACGCTCTACACGACGAGGTCGCTTCACGTCTCTCCATCGTGGACCGGAGGAAGCCGGCCCACAGAGAGTCCAACTGCTTTCATCTGTGGATCGAGGATCGCTGAGGCACCGAGCCGCACAACCGTGGGTTCTCCCAGGATACCCTCGGCCAGACGGATACAGCCAGACTCTACCCCCCCCCCCCCCCTTCTCCAGTTGTCTTACAAGCGACCGGAATTCCCCCCTAGTGTATCCAGTTCTATAATCATTAAAGTATCATTGCTATTATTCCTTAAATATTCCAGGTTGTATATTTACCGCCTGCGCCACCAGAGATTGGACGTTCTCTATTGATATACCAACGAATACTCATTTGCCATAAAAGTGCATCCTATTTCAAATCATAAATGTAATTAAGTGATTGCTCTACATACCTTTTGCTATGTATTAATTATTATTAAACGCAGACTTTCGACTTGGTACATTTGTGTTGGATCGTTTCATCTACGTGGGAGTGTTTACCATAATTATTTATGCCTAGTACTGGGTGGCCAGAGTCTAAAGTACAAGAGGTAGTGGTAGTAAGTATCATATCTAACAATACAGTCAGGGAATTGTACCCCTCAGTTACATTTAGTGATATTAGATCACAGGGACACGAACCCACACTGTAACTTTAGTGATACTAGATCACAGGGACTCGAACCCACACTGTAACTTTAGTGATACTAGATCACAGGGACTCGAACCCACACTGTACCTTTAGTGATACTAGATCACAGGGACTCGAACCCACACTGTAACTTTAGTGATACTAGATCACAGGGACTCGAACCCACACTGTAACTTTAGTGATACTAGATCACAGGGACTCGAACCCACACTGTAACTTTAGTGATACTAGATCACAGGGACTCAAACCCACACTGTAACTTTAGTGATATTAGATCACAGGGACTCGAACCCATACTAAATAGTGGGACTTATTGCATGAACAAATAATCACAGTGTTTCACATTTGGATCTAGCAAATAATAAAAATTGTTTAAAATGATTCAGTTTAAAAATAGTCATCAGTAAGAAGTAAAAAGTGCAATAACCGACACATGAATTTGATAGGCAGTGTATAAGAGTAGGCAGGGTAAGAATAGTGCAGGTAAATACAAGTTGTGTCAGGATATCCCTGATGTTTTCTCTTGCCACTAGGTGGTAGCAGATATCTATCAGTGAAATGCCTGAGCAAAGAGATAGGTTTTAAGCTGTCTTTTAAAGATGTCTAGCGAGTTGGCTTCCCTGATGTTTTGGGGTAATTTGTTCCATAGTTTTGGGGCATAGTTGATAAAGGCTGCATTACCGATCCTCTTTTGACTGCTTCTGGGAGCCTCTAGTAGTCCAGCAGCTGATGATCGCAGTGTTCTTGCTGGTGTGTAATTTATTAGAGTGTTGGCGATGTAGCTAGGTCCCTGTCCATTTAGAGCTTTGTATGTAAGGAGAAGGACCTTAAAGTCAATTCTAAATGTTACAGGAAGCCAGTGTAAAGCAGCTAAGACTGGACTAATGTGCTCTCTCCTTTTGGTTCTAGTTAGCAGTCGGGCTGCAGAGTTTTGGATTAGCTGAAGCCTCTCTGTGGTTTTCTTAGGGAGACCTGTGAAAAGTGCATTACAGTAGTCTAACCGGCTAGATATGAATGCATGAATTAGCTTCTCAGCATCGTTCTGATTAATAAATGGTCCTACTTTTGCTATATTTCTGAGATGGAAGAACGATGTTTTCGTCACTTTGCTAATATGAGAATTGAAGTTCAGTTCTGAATCTATGATAACCCCAAGACTAGTGACCTCAGATTTGATCCAATGGGTTAGTCCCCCCAGGTTCTTTATTAATGTTTCTTTTCTAGTTTTGGAGCCGATAATTAGAATTTCAGTTTTGTTCTCGTTTAGTTTCAGGAAGTTCTTACTCATCCATTTATTTATTGCCAGTAAGCAGTCTGTAATGGAGCTAATCTCTGTATCATTTGGTTCAGCAGATATGTACAGTTGTGTATCATCTGCATAGCTATGGAAATCTACATTATGTTCTCTGATGATATCACCCAGCGGTAACATGTAAAGGGAGAAGTGTAAAGGACCTAAGCAACTCCCTTGTGCAACTCCATAGTTGTTGTCGTATATATCAGACATGTGATCTCCTAGTTTAACATAGAATTTCCTCCCTCTGATGTATGTTTTAAACCAGCCCAGCACATGTTCTGAGAAACCGACATGGTTTTCAAGACGATTGATTAGAATATCGTGATCGATTGTATCAAATGCTGCACTGAGATCTAACAGGATAAGGATGGAGATCTTATTCTCGTCAGAGTTTAGTCTGAGGTCACTGATTATTTTGGTGAGGGCAGTTTCAGTGCTATGATATTTTCTGAATCCTGACTGAAATTCTTCTAAGATGTTGTTTTCTTCAAGAAAGGAATTTATTTGAACTGAAACTATCTTTTCAGGTACTTTACTAATGAATGGTAGGTTGGATATTGGACGATAATTTGCCATTTCATTACTATCCAAGTTTTTTTAGTAATGGCTTTACAACTGCTGTTTTAAAGGCATCCGGGAAAATACCAGTCCTAAGGGAAGTGTTTATGATATCTAGCACAGGACTTGAAACACTATTAAATACCCGTTTGAAGAAAGCTGTAGGTATGGGGTCAATGTCTGAGGTGGAGGAGTTACATTCTGAGACAGTTTTGCAGAGTACATCTAATGTGATGCATGTGAAACTTCTCATGGTTACATTGCACGGTTTGCCGCAATCAGCTTTATTTCCATCATGAACTTTAGACTGTTTTCTTTCTTTCTTTCTACCATTTTTTAACCAGTGATCTTAACTGATCACTGTGACTTTTGCTCTTATCGTTTATACTGTTGGATTTATTGGTTTTATATGACTTTTTACTGGACGTGACCTAAAGCTATCGGCGCTTGTTGTTGCCATAGCTACAGCTACACGCTACAGTACTCACAGTGCTAAACTCCCCCGAGGAAATGGCTCCAACATCAGATGTCGCAGAAATGCGAACGGAACTGAAGACCATCGAGATACTAGTAATGGATCTTCTCAAGCGTCAAACGGAGCTCATGTCCAAGCTGGCTAGCATGGAAAAAGCGGACGCAGGCTGCACCAGTAGTCCCTCCTGGGCGACAGTGGTGAGGGGCCGAAGGAAGCTCTCCCTTCCTCTATATGATCCCTTTGATTCACCTCAACTATCAAACCGATTCAATCCTCTTTGTAATGATCCCAGCCTCCTAGGCTCTCCCTCGCTTCCGTCTCCTGCTGCTAGTACTGTAGCTTTGCTCAAAGACTATCCGATGCTAGCTACTAGCCTAGCTACTAGCCAGGCTCCAAGCGAAGCTGCCAGGACGGCGGCCCTCTCCAGCTCACGACTCAACCATGGAAATATATCTACAACCCAGAGCAGAAAGCGCTCTGCCCTGTTTGCTCTTGCATCGCCAAGCTCCCCAGACTCACGCGATGGGTCCGACTCCCCAAAGTTTAAACGTCCTCGTCTGCGGTGCTCTGCAGCCCATACCAGTATGATCATTCAAACGGCGAGTGTCATCGATGGAAATGCCGCTGTGAACGAGCCCCTCCACACGGCGCTGCTGCCCGACCAACCGTCTAACTCCGCCAGCAATGCAGACGCTACTCCTGCGGCTTTTCACCATAGAAACCTGGCCATCTACGACGGGGAATGCATCCAGGAACAGCCAGAGATCCTACTCATCGGAGATTCCATCACCAGGTTTTTGCAAATACCACACGGCATTACGTATTGTTTTTCCGGTTTAAAAGTTACTGACTTACTTGAGTGTACTCCAGAAATCATCGAGAGATATCCGTCCGCCCACACCGTTATCATTCATATCGGAGCAAATGACGTAATGGCTAGACAATCCGTTAAACTCCAATCTGACTTTGAATCACTAATACTCACTATTGAAAGCCTGGGTAAAATATGCATTGTGTCTGGCCCCATTCCATCCATAGGTCATGGATCTGAGCGATTTAGCCGTCTGTTCTGGTTGCACAAATGGCTACAGACCCACTGTACTACTATAGGACTTTGCTATATAAATAACTTTGATCTGCTCTGGTCCAGGAAAGACCATTACAGACCCGATGGCATCCATCCAAACATATCAGGGGTAAATGTGCTAATACATAACGTCATACAAAGTATAGCATCACTGGCCTGACAACCAACCATATCTAGCTCTGTAGACTATATACAGAAGCAGCCTAAACTACAAAAAAACACGTTGAGTGTCATCCCGATTCTGATCACCAAAAGACTAATCAATTACTCATTATCACGTCCCATATGTAAATCTAACCTTATCAATATCAGTGTTCAACCACAGACTATCTCACACCCCACTACAGAACCCGTACAGCTAAAACTAGCACTGTTCAACGTTAGAGCGCTGAAACAAAAATCATTTCTGATAAATGAACTCATAGTAAAACATGGTGTACATTGTATGTTTTTAGTAGAGACATGGTTAGACAATATCACTGGTGTAGCAACACTGATTGAGACCTGCCCTTCCAATTTTAAATTCTATCAATCAAACAGACAGAGTGGGAGGGGAGGCGGAATAGCAGCAATCATCTCCACTCAATTTGTGTGCAATGATATTGACCTGGGAACATTTTTATCATTTGAATACCTTGCTATTGTATTGAAAACAGAAATGCCAGTAATATGTGTGACATTGTATCGACCACCAAGGTACTCGCCACTCTTCATACTGGAATTTTCAGAACTCATATCGATCTGCATTACCAGGTATGATAGAATCATTCTTAATGGAGATCTAAACATTCATATCAACAAAAAGGATGACCCCAGGGGTTGTGAGTTTCTGAACCTACTGGACAGTTTTGGACTGATGCAACATGTTCACGAGGCCACCCACCAACATGGCAACACTCTGGACCTACTAATAACAACAGGGCTAAACATTGAGAATATATCAGTAAAACAAATTCCAATTTCTGACCATTATTGTGTGTTCTATGGTACAAGCCTAATATTACATAAGACCAGAAGCGAATTCCTAGTTCACAGAAGGCTTCTGGACGCTAGAGCTGAAGCAAAATTCTCTAGTATGATGAAATCATATGACCAATGCAGTGAATCCTCCTTAAATCAGCAAGTGCAAAACTTCCACAGCACCTTGTCAACTGTGTTAGATACTGTTGCCCCTCTAAAGGTTAAAAAGGTAAAAACTGATAGAATCTCTCCATGGCTAAATAAAACCAATGTTAAAGATAACAAGAGAAAATGTAGGATAGCCGAGCGAAAATGGAGGAAACTCAAACTCACAGCTCACTTTAATTTATACAAAGACGCCATGGGCGCATACAATAAGGCAATACAACTTGCGAGAAAGGAATATTTTTCCAAAATGATCTCAGAAAATATGGGTAACTCCAGGGTACTTTTTTCCACCATTGACCGGCTGATTAACATACCACCCCCCCATATACCGCAGCAATCAGCCACAAAATGTGAAGAGTTCGCAGTTTTCTTTAATGAAAAAATATCATTGATTAGAGCAAGCATTACCGCTGATATAGATCTGGCTGTGAGTGAAACCCCACCTGAGATAACTATGGGGGAATTCACATGTATTACATTACCTGACCTCTGTAAGATTGTCTCTGAGTGTAATTCCGCCACCTCCTGCCTCGATCCTATACCAACAGCATTTCTCAAGCGGGTGTTTGATAGTGTCTCAAATCATGTCCTTGAAATCATAAATATGTCTCTTCAAACAGGCACTTTTCCAGATGCATTTAAAACGGCTGTAGTAAAACCACTACTAAAGAAAACAAACTTAGATGTAAACGAACTAAAAAGCTATAGGCCAATATCGAACCTTCCATTTATCAGCAAGATATTAGAAAAGATAGTCTCAGTACAAATAAACTCCTTTCTCAAAGATAATAACATCATGGAGGAACTACAATCAGGTTTCAGAACAAATCACAGCACTGAAACTGCCCTTACCAAAATAGTTAGCGACCTCAGGCTAAACTCCGATGCTGGCAAAGTCTCAATTGTTGTCCTATTGGACCTTAGTGCAGCGTTTGATACGATTGACCATAATATCTTGATCAGTCGTCTTGAAAGACTGGTTGGCTTTTCCGATCATGTACTAAATTGGCTCATAACATACATTAAGGGGAGAAGGTTCTATGTTAAGCTTGGAGACAATGTATCCGAGGAACATGACAGCAATTTTGGAGTCGCACAAGGAAGCTGCCTTGGTCCATTACTCTTCTCACTATATATGCTGCCCCTCGGGGACATCATTCGAGACCACAATGTATGCTTCCATAGTTATGCTGATGATACACAACTATATATCTCCGCAGAACCAAATAACACTACAGCCATACAGTCCATTACAAATTGTCTGTTAGCAATAAACAAGTGGATGAACAATAACTTCCTAAAATTAAACGAAAGCAAGACCGAAATCCTATTGATCGGCCCAAAAGCGAAAAGGGAAGTGCTTTGTAAAAACCTGGGGAGTCTGTCATCCTATGTAAAGACTGAGGTTACAAGCCTAGGTGTCATCTTGGACTCAGACCTGACCTTTAAGTCTCATATAAATAAGGCCATGAAAACGTCATTCTTCCACCTAAGAAACATAGCGAAAGTAAGACCTTTCGTAAATAAAAAGGATGCAGAGAAACTTATTCATGCTTTTGTATCAAGTCGGCTTGACTATTGTAATGCACTGTTCACTGGTCTTCCCAAAGCAACCATTGGGAAGCTTCAGCTTATCCAAAACTCTGCAGCTCGATTACTAACTCATACAAGGAGAAGAGAACATATCACTCCAGTCCTGGCCACTCTGCACTGGCTTCCAATAACTCATAGAATTGATTTTAAGGTCCTTTTCCTAACATATAAAGCTCTTAATGAGCAAGGCCCAAAATACATAGCAAATTCCCTAGTTAGTTATCTGCCCTCAAGAACGCTACGGTCATCCACTACAGGTTTACTAGACACGCCCAGAAACCAAAAAAGGATAGGAAGTATGGCATTTGCCAACTATGCCCCAAAACTATGGAACACACTACCAACACACATCAGAAACGCCAGCTCTATACATATTTTTAAAGGAAAATTAAAAACGTACCTATACAGTCTAGCTTACAAATAGTTATGGCTTGGAAAAACCTGATGGATCCATGAGGCTAGGATAAGCCTTGTGGACCCAACTTTTTAGATGAAGGAACGGGTACATAGGAGACACGCCTCCAGTTTTTCAAAAGTTTTTGACACGCCTCAGCTTCTGAGCTGAACGGTCGTGTTTTTGCGGACCTCCCAAACTTTCAAACTTTTTAGATGAAGGAACGGGTACATAGGAGACACGCCTCCAGTTTTTAGAAAGTTTTTGACACGCCTCAGCTTCTGAGCTGAACGGTCGTGTTTTTGCGGACCTCCCAAACTTTCAAACTTTAGACTGTTTTCTTTATACGTTTTTCTTTTTCTTTCTTTCTACCACAATACACGGCCACTGATGGATCCATGGGACTTGGTAAAGCACTATGGACCCAACTATGACCACTGATAAAAACGTAACTACACTAGCGTTATAAGAGCTAAACATTGCTACCTACCATACAAGTGCATTGGTTTAGTGCACTTCCGGTTGCCACTGAGCGGAAATGTTTGTGCGGACCTGTTCTCCCAAACTGGTAAGCAAATGACTGTTTTTACGTTATTTTCATTTTTACGTTACTATTATTATTATTATTTTTTTTTTAAACATTGATCTTAACTGATCACTGTGACTTTATTGCTTTTATCGTTATATATGCCTATAATTGTGTACAGCACTTTGAGCTACATGACATGTATGAAAGGTGCTTTATAAATACTTACTTACTTACTTACTTACTTACTATGAGTAATGCTGGCCCTGATCAAGGTTATTTTGTTGTTAAAGAATAGTGCAAGTTCTTCACACTTAACCGTTGATGACTGAGGAGGTGTAGGGGCAGTGTTGAGTAGTACATTAATAGTGGAAAAGAGGATTCTGGAGTTTCCAGCATTTTCTGTAATGATTTTAGAGAAGTAATCTTTCCTTGCTAAGCGGATGGTTTTATTATAAGCAGTTAAAGCATCTTTGTATATATCACAGCATATGGTGGTTTTTGTTTTTCTCCATTTTCGCTCCGCTGCACGACATTTCCTTTTTTCTTCGTTGACCGTATTATAGTTTAACCAGGGCGAGGCTCTAGTTTTCTTCTTTTTCGTTTTTAATGGGGCGACAGAATTTAATATAGATGACATTGCATCATTGAGATTTTCTACCATTTCATTTAGAGAGCTGTCATGATTGTGTGGTTCATGTAGTCTGATAAGATCAATGAACTTTGATTCAGCTCTGTCATTTAAGAGCCTCTTTTTAACTATGATTTCTTTTTTTGTTTTAGTAAGGGTTATTTGAGTATCAAAAAATATACAGTGATGGTCAGAGAGAGGTAATTCAGTTATTGAGATATTTGTTATGCTTAGCCCAGTTGTTGTTATAACTAAGTCTAGTGTATTCCCAAGCCTGTGAGTTGCATTTGTTATATGCTGTATTAGGTCAAAGCTATCCAGTAGATTTTTTAGTTCTATAGTTTTGGAGTCTGTTTTCTTATTAAAATGGATGTTCAAGTCTCCATTTAGGATCACCTTATCATATCCGGTAACACATAGTGAGATCAGTTCAGAGAGCTCCTGTATAAATATTGGTGAGTGTCTAGGCGGGCGGTATATTGTGACAATAATAGTTGATTCTGTTTTTAGTTCAATGGCAAGATATTCCATTGACATGAACTCGCCTAGTTCTGTGATTCTAAACAAGAGTTTTGAGGAGAAGATTGCTGCAACTCCTCCGCCCCTTTTATTTTTTCTGGGTATTTGAAAAAAGTTATAGTCTGGTGGACAAGCTTCTATCATTATTGATGTAGCTGTGTCATTATTTAGCCATGTCTCTACTAGGCAGATGCAATCTAAGTTATTTTCTTTAATCAGATCATTTACTAAGAATGTTTTATTATTCAGTGATCTGACATTTAGGAAAGCTAATTTTATTTGCTGGACTTCTTTAGAGGAGGTCTGCTTTGGCTTGACCGTGATGGCCCTGAGGTTAATAGCAGGTAAACGCATTGATGGCGTATATTTTTCACCATGCCATTGGCTGGTTATGATTACTGGTATGTTTTGAGAGATGGCATGGCAATTGTGCTATACTGCACTGCACTGACTGTACTGTGCTTTCGGGGACATTTGATCAGACGAGATGGCCTTGTGTGATATGGGGGGGGGGGGGGGGGGCGGGACGGGACGCCTTGTGCTGCTGCACTTCGTGGTGAGATTGTGTCCTTCATGACTATCTCTCGTGCTGGTATGAGCTTAATATTCTTGGAGGCCATCAAGGCATGACGCATGTTTGCTGCTAGGAGCTTTGAACCTAAGCGATTTGGGAAGAAGCCATTTCTTTGAAAACGTTCTGGGTTATTCCAGAAAACATTGAAGTTGTCAATGAATTTCAGGCCGTGTACAAGACATGCAGCCCCTAACCATGAATTAAAATTTAGGAGTCGACTGAATGCTTCTTGTCCTCTGCAAAAGCATGCAATTGGTCCACTGATGGACACAGACTGATGTTTGTCTAGTGTGTTCATTAAACGTGTGAAATCGTCTTTCAAAGTCTCTGTGCCAGTCTTCTTTCGCAGGATGTCAAACGATCCAGAGTGAATGACAATTTTTGTTATTCCCGGTCTGATTAGTGTTGGAAGTTTTTCGGCCAGCTCTTTCACAGATGTATTGTCTAGACAGATATTTTCTGTGTTTGCCATCTCCACATACCTTGTTGTGGAATCTCCAATCAGTATACAGTCTATTTTCTGTGTGAGGTTAGCATTTTCCTTTCCAACAGTTTTGGGGCCGTTTGTTTTTGGGCTAGGCCTAGTCTGACGGTTCTTTCCACAGTCCTGTGGCCTTGGTGAAGCCTCGTTAGCCTTCTCAATAGCCGGCATGTTAACGCTGGTCCCGTACCTTCGGCGTTGGCTACCGTGACGTTCTCCTCGGCGCATGATAGTCTCTTCGCTGTTAGCCGTTCGCTCGGTCTGGGTCGTGTTTGCTAGCCGTGTCGCTCGTGGCTCTGTTTTCCTCATTGTCTCGTCGTTAGCGTGTGCTCCGATGTGCCGGCTGTTAGCTTCGCTAGCATTAGCGTGAGCTCCGGCATGCCAGCTGTTTGCTTCGCTAGTATTAGCGTGAGCTCCGGTATTCTTGCTATTAGCGTCGTTAGCGTGAGCTCCGTTTTTTCGCTCGCTGTTTGCTTCGTTAGCGTTGTTAGCCACGCTTCTATGTCTCTTTGCTTTGGGTGTTGATATGCATGTTTCCGAGAGTAGGTTGAAACTATTTCCTGGCGGTACCGGGGGTGAGGTCCTGGTTCGTTTTTTTCTCCTTTTATCCTTGACGGTGATCCACTGCTTTGGTCTAGCTCCTTGGTTGTGCCAAGGACCGTCTTTTGGGTGGTGCTGTTCTGTAGCTACTAGCATAGGCCAGGTCTCAATCATGGTATTGTTGGCTATATTTGTAGTAGCTTCAAACATAGAGTCAAGGAATTGCTCATCCTGCTGTATTTGGTACAGGGTAGAAACCCGAGCCTCCAGCTCTACAATCCTCATACTCATCTTCAAGCAATTAGTACATTCTGTGGGAGAGCCGAGTCCCGGCATCCTCCCTTATTTCCTGTCTTTTCAGGTTAGGCTAAACTGAAGCTAAGCTAGGTACTTAGCTGGTGGTGGTGGTGATGATGATGATGATGGTGGTGATGATGGTGGTGGTGGTGGTGGTGATGGTGGTGGTGGTGATGGTGGTGGTGGTGGTGGTGATGGTGGGTCACTCACTTCACAACCGGGGTCTTTATGAAATATCATACAAGAGAGCTGTCCGTCGCTCTCTCCTAAACGGGGCAGCTTCCGTCGCCCCCGGAGATGTCCGTTTCTCTCCCCTACACGGGGCAGTTCCGTTGCCCTGGAGCTGTGCTATTACTCACACGACCAAAACCACTGTCGTCTTCCGTCTCGTTAAAACTCAAAATAACAAGGAAAACCTTCCTTGTCTTTCATAAATATCCTTGCCTTCCGACATAGTCCTTTGTGTGTAGTTGATAAGACGGCTCGCTATTCCTCCCACGGAGAATCTTGCGACTCGTCCTTTCGACTGTGGTAAAAAATCTGAATAGATAAGAAGATTCAAAGTTCTGGAGAAGTACCATAGGAACTGGGAGTTAACATACAGAGTAATTAAAGTTGAAAGGGCTGTAATAAATCATTATAATAGCGATAGGCAAAAGCAGCGGAGCGGAGCGACAGTGAAAGCAGCTTGCTTTGCTGAAGCAGGAAGTTAGTGGTTAACATACCGTTGTATTCGTTCGGTACACTACACAGCCGTTCGGTATGGTACGGTACACACTGAAACTTGGTCGGTTCGGTACAGATACGTGTACCTTTACACCCCTAGTACCTCCACAATCAGACAGAAGCTACTAACCCTACTACCCTCAGTACCTACACAATCAGACAGAAGCTACTAACCCTACTACCCTCAGTACCTACACAATCAGACAGAAGCTACTAACCCTACTACCCTCAGTACCTACACACTCAGACAGAAGCTACTAACCCTACTTCCCTCAGTACTTACACAATCAGACAGAAGCTACTAACCCTACTACCCTCAGTACCTATACAATCAGACAGAAGCTACTAACCCTACTACCCTCAGTACCTACACAACCAGACAGAAGTTACTAACTCTACTACCCTCAGTACCTACACAATCAGACAGAAGCTACTAACCCTACTACCCTCAGTACACAATCAGACAGAAGCTACTAACTACTACCCTCGGTAACTACACAATCATGTTACGATGGGGTAGGTTAGAACACAGTTTGCAGAAAGGGAACGGAATGGAGGAGGCAGAGACGGCAGGATACGTGTAAACAGACTTTACTGAACACGACTGTACGTTACCCAAGAGAACATAAACGGCACAGCCGAGCTGACGCTAGAGGAAGAACTGATTTGTAAAACACGGAAAATAAACAATAACAAAACAAAAGACTAATCTACTCACAAGCGCATCTACAAACAGCAAGGCCCGGGGGAACACAGGAGAACGACGAGAAGGGTAACACTGAGGACTTGGAGGAACATGAGACAATGACGCCACCAGGAAGTCAGTAACAAGCAGGTCTTAAATACTACCACTGATTGTAATGAATAACAGCTGGCAAATGCCAGGCAATAATACAAAAAGGCAACAACTGATAAACACACTAGGAATACACCAAACTAGACACAGAAGACATAATCACACATAACAACCAGACAGGGAGACGACATCACACACAGACACAAATAATTAGATCTATATTAGTTCTATTACTTGGAACCAAAACAAGTTGGCCGCCTGTACCATCAGGCTAGTCTGGCCACTAGAGGGAGGCAGGGAACCAATGTCAGGAGGTTGGGAACCATTGTCAGCAGGAGAGCAATGTCCAATGTTATTCTCCTGCCCGGTCCAGCCAAGACCGGGCCTAGGAACGTGACACAATCAGACTGAAGCTAGTAACCCTACTACCCTCAGTACCTACACAACCAGACAGAAGCTACTAACCCTACTACCCTCAGTACCTACACAATCAGACAGAAGCTACTAACCCTACTAACCTCAGTACCTACACCATAGGTGTCAAACTCATGGCCCGCGGGCCAAATGTGGCCCGCCACGTCATTTGATGTGGCCCCCAAGAGCTCTGGTAAAAAAAAAAAAAAAAAAAAAATGATTTTTATTTTTTTTATAAACATTAATCTTGGGTTAAAAAATAGCGGCGTTAAAATGATTGTGGGTTAATTCGTTAATAAAGTAATTGCAGTAATTGGCACAGAAAATAAACCTTACTGCTGTGACCAGTGTGGAAAGAGCTTCAAGACGAAGCGTCACCTTAAATTACACCACGTGGTACACACAGGAGAGAAACCTTACTGCTGTGACCAGTGTGGAAAGAGCTTCAAGACGAAGCGTCACCTTAAAGGTCACCACTTGGTGCACACACAAGAGAAACCTTACTGCTGTGACCAGTGTGGAAAGAGCTTCAAGACGAAGCGTCACCTTAAACTACACCACGTGGTACACACAGGAGAGAGACCTTACTGCTGTGACCAGTGTGGGAAGACCTTCAAGACGAAGAGAGAGCTTAAAAGTCACCACTTGGTACATACAGGAGAGAAACCTTACTGCTGTGACCAGTGTGGGAAGACCTTCAAGACGAAGAAAGAGCGTAAAGGTCACCACTTGGTGCACACACAAGAGAAACCTTACTGCTGTGACCAGTGTGGAAAGAGCTTCAAGACGAAGCGTCACCTTAAACTACACCACGTGGTACACACAGGAGAGAGACCTTACTGCTGTGACCAGTGTGGAAAGAGCTTCAAGACGAAGCGTCACCTTAAAGGTCACCACTTGGTGCACACACAAGAGAAACCTTACTGCTGTGACCAGTGTGGAAAGAGCTTCAAGACGAAGCGTCACCTTAAACTACACCACGTGGTACACACAGGAGAGAAGCCAGACCAGCACTCTCAGGTTCAAAATTGAATGGCAGCCTGAAACAAACATGTTTCGGAAATATGTATTCCTTCTTCAGTGTTATAGCTTGCAATGGACTTGTAGTCAAGATAATGGTTATATACACACAGGTGGTTAATTGGCAGGAAATGACATCACAGCGCAGGTGTGCCTGAGTCTATTGGTCCTCAATGACAAAAGAAAAGACCTATCAAAATAGAGTCTGTTAGTAAATACAAATTATACAAATATACCATGTATAAAAGACATATAAAAAGGCATAAAAAACACAAAAGCAAAAGCAAAAATTGCATTACATTACCCTACCAGAAACTTGCTATGTAACATGCCCGTAGTTTATAGGGCTAATTTAGCCCCTATACTTTTTTCTTTTTTCTTTTAAGCATCAAAGGATAAACATACCTCTTGCAGGAAACAACCACTTGGATTAAACCATATAGATAAAAGGTACTTAAAGGAAACAGGTTAAAACGTTCTCTTCATTCATTCCTCTAGGTTCTATGCAATCAAACAGGTGGATATAATAACATTCCCGTTGTAACAGTAACTTATGTCTGTCTCCCCCTCTCGCGGGCCTGTTGACTAACTCAAGTCCCATGTATCTGAGATCGTTAACGGTATGTTTACACCTGGAAAAGTGTCTAGCTACTGACGACTTTATATCTGAATTTCTCACTGAACACTTATGTTCACTGATTCTTGTTTTAAAGGCTCTGGTTGTCTTCCCCACATAAGAAAAATCACACGGGCATTTTAGTAGATACACAAGATTGGCTGAATTACACGTGATACGCCCTTTAACAGGTATTTTTTGTTCGTTTTCGGGTGCGTGTAAAATGTCTCTTTGATCATGCCTTGACACTGTACACAGGCTTGACATGGAAAATTTCCATCAGGGATATTAGACAAAAAATGTGTAGGTTTCCTTACGGGCAAGTCGGTTTTAACTAATAGGTTGGATAAATTCGCTTGTCTTTTATAAAAGTAATTAGGCGAATGTTGAAACGCTGTCCCTATTATTGGATCCGACTGTAGAATATGCCAATATTTATTGACAATGCTCCGTATGCCTTTCGTAATGGGGCTAAAAGTGGACACGAAAGATACTTTGTCTGTGTTTTCTTTTTTCTTTTTGGGGATAAACAACGAGGCCCTATCAATCAGCTTGGTTTTATTCAGGGCTTTACGTGTCAAATCGACACTATAGCCTCTGTCATGAAAACTGCTTCTTAGAACTTCTGCTTGTGCAGTAAATCTATCTTCAGTGTCGCAAATTCTCCTATAACGGAGTATTTGGCTGAAAGGTAGACTATTTTTCAAGGCAGGAGTGTGGTAACTGGAATAATGTAAGAATGAGTTACGGTCTGTCTCCTTTTTGAAGACCTCTGTATGTAAAGAAATACCATCCGGGGCTTTCTTGATCAAAACATCTAGGAAAGGTAAAGTATGTATATCAGACTTTAATGTAAACTTTATAGTTTCTCTGCAGGTGTTCAAGTACTCAAGGAAGGCTTCAAGATCAGACGATGTACCAGACCAAATAAAGAACATATCATCGATATATCTCATATAGGATTTGACGAATTTCTCAAACGGGTTATTATTAAAAATGTGGTCAGACTCATACTTGGACATGTACAGATTGGCTAGGTTCACAGCGGCTGGGGAGCCCATGCTGAGGCCTCTGTTTTGCAAGTAGTATTTATCTTGGAATCTAAAATAATTCCGAGTTAGTACTAGGTCGGCTAGATTAACTAGCGCTTCTGTGGAGGGGAGTAATTCCTCTCTCGAGTTTAGATAAAAACTCAGTGCGTCCAGCGCGTCAGCATGTGGAATGCTGGGGTATAAACTGACTACGTCTATGGTAACTAATAAGTCCAAGGGACTAATATTACAGGTCGAAAGTTTGTTCAAAAATGTAGTAGTGTCTTTCAAATAACCACGCTGAGAAGAGGCCAAATCCTTAATATGCGAGTCAACAAATTGCGAGATTTTTTTCTGTAGCGGAACCTATACCAGAGACGATCGGTCGACCAGGAGGGTTAACCAGATCCTTATGGATCTTCGGTAAAGTGTAAATAATAGGCGTAACTGGGTACTCTACGAACATAAACTTAAATTCATTTTCTGTAATCACCTCTGCCAATCTAAGGCTTTTAAGGGTAGTCTTAATTTCCGCGGAAAATTTAAATACTGGGTCTGTATTTAAAAGGGTATAAACCTCAATATCGTTCAATTGTCTATTGATCTCGGATACATACAAACTCTTATTTTGGAGCACGATTCCGGAACCTTTATCGGCTTTCCTAAAAATTAAATCATCGTTCTTAATAAGATCCTTGAGAGCTGCTGACTCTGATTCTAATAAATTAGGGTAAAGGTGGGCTTTGTGACTGGTTTCACATAATT
This sequence comes from Notolepis coatsorum, assembly GCF_963971535.1. NCBI lineage: Eukaryota > Metazoa > Chordata > Actinopteri > Aulopiformes > Paralepididae > Notolepis > Notolepis coatsorum. The sequence continues at coordinate 124,377,137 of NC_140175.1, forward strand.
TAAGGACATCAAGTTGTACCAATCTGCAGAATGTCTCCACTGAGGGTGGGTTGAGATGAGGGGTAAACACGCTGCGTGGTTTAAATACCTTTCTTTTGGAGCAAATGGTATCCGGCTCTGTTTCTGGCCTTTCATCAACATCATCACATATAGGCACATTTTCATTAGTAACATATTGAGTTCTCTTATCCAAACCTCTGGCATAAAATGCTCTTAACTTAATGTTTCTAAAAAACTTAAATAACTCAACTTTGGTGGTAAAGGAGTCCGCTTTCCGAGCCGGGACAAACGATAAACCTTTAGAGAGGATATTGTGATGTGGGTCGCTCAAATGTGCGTCAGAAATGTTTACTATATTAGAATCAATGTTAGAATCAATGTTTATCACCGGAACCATGGATTTCTTTCTTTGGCTCCTCCTCGTCTTCCTACGGGATCCCTCGCCGGTCTGGGAGGGAGAGGAGCGTCCTGCTCTCCGCGAAAATTCGACTGGCTTCGAAGAGGGTATCTGCCTTGAGAGGGCGTCTCGTCTGAGCTCGCCGCTGTGGAGGAAGAATCAGAATGCCGTTGTTGGTCTCTAGGCTGCCAATTCTGCCTACGGTTCCTGGAGTGGGGATGATGGAGCCATGGATACACCATTTGCGTTGCGTAATCTTGCTCATCTCTTCTCCTCTTAGCTCTCTTGTGCAGTTCGATGTCCAATTTGTACTTGTCGAGCTTCTGGTGTACTGACTCGAGCATTTCGGTCAGCTGGTCAGGCGTTAAAACCGTTTTGATTTCAGCCTCTAACGAGGAAAGTTCAGCTCTGACCTTGGCTAATTTGGAGCCTTCGTTATCAATAATCAAGAGCATTAGATCCATGGAGCACTTGTCAAGGATCGAACACCACTTGTCACAAAATTCAGGAGATTCTCTTCCTAGTGTGGGTTCCTTGGAGATACGCAGGCCCCTCGGAATGATGTCATCCTGCCAGTATTTGGTAAGGGTCGTACCATGGAGCAGGGTACGAGTCTCTCTCTGCCGTAGTCTGGAAAGAGACAAGGCCAGTGCCTCTCTTCCTTTGGGTGGGGGTGCCGAACTCTCTGGCACTGGAAATAAGCGACATATTCTGTCACTATCCACTTTGGAATAAGCGTAGCCTTTGTTCTCCATTTTTCAGCGTAAGCTGCTAAATATGTAAAAAAAAAAAAAAAGAGAAAAAACTAAAAAAAAAAGAGAAAAAACTAAGGATTGGAGCCGCTGGTCTCAAAAGCTACCAGGGTAGCTATGAATCAAATGTCAAGTTAGACCGCGCTCTCAAGATACGACACTGGGTGCTGAAATCCCATTAAGTATTATATAAAAGAAGCAGTGAAGCCAGACCAGCACTCTCAGGTTCAAAATTTAATGGCAGCCTGAAACAAACATGTTTCGGAAATATGTATTCCTTCTTCAGTGTTATAGCTTGCAATGGACTTGTAGTCAAGATAATGGTTATATACACACAGGTGGTTAATTGGCAGGAAATGACATCACAGCGCAGGTGTGCCTGAGTCTATTGGTCCTCAATGACAAAAGAAAAGACCTATCAAAATAGAGTCTGTTAGTAAATACAAATTATACAAATATACCATGTATAAAAGACATATAAAAAGGCATAAAAAACACAAAAGCAAAAGCAAAAATTGCATTACATTACCCTACCAGAAACTTGCTATGTAACATGCCCGTAGTTTATAGGGCTAATTTAGCCCCTATACTTTTTTCTTTTTTCTTTTAAGCATCAAAGGATAAACATACCTCTTGCAGGAAACAACCACTTGGATTAAACCATATAGATAAAAGGTACTTAAAGGAAACAGGTTAAAACGTTCTCTTCATTCATTCCTCTAGGTTCTATGCAATCAAACAGGTGGATATAATAACATTCCCGTTGTAACAGTAACTTATGTCTGTCTCCCCCTCTCGCGGGCCTGTTGACTAACTCAAGTCCCATGTATCTGAGATCGTTAACGGTATGTTTACACCTGGAAAAGTGTCTAGCTACTGACGACTTTATATCTGAATTTCTCACTGAACACTTATGTTCACTGATTCTTGTTTTAAAGGCTCTGGTTGTCTTCCCCACATAAGAAAAATCACACGGGCATTTTAGTAGATACACAAGATTGGCTGAATTACACGTGATACGCCCTTTAACAGGTATTTTTTTGTTCGTTTTCGGGTGCGTGTAAAATTTCTCTTTGATCATGCCTTGACACTGTACACAGGCTTGACATGGAAAATTTCCATCAGGGATATTAGACAAAAAATGTGTAGGTTTCCTTACGGGCAAGTCGGTTTTAACTAATAGGTTGGATAAATTCGCTTGTCTTTTATAAAAGTAATTAGGCGAATGTTGAAACGCTGTCCCTATTATTGGATCCGACTGTAGAATATGCCAATATTTATTGACAATGCTCCGTATGCCTTTCGTAATGGGGCTAAAAGTGGACACGAAAGATACTTTGTCTGTGTTTTCTTTTTTCTTTTTGGGGATAAACAACGAGGCCCTATCAATCAGCTTGGTTTTATTCAGGGCTTTACGTGTCAAATCGACACTATAGCCTCTGTCATGAAAACTGCTTCTTAGAACTTCTGCTTGTGCAGTAAATCTATCTTCAGTGTCGCAAATTCTCCTATAACGGAGTATTTGGCTGAAAGGTAGACTATTTTTCAAGGCAGGAGTGTGGTAACTGGAATAATGTAAGAATGAGTTACGGTCTGTCTCCTTTTTGAAGACCTCTGTATGTAAAGAAATACCATCCGGGGCTTTCTTGATCAAAACATCTAGGAAAGGTAAAGTATGTATATCAGACTTTAATGTAAACTTTATAGTTTCTCTGCAGGTGTTCAAGTACTCAAGGAAGGCTTCAAGATCAGACGATGTACCAGACCAAATAAAGAACATATCATCGATATATCTCATATAGGATTTGACGAATTTCTCAAACGGGTTATTATTAAAAATGTGGTCAGACTCATACTTGGACATGTACAGATTGGCTAGGTTCACAGCGGCTGGGGAGCCCATGCTGAGGCCTCTGTTTTGCAAGTAGTATTTATCTTGGAATCTAAAATAATTCCGAGTTAGTACTAGGTCGGCTAGATTAACTAGCGCTTCTGTGGAGGGGAGTAATTCCTCTCTCGAGTTTAGATAAAAACTCAGTGCGTCCAGCGCGTCAGCATGTGGAATGCTGGGGTATAAACTGACTACGTCTATGGTAACTAATAAGTCCAAGGGACTAATATTACAGGTCGAAAGTTTGTTCAAAAATGTAGTAGTGTCTTTCAAATAACCACGCTGAGAAGAGGCCAAATCCTTAATATGCGAGTCAACAAATTGCGAGATTTTTTCTGTAGCGGAACCTATACCAGAGACGATCGGTCGACCAGGAGGGTTAACCCGATCCTTATGGATCTTCGGTAAAGTGTAAATAATAGGCGTAACTGGGTACTCTACGAACATAAACTTAAATTCATTTTCTGTAATCACCTCTGCCAATCTAAGGCTTTTAAGGGTAGTCTTAATTTCCGCGGAAAATTTAAATACTGGGTCTGTATTTAAAAGGGTATAAACCTCAATATCGTTCAATTGTCTATTGATCTCGGATACATACAAACTCTTATTTTGGAGCACGATTCCGGAACCTTTATCGGCTTTCCTAAAAATTAAATCATCGTTCTTAATAAGATCCTTGAGAGCTGCTGACTCTGATTCTAATAAATTAGGGTAAAGGTGGGCTTTGTGACTGGTTTCACATAATTTAAGGACATCAAGTTGTACCAATCTGCAGAATGTCTCCACTGAGGGTGGGTTGAGATGAGGGGTAAACACGCTGCGTGGTTTAAATACCTTTCTTTTGGAGCAAATGGTATCCGGCTCTGTTTCTGGCCTTTCATCAACATCATCACATATAGGCACATTTTCATTAGTAACATATTGAGTTCTCTTATCCAAACCTCTGGCATAAAATGCTCTTAACTTAATGTTTCTAAAAAACTTAAATAACTCAACTTTGGTGGTAAAGGAGTCCGCTTTCCGAGCCGGGACAAACGATAAACCTTTAGAGAGGATATTGTGATGTGGGTCGCTCAAATGTGCGTCAGAAATGTTTACTATATTAGAATCAATGTTAGAATCAATGTTTATCACCGGAACCATGGATTTCTTTCTTTGGCTCCTCCTCGTCTTCCTACGGGATCCCTCGCCGGTCTGGGAGGGAGAGGAGCGTCCTGCTCTCCGCGAAAATTCGACTGGCTTCGAAGAGGGTATCTGCCTTGAGAGGGCGTCTCGTCTGAGCTCGCCGCTGTGGAGGAAGAATCAGAATGCCGTTGTTGGTCTCTAGGCTGCCAATTCTGCCTACGGTTCCTGGAGTGGGGATGATGGAGCCATGGATACACCATTTGCGTTGCGTAATCTTGCTCATCTCTTCTCCTCTTAGCTCTCTTGTACAGTTTGATGTCCAATTTGTACTTGTCGAGCTTCTGGTGTACTGACTCGAGCATTTCGGTCAGCTGGTCAGGCGTTAAAACCGTTTTGATTTCAGCCTCTAACGAGGAAAGTTCAGCTCTGACCTTGGCTAATTTGGAGCCTTCGTTATCAATAATCAAGAGCATTAGATCCATGGAGCACTTGTCAAGGATCGAACACCACTTGTCACAAAATTCAGGAGATTCTCTTCCTAGTGTGGGTTCCTTGGAGATACGCAGGCCCCTCGGAATGATGTCATCCTGCCAGTATTTGGTAAGGGTCGTACCATGGAGCAGGGTACGAGTCTCTCTCTGCCGTAGTCTGGAAAGAGACAAGGCCAGTGCCTCTCTTCCTTTGGGTGGGGGTGCCGAACTCTCTGGCACTGGAAATAAGCGACATATTCTGTCACTATCCACTTTGGAATAAGCGTAGCCTTTGTTCTCCATTTTTCAGCGTAAGCTGCTAAATATGTAAAAAAAAAAGAGAAAAAACTAAGGATTGGAGCCGCTGGTCTCAAAAGCTACCAGGGTAGCTATGAATCAAATGTCAAGTTAGACCGCGCTCTCAAGATACGACACTGGGTGCTGAAATCCCATTTCCACCCAGTGTCGTATCTTGAGAGCGCGGTCTAACTTGACATTTGATTCATAGCTACCCTGGTAGCTTTTGAGACCAGCGGCTCCAATCCTTAGTTTTTTCTCTTTTTTTTTTACATATTTAGCAGCTTACGCTGAAAAATGGAGAACAAAGGCTACGCTTATTCCAAAGTGGATAGTGACAGAATATGTCGCTTATTTCCAGTGCCAGAGAGTTCGGCACCCCCACCCAAAGGAAGAGAGGCACTGGCCTTGTCTCTTTCCAGACTACGGCAGAGAGAGACTCGTACCCTGCTCCATGGTACGACCCTTACCAAATACTGGCAGGATGACATCATTCCGAGGGGCCTGCGTATCTCCAAGGAACCCACACTAGGAAGAGAATCTCCTGAATTTTGTGACAAGTGGTGTTCGATCCTTGACAAGTGCTCCATGGATCTAATGCTCTTGATTATTGATAACGAAGGCTCCAAATTAGCCAAGGTCAGAGCTGAACTTTCCTCGTTAGAGGCTGAAATCAAAACGGTTTTAACGCCTGACCAGCTGACCGAAATGCTCGAGTCAGTACACCAGAAGCTCGACAAGTACAAATTGGACATCGAACTGCACAAGAGAGCTAAGAGGAGAAGAGATGAGCAAGATTACGCAACGCAAATGGTGTATCCATGGCTCCATCATCCCCACTCCAGGAACCGTAGGCAGAATTGGCAGCCTAGAGACCAACAACGGCATTCTGATTCTTCCTCCACAGCGGCGAGCTCAGACGAGACGCCCTCTCAAGGCAGATACCCTCTTCGAAGCCAGTCGAATTTTCGCGGAGAGCAGGACGCTCCTCTCCCTCCCAGACCGGCGAGGGATCCCGTAGGAAGACGAGGAGGAGCCAAAGAAAGAAATCCATGGTTCCGGTGATAAACATTGATTCTAACATTGATTCTAATATAGTAAACATTTCTGACGCACATTTGAGCGACCCACATCACAATATCCTCTCTAAAGGTTTATCGTTTGTCCCGGCTCGGAAAGCGGACTCCTTTACCACCAAAGTTGAGTTATTTAAGTTTTTTAGAAACATTAAGTTAAGAGCATTTTATGCCAGAGGTTTGGATAAGAGAACTCAATATGTTACTAATGAAAATGTGCCTATATGTGATGATGTTGATGAAAGGCCAGAAACAGAGCCGGATACCATTTGCTCCAAAAGAAAGGTATTTAAACCACGCAGCGTGTTTACCCCTCATCTCAACCCACCCTCAGTGGAGACATTCTGCAGATTGGTACAACTTGATGTCCTTAAATTATGTGAAACCAGTCACAAAGCCCACCTTTACCCTAATTTATTAGAATCAGAGTCAGCAGCTCTCAAGGATCTTATTAAGAACGATGATTTAATTTTTAGGAAAGCCGATAAAGGTTCCGGAATCGTGCTCCAAAATAAGAGTTTGTATGTATCCGAGATCAATAGACAATTGAACGATATTGAGGTTTATACCCTTTTAAATACAGACCCAGTATTTAAATTTTCCGCGGAAATTAAGACTACCCTTAAAAGCCTTAGATTGGCAGAGGTGATTACAGAAAATGAATTTAAGTTTATGTTCGTAGAGTACCCAGTTACGCCTATTATTTACACTTTACCGAAGATCCATAAGGATCTGGTTAACCCTCCTGGTCGACCGATTGTCTCTGGTATAGGTTCCGCTACAGAAAAAATCTCGCAATTTGTTGACTCGCATATTAAGGATTTGGCCTCTTCTCAGCGTGGTTATTTGAAAGACACTACTACATTTTTGAACAAACTTTCGACCTGTAATATTAGTCCCTTGGACTTATTAGTTACCATAGACGTAGTCAGTTTATACCCCAGCATTCCACATGCTGACACGCTGGACGCACTGAGTTTTTATCTAAACTCGAGAGAGGAATTACTCCCCTCCACAGAAGCGCTAGTTAATCTAGCCGACCTAGTACTAACTCGGAATTATTTTAGATTCCAAGATAAATACTACTTGCAAAACAGAGGCCTCAGCATGGGCTCCCCAGCCGCTGTGAACCTAGCCAATCTGTACATGTCCAAGTATGAGTCTGACCACATTTTTAATAATAACCCGTTTGAGAAATTCGTCAAATCCTATATGAGATATATCGATGATATGTTCTTTATTTGGTCTGGTACATCGTCTGATCTTGAAGCCTTCCTTGAGTACTTGAACACCTGCAGAGAAACTATAAAGTTTACATTAAAGTCTGATATACATACTTTAACTTTCCTAGATGTTTTGATCAAGAAAGCCCCGGATGGTATTTCTTTACATACAGAGGTCTTCAAAAAGGAGACAGACCGTAACTCATTCTTACATTATTCCAGTTACCACACTCCTGCCTTGAAAAATAGTCTACCTTTCAGCCAAATACTCCGTTATAGGAGAATTTGCGACACTGAAGATAGATTTACTGCACAAGCAGAAGTTCTAAGAAGCAGTTTTCATGACAGAGGCTATAGTGTCGATTTGACACGTAAAGCCCTGAATAAAACCAAGCTGATTGATAGGGCCTCGTTGTTTATCCCCAAAAAGAAAAAAGAAAACACAGACAAAGTATCTTTCGTGTCCACTTTTAGCCCCATTACGAAAGGCATACGGAGCATTGTCAATAAATATTGGCATATTCTACAGTCGGATCCAATAATAGGGACAGCGTTTCAACATTCGCCTAATTACTTTTATAAAAGACAAGCGAATTTATCCAACCTATTAGTTAAAACCGACTTGCCCGTAAGGAAACCTACACATTTTTTGTCTAATATCCCTGATGGAAATTTTCCATGTCAAGCCTGTGTACAGTGTCAAGGCATGATCAAAGAGAAATTTTACACGCACCCGAAAACGAACAAAAAAAAAAATACCTGTTAAAGGGCGTATCACGTGTAATTCAGCCAATCTTGTGTATCTACTAAAATGCCCGTGTGATTTTTCTTATGTGGGGAAGACAACCAGAGCCTTTAAAACAAGAATCAGTGAACATAAGTGTTCAGTGAGAAATTCAGATATAAAGTCGTCAGTAGCTAGACACTTTTCCAGGTGTAAACATACCGTTAACGATCTCAGATACATGGGACTTGAGTTAGTCAACAGGCCCGCGAGAGGGGGAGACAGACATAAGTTACTGTTACAACGGGAATGTTATTATATCCACCTGTTTGATTGCATAGAACCTAGAGGAATGAATGAAGAGAACGTTTTAACCTGTTTCCTTTAAGTACCTTTTATCTATATGGTTTAATCCAAGTGGTTGTTTCCTGCAAGAGGTATGTTTATCCTTTGATGCTTAAAAGAAAAAAGAAAAAAGTATAGGGGCTAAATTAGCCCTATAAACTACGGGCATGTTACATAGCAAGTTTCTGGTAGGGTAATGTAATGCAATTTTTGCTTTTGCTTTTGTGTTTTTTATGCCTTTTTATATGTCTTTTATACATGGTATATTTGTATAATTTGTATTTACTAACAGACTCTATTTTGATAGGTCTTTTCTTTTGTCATTGAGGACCAATAGACTCAGGCACACCTGCGCTGTGATGTCATTTCCTGCCAATTAACCACCTGTGTGTATATAACCATTATCTTGACTACAAGTCCATTGCAAGCTATAACACTGAAGAAGGAATACATATTTCCGAAACATGTTTGTTTCAGGCTGCCATTAAATTTTGAACCTGAGAGTGCTGGTCTGGCTTCACTGCTTCTTTTATATAATACTTAATGGGATTTCAGCACCCAGTGTCGTATCTTGAGAGCGCGGTCTAACTTGACATTTACACACAGGAGAGAAACCTTACTGCTGTGACCAGTGTGGGAAGACCTTCAAGACCAAGGCAGAGCTTAAACCCCACAGACAGCGGAGACAGCCATGCAGGGTGCCAACCTGCAAAACTGGAACAGTTAAAGGTTATGTGTCTTGCTCAGGGACATTTCGACACACTACCTGGGACAAGCTGGAATCGGACCAGAAACCCTCCGATTGCCAGACGACCGCTCTGCCTCCTGAGACACTGCTTATGCAGGCTGAGAATGCGGTCAAGACGGAAGCGTCAATTAAAGAGCAAGGGTTGAATCATGAAGATTCTCAACGTGAACAATCCATAGATCTAGACCACAGGGAACTGACGGTGGAGGAATCACCACAAAATGAGGAGAGTGATGACGACTGGATGGTTATGTGTGTGGTTATGTCGGACCTGACATTTGAACCCACAAATGGAGACCCTGTTCTGCCACAGGATATTGGAAATGGACAGAACCAAGAAGACGATGTAGTCATTTTTCCTCTTTATGAGGCGCAAGGCTCCACCTCAAAACGAGTATCTCCCTCCACTGACATAGAGGCGTTCAACTCGCTAGACGAGTACCTAAAGGCCAAAAACATCAATTATGAGCACTGTTCCATTTTCTATGGCCCAGAAGAGGAGGATGGCGACATTCAGATGAAGGATCAGAACCCGAGGCCACAGATGACACCTTCAGGTGAAACTGAGTCTGAGCCTGAACAGGATGGGGAGCTAAATACCTCTGAAACTGAACACAGTTCTGATTACTCAACATATTGAGTAATAGCTCAAGAGAAGCTAGCACAAGGAGACGCTAGCTCACCAAAGGGGCTTCAAAGGCCCAAATGATGGAAAGAGAAGCAAGGACCCCCGGTCAAGATCCAGGGGATAAGATGGTGGAGAAACTAATCCCAGAGCAGCGAGCAGAGATGAGGGCAACAAAGGGAGAAATTACCTTCTGGGGCCCTGACACATGACACTCAAGCAAGTGCAAACTGCACTTGACATACCGCTCATCTGTCAAGAGGAATAATATATAGTGTTATTGTCATTTAGGAAGAAACATGACATAGAATACTACATGCATTTTGTATATATTTTAAGTATAATATGTAAAGATGTCCGTCCTTGCTCTAAACCCAGAGTAAAGTAAAGTGAATTTGTAATCTATTTCATTCAGAAGGGATTTCCTGACAGCAACCATTTGGTAGGTTAGCACCCTACCAGCCATATCAGCTGTATGAGATGTACACTCACCAGCGCCTATGGGTAAAAAATTTTGACTCTGCAAACTCTCATCAAGCTTAGCACCTTGACGCGGGGGGACAGAGCGAGCATCAGGGTCTCTGTATCCGACGGGCCTATCAGATTTGTGGGGACTTGGAAGCCTCAGCATACAGGACGCTGGTTTATAGGTCTGTCAAAACGGATTGGAGGTTCCGGGGCTAAGAACATAAGTTCAAGTGAGTTGGGCTTTATACTATTTAAATAGGTATCAAAAGCCGAAAGAATATGAACCGAAATGACTGCTGTCAGGTGCCTCTGGAGTAGAATCAATAACAGATTTGAAAAAACCAAACGTAGAAGGTTCTACTCAAAGAAAGAATCACACTTAAAGTATATTTTTGTGATTGCAGTGAAAGATCACTCATGACTAAAAAGTTACGTAATGTTTTCTTACAGTCAAAAACGTAGAAGGTTCTACTCAAAGAAAGAATCACACTTAAAGTATATTTTTGTGATTGCAGTGAAAGATCACTCATGACTAAAAAGTTACGTAATGTTTTCTTACAGTCAAAAACGTAGAAGGTTCTACTCAAAGAAAGAATCACACTTAAAGTATATTTTTGTGATTGCAGTGAAAGATCACTCATGACTAAAAAGTTACGTAATGTTTTCTTACAGTCAAAAACGTAGAAGGTTCTACTCAAAGAAAGAATCACACTTAAAGTATATTTTTGTGATTGCAGTGAAAGATCACTCATGACTAAAAAGTTACGTAATGTTTTCTTACAGTCAAAAACGTAGAAGGTTCTACTCAAAGAAAGAATCACACTTAAAGTATATTTTTGTGATTGCAGTGAAAGATCACTCATGACTAAAAAGTTACGTAATGTTTTCTTACAGTCAAAAACGTAGAAGGTTCTACTCAAAGAAAGAATCACACTTAAAGTATATTTTTGTGATTGCAGTGAAAGATCACTCATGACTAAAAAGTTACGTAATGTTTACTTACAGTCTAAACCTAAGTAGAAAAATAGGTACCAGGTCACCTGAACTAGAAATAACCTAATGTTTACTTAAAATCAGAATAAGTCCTGCATAAGTCCTGCTACTGTGACGGAAGTGGAACCGGCGTAATAATACAGGCTGGTGTTATCAGCAGGAGCTGAGTCTATAAGAGGCTACATAGCCTGAATCTACAAGCTGGCTAACTAGCCGGAGCTAATACCAGACATAAACAGTAACTAACTACCCAGTCTGGACCGAGACAAGCACAACACAGGGTAGACCCCCTGTGCAAGAAGGAAGTGGACGGAAACAACAGTCCGAAAGGTCTGTGAACAATGTGCGCTGGTAAGGGGGACAAAAACCTGAACCAGTGCCATCAAAACGAATAGCAGTGTCTGAGAGCAGGACTGAAACTACTGGAGGAAGCGGGTGTAATGGCCCAATACTCTGTACCCTACCAGCCCGATACGAACGGGGTGGCAGAGAGAGCCGTACGCAATATGAAGGATCAGATGATCAAAGTGAATATGTTGCGATCCTGGAATGAACCGACCTCCCTCCTTAGGATACACCAAGGAGACCGACAGTACAGTTCGGACCGGAAGGATCAGAACCTGCCCTATTTCGGGCCAGGAGCACTCTTAGACGGGGGGGGGGGCTGTCCCCCCGGAGTCAGCGGACGACGCAGCGAATGGCAAGAAGGAATATACTGACTCAGGTCAGAAACCGGAAATGGAGGAAGACCGGGATAGGTCAAGCTCCAGAGCATCCTCAAGGTCCTCATCTAGACCTCCCAGACCTCCCAGACCTCCCAGACCTCCCAGACCTCCCAGACCTCCTAGACCTCTTAGACCGGACAGAGAGACATCGGCCTGGACCCAGGTTACAGGGCGACGAGAGCCCTGAATGGACCTGAAAGAGAGAAAAGAAATGAGTCCTCTGTGGACTGTATCTGTGATGTCCTGCGAGGCCTACGGACAGGGTCACACGACCAGGCCAACCACACTTCAATAGAGGACTGCTGCTACAATTCTCGGGGACCCGTGGGGGTCGCCCGAGAAGTGACAAATCAACCTACCTCAAACTATGGGAGAGATCCAAGAGGTCAGAGGGGGCGACCCCAAGATGACCAAGATGACCAAGATGACCAAGATGACCAAGATGACCACGATGACCAAGATGACCAAGATGACCAAGACGACAACAGCCTGGGTACATCGGCCGGGAACAACAGATGCAAGTCTTCCCGCCGGATACCAAGCAACAACGTGACCCCTATCCTGTCGAGCCGTCCAGCCAGGGAACAACAGATGCAAGTCTTCCCGCCGGCTACCAGGGTAACAGGGGGTGTGGAGAGTCACAGCCACGTGACCCCACAATCGCCATCTCGTCCCCCAGTACAGACGCTATTAAGACAATGGAAAATGACCGCCCAGGATGACAGAGTGGGTGTGAAGTGCCACAGAACAAGTGACACTTTTGGAAATTGACATCCTGATTCGTTCCAATATAGCATATAGCAATATAACATTCACATGTAATTATATGCTTCATTATTCAATTGACGATGGACAATGATCTCCCAGGATGGCAGAGTGGGTGTGAAGTGCCACAGAACAAGTGACACTTTTTGACAATGACATCCTGAGTCGTTCCTATATGACCAGTATAATCTTTAAACTGAACTCTGGAAAGATAGCTCTATGATGGCTCTACTTATAAAAAATGGAAATGAGCCTTTAATATCTGCAGGAAAGGTGCCTGTTGTCTGTGAAGAAGTCAACCTGGAGAATGTGCTTCAGCAGAAGAGAGAAAGCTATAAAATATTAACCCTTACAGACGAAAAGGGAATTCAAGGTTGAGGGTTGAGAACCAGGGAGTCCTGAAACTATAGAGGGAAATCTTTAAAAAACTATATAACAATTAAATGTTTAATGTGTACAGTAAAAGTTTTCATAAATGGCATGCTTATAATTAACTGTCAGTAGAGAATAATACTAAAAGAAGGATGTGTAAAACTGTTTGTCTGGAGGGGATCTTTAAGAAATCTTGATAAGAAATCCTATGGAGGGCCTCGTGCATGGTACCATGTCACGTGGTCACCACAGACAAAGCCGTTGTCTGTTCTGAAGGAATAAGGGACTTTCTGTTACTTAAAACCACTAGGTAACTAGAAGTAACGTTAGTACAAAGAAGGAGGAGTTCATACGAATTATGTATTGTATTTTGGTTTGCTAAACAAAAATGACATCCCTGTGACATCACTGTGTTTAGACCAATCGGAAATATGGTACAATGTCGATATAAAAGAGACGGTTGCCCATTCAAGGGACAGACTTTTTTGAGAGATGAAGATGCTGCTGCCAGACACGGGGCACAGCCGTGCGAGATGAGATGTTCTGTTGTGTGCTTATTTTAACTGAATTGGAAACTTTCCACTTCAGTCTCTTCTTGTAACTAGCCTTTTCTAATTAAAAATACCTCTCTATAAATATATCCTTTGTATCCTTTCTTCTGACCAGACGGCCGGGTAAGCATTGAAATGTGTTTTGCATTGTAACTTCACCCTTTGCGTTTTGATTTATGATGTAAAAAACCTCCTGAGTGTGGCTTTAGCCAGACGGAGTAAAAGGAGAAATATGTCAACCACGCGGTCCAGTAATGTGCCAGATTAATGATGTAAAAACTTTAGAAGTGTGGCTTTAGCCAGACGGAGTAAAAGGAGACATATGATTATGCATTAAAGCAAAATAGAATAAGTGGCTTTATCCCTAGCTATAATGGGATTATCAAGTAAAGCCATATAGTGATAATACGTGTACTGTATAATGGGATTATCAAGTAAAGCCATACAGTGATAATACGTGTAACGGATAAGGGAAATGGACCTCATCTGAATAAAGAGAGTCCTTCCCAGTGCAAATAAAATAAAAGATTCCGCAACTTCAATCACTCGACCTAAGGTCGATGACTGACGGGGGTCGGAACGGTGCATTCGCTATCTCTTGTCGGTCAGTAGTAACAACAACATTTTGTAGACTCATTCGGTTCTGCATGTCAACCACTTCGCAGTAATACGGCCAACCGAGTAGATTAAAGCAAAATAGAATAAAGTAAATATACCCCGCAACTCCAATCAATCAACTGTGTGTTTACTTCCTGAGTGACGTCAGAGTAGTACGGAGGCCGTCACGTATCCAGCTTGTGTATCGGACTAACACAATGCTCTACATCCTTCCTCTTAAGTTGTGCTCTAATGCAAATACTAACAATGCTCTACAGGCTAGTAGACTATAACAAATTAAGCCAAGAAAGTGATTACTACTAATATCTAGCATGTGGCTATTTGAACAAACCATAGGTTCACTCTACTTCAAGTGGTAATACTTTTTATTTAAATTTTTTTTAACAGGCCTTGTGACAAACACTACATATATCTACTGTTTGGCCTGCAGACGCGGCCTGCCCGTGTGATGTGCGGAGACTGAGTGTGTGGGTGAGTCTTTTGAACAGTCTCTTGTATTCGGGCGTGTTGTTGAGCGTCTGCCTCCTGGGTGACGGGGTGACTGTTGCCTTCGGGTTGTCCAGTCGGAGGTTGGAGAGTGATGTTGGGGTCTCAGGGGTCGCTGAGGTCACCCTGTGGCGGTTCCGGTTCCGAGACGGGAAGAAGATGTCTCCGGTTCCTTCTGTACTCTCCTCCTTCTGACTCCACGACGTTGGTTCCTTACAGATGCTCTTGATTGTGCCCATCCGGTCGAATCCATGTGGAGTCTGTAACCTCACTGGGCCAGTGGCTGGAGGGGCCTGCTTGATCTCTCATAGCACGACTTCTGAACGCTGCGTTTTTTCCTCGAGCTGTGCTTTGATCATCTTGTTGTCTTTCGCCTTAGGAACCAGTAGTGTCTTGCAGATAGGTAGGGTGGTACGTGTCTGTCTTGACATGAGCCGCTCAGCCGGTGACCCAAGTGACTGGTCACGTGGAGCGTTGCGGAGGTTGAGCAGATTTAGGAAGACGTCTGTTCCGTCCCATCTGGACCTCTCCATGAGTTGCTTCGCGCTGCGCACAGCTCTCTCCGCTAGTCCATTTGCCTGCAGGAACTCCGGGCTACTGGTCACATGGTCGAAGTCCCAGGCCGAGGCGAACCCCTTGAAGCGCTGGCTTGTGAACTGGGCCCTGTGCACAGCGAAGTGTCTTTTCAGTTTTGTTATCACTGTGTTGGATGTGATGTCACGCAGCAGGTCCACCTCGAACCAACCTGAGTATGAGTCAACCAGCACCAGGTGGTGACGTCCATTCCACTCGAAGATGTCGGTCGCCACGGTTGACCACGGTAAGTCTGGAATGGGATGCAGCTTGAGTGGCTCCCTTTGTTGGTGTTGTTTTGTGCTGTTGCAGACGTGGCATGATGCCGTTTTCTCCTCGATATCCTTTGCCATGGCAGGCCAAAACACAATGTCCCTCGCCCTGCGCTTGGTTGACTCTGTGCCAGGGTGGCCTCTGTGCAGGATCGTGATGTAGTCCATTTGCAGCGATTTGGGAATGACGGCTCTTGAGCCCTTCATGATGACGCCATCGTCGATTGTGAGCTCGTCTCTGAATGCAAAGTATTGGCGAGCCCCTGCCGGCAGCGTCGACTCCCTCGCAGGCCATCCGTGGTTGATGACGTTGCATATTTTCTGCAGGGTTGGGTCCCTTTCTGTGTGTTCCTTGAGCTCGTTCAGACGTGCTGAGGAAATGTGTCTCACTGCCATGACCTCGAAGTCTGTCTTTTCACCACTAAGCCGGTCTGTGGTTTGTCTGGGAGCACGTGACAACGTGTCCGCAAGATACATGTCCTTTCCCGTCTTGTATCTCACCTCGAAATCGTACCTTTGGAGTCTAAGCATCATACGCTGCAGTCTGGCTGGAGCCGTGTGTAGGGGCTTTGACAGGATGGTGACCAGCGGTTGATGATCTGTTTCGATTAGGATGTGCTTTCCGTATACGTAGTCGTTGAATTTAGAGCACGCGAACACCACTGCGAGAAGCTCCTTCTCGATCTGCGCGTATCGCCTTTCCGTCTCTGTCAAGGTGCGGGATGCATAAGCGACTGGGACACCGTCCTGTAGACATGCCGCGCCTAGGCCATACTGGGAAGTGTCGCACGTGAGTGTGACAGGCTTGCGGACGTCGTAGTACATCAGCGTGGGTGGGTTTGAGAGACACTGTTTCAGCGCGTCAAATGCGTCTTGGTGCTGCTTGTACCAACACCATTCCGTGTCATGGTGCGTTACGTGTCGCAAGGGGGCTGAGATTTCACTGAAGTTTGGGACGAACCTGGCCAAGTAGTTTACCATGCCGAGGAGCCGCTGCAGAGCCGTTACATCTTCTGGTGCAGGCAGTTCGCTGATCGCTTGCGTCTTTGATGGGTCTGGCTTTAGACCCTGACTTGTGAACAGGTGTCCAACGTAGCCAACTTCCTTCAGTCTGAACCTGCATTTCTTGGAGTTGAGCCGTAAGTTGACTTCACATGCTCTGTCGAGGATAATGTCGTCGACTATCACTGCACAGGGGTATCCTGCGAAGATTTGCTCCATTGTGTGTTGGAAGACTTCACTGGCGCTGCTTATGCCAAAGGGCATTCTGAGTAAACGGAATCGTCCGAATGGCGAGCTGAATGTGGTCAGTAGCGATGATTTGTGATCCAGTGGTATTTGCCAAAAGGAGTTCTTGGCATCCAGTGTTGAGAACACGGTTGAGTTTGGCATATGCGCTGCTACTTCCTCCACGGTGCGCATTGGGTGATGTGGGCGTTTGAGCGCCTTGTTTAGGTCTCGTGGATCAATGCAGAGGCGTATGTCGTCTGAGTTCTTCTTGTGGGTTGCTACCATTGAAAATACCCACTCAGTGGGTTCTGAGACTGGGGTTATGATGCCTGTGCTTGCCATTCTGTCCAGTTCCATCTTGACCTTCTCTCGCATAGCGACTGGGATCCGGTGTGCTGGCCTGACGACAGGCGTGGCCTCTCGGTCAATTTTCATGGAGTAGGTGTAGGGGAGCTTACCCATCTCGTCTTTGAAGAGGTCTGAATAGTCCGAAAACATCTTGTGTGAAAAACGTTCCTCGTCTGTCAGCTGTAGCTGGTGTATCTCCTTACTGAGTGTGACCAGTCCCATGCTAAGGCTGTCTTGTAAACCCAGCAGCGTATGAACGTCTTGTTGCACCACCTGGAACTGTAGGGAGTGGGACTTGTCTGTTATGGTGGGAACACCCTTGACCTAGTCCTAGCCTGCGGTCTCACTGTGTCAAATTTGACCGTCTCCCCCTATGTTCCTGCTCTCTCAGACCACTACCTCATCAAATTTCAAATTGATCTGATGGTTTCTCGCCCAGACAGTGTAGAATCCTACATGAGCCGTCGTATTAACGCCTCAACTGTCCCAATTCTAGTTAACTGCCTACCAGACACCCTCTCTCCCTTCCTCTCTTACTCTGGCCCCCTTGATCTCTTTACAGACAAACTTAATGCCGCCCTTCGTAGCACGCTCGACATTGTCGCTCCCCTTAAACCTAAAATTAAACGTGCTCCGCAAAAACTAACTCCCTGGTTTACGGAGGAAACGCGCTCCTTTAAAAAGGCTTGTCGCAAACTTGAACATAAATGGCGTTCGACCAAACTCGAAGTATTCCGCCTCGCCTGGAATGATAGTTTACGTAACTACAAAAAGGCACTCTCACTTGCCAAAACCTCTTATTTTTCCAGGCTCATAAATGAAAACAAAAACAACTCAAAGTTTGTTTGACACAGTTGCAAAACTTACACAGAAACAACCAAGTGCCCTAAACCATGCGTTCTCGGCTAACAAATTCATGACATTTTTTACCAAGAAAATTGACCTCATTAGAGATGAAATTGTTGCTTTACTCAACAATCAGAGTCCCTCCCAACCTTTGACGGGCATTCCCCCTGACTTTGATTCCAGTCATACGCTATGCTGCCTTGAAAACATCTCACTTAGTGCCCTCTCTAAACTGGTTGGCGCGGCTAAACCTTCAACCTGTCTGTTTGACCCTCTCCCAGCAACTCTCATCAAAAAACTCTTCCCAACTCTAGGCCCTGCCCTACTCAATATCTTCAACACCTCTTTGTCTACTGGCGTGGTGCCCCTGGCCTTTAAATCAGCCGTCATTAAACCACTACTTAAAAAACCGAACCTCGACCCTCTAATCTTGAAAAATTACAGACCTATCTCCAATCTTCCATTCCTATCCAAAGTGTTAGAACGGATCGTCGCAACGCAACTTACTGACCATTTATCAAACAATAATCTTAATGAATCATTTCAATCTGGCTTTAGAGCCTTACACTCCACCGAAACGGCGGTTACCAAAGTCACAAATGACTTACTGCTCTCTCTTGACTCAAACCTCACCTCTGTGCTCTTATTGCTTGATCTCAGTGCAGCCTTTGACACTATCGATCACTCGATTCTTCTAGGTCGGCTTGAGAATCATGTTGGCATTCGGGGTCTCGCACTAGCTTGGTTTAAATCCTATTTAACTGATAGAACACACTGCGTGGTCTATAATGATTTAACATCTGAGACCCTCCCAGTGCAATGTGGTGTCCCACAAGGCTCTGTCCTGGGCCCTTTGCTATTTTCGAATTACATGCTACCCCTCGGCGATATCATACGCAAATTTGGCATAAACTTTCATTTTTACGCTGATGACACCCAATTATATATACCTATTAAGCCAAATGATTCCTCCCAACTACAAAACCTTGAGGCCTGCTTGCTTGCCGTCAAAAAATGGATGTCGCAAAACTTTCTACTCCTTAATGCAGATAAAACTGAGATGTTAATTGTTGGCCCCCCAAACCACAGAGGCCTGTTTCAGGACATCTCCCTCAACTTTGATACCTGTCATGTATCCCAGAGCTCCACCATAAAAAACCTCGGAGTCATTTTTGATTCCTCCCTCTCATTTAATGCACATATAAAAAATGTCACCAAAATTGCATTCTTCCATCTTCGTAATATCGCAAAAATACGCCCCATTTTAACTCTGGCTGATGCTGAAACCCTGATTCATGCTTTTGTCTCATCACGTCTGGACTACTGTAATGCACTTTTTTCAGGCCTACCTAATTCAAGCATCAAAAATCTTCAACTCGTGCAAAATGCGGCTGCACGGATACTAACTAGAACTAGAAAATTTGATCACATCACACCAGTTTTGTCCGCCCTACACTGGCTTCCTATCCAAGCCCGCTCTGACTTTAAAGTGCTACTCCTCACCTACAAAATTTTAAATGGGCTTGCACCGCTCTATCTATCCGATCTCATCTCCCGATACTCGCCCGCTCGTGCTCTGCGCTCACAAAATGCGGGGCTTCTATCGACCCCTAGGGTTAAAAAGAAATCCGCCGGCCACAGAGCCTTTGTCTACCGTGCTCCCTACCTGTGGAACAAATTACCTGCCGTCATCTGTCGAAGCTTTTAAATCCCTGCTTAAGACTCATCTTTTCTCTCTCTCCTTCAACCTACCCTGATCTCACCTGGTCAGGGACTGACCTTTAGATTAATCTGTGTAGTTTAGTTATGGTACAGGGTACTACATGGTACCACTGGGTAGTTTACTACAGGGTAGTTTAGTTAGGGTACAGGGTACTACATGGTACTACATGGTACTACATGGCACTACAGGGTACTACATGGCTCTACGTGGCACTACATGGCACTACAGGGTACCACAGGGCACTACAGGGTACTACATGACACTACAGGGTACTACAGGGTACTACAGGGTACTACATGGCACTACATGGTACTACATGGCACTACATGGTATTACATGGCACTACAGGGTACTACATGTCTGCTCCTTTGCAGCACCACAAACATGGGAACTCTCTAACTCTTCCCCCCCCCCCCTCTTCCCCCCCCCCCTTCCCCCCCCCCTCCCCCTTCTCTCTGAGTGCCCGTCTCCTGGCGCTGACTAAGGTGATGGATGCCTCGGGGTCTTGGCCAAGATTGTAGTGACTGCTCTACATGCACCTCCGAGGCCTTGGATCAGTTATTCACCGCCGTCTGTCCGTGGTCCTGTCAACTGATCAACAGTATTAACAGACTGTTAACAGATTAACAGTCAACGCGGTTTCATTGCTGGGTTAAGTACTTCTATTCTATTCACATAATACGCCTACTTCACATATCTACTCCATTCACATATATCCCTACCACTTGTATCTATTGCTATGTCCGCCTACTACAATCTCATGAGCTGTCTAACGTCTGTCCCGTCTCCCTGTCTCCCTATGACTTGCTGTCCTGGAGTGTTGACCGGAGTGTTGGACGTCCCGTGACGAAGGCCGGGAGGTTGCGACCCCCTCTGCGTGCCCCCCTGTCTCCGGAGGTCTCGTAGTGGTGACCGGAGTGCCGGATGTCCCGCGATGATGTCGGGGAGTTCGTGACCCTCTCTGCGCCGCCCCTATCTCCCTGTCTCCGGCTGTCCCTGAGCAACGACCGGAGTGTTAAATGTCCCTTGACTAAGACGGGGAGGACGTGACCCTCTTTGCGCCGCCCCTGTGCCTCAAATAGATTCGCTATCAGCTCTATCTTTAATCTTTCAAAATGTTCAGTTGCTATCGCTATTAGCTCTCTTTAATTTTTCAAAATGTACAGTTGCTATTGCATGCACTCATCTGTGTTCCACTACACACATGAGTGCATGCTTACCAACTGTCCGTCTGCAACACTACTATCACCAACATCTAAGAAGGGAGATCCCCCCTTGAATGGCCCTTCTAAGGTTTCTCTCCTCCACACTGCCTGTGGAGCTTTTTTCCCTATTGTTAGGTTTTAGTGAGTTTTTCCTTACCTTCGCGTGGGGTATGTCTGGGAGTGCTTGCATTCTTTCATTTATTTGCATTCATCTAAAAATGTTTGGACCTTATGGTGTTCTTGTTCTGTTCTTGACTTATTGTTATGTTTTCTTCTTGACTTGTTTAAAGAAGATCTGTACGGCCCATGGGGACATTAACGTGTGTTGTCGGGCCCTATAAATAAATTTGATTTGATTTGATTTGTTATGTAGCATGCTAGGGTTGCTGTCCCCAAGCTGTATATTTAATTTCCTCCGTAAGCAATCAGCCTCGCTGTTCTGGAGCGATCCACTCTCTCTTTGTATTTCACTTGGTTGAACGTTTTGCGAGATATCACGTTGCACTTGGCTCCGGTGTCCACTTTGAGCTCGACAGGGATTCCGTGGACCTGGACTCTGCAGAATATTTCACTCTTTTGTGTCGCTGGTGATCCCACAGTATTGACTGTGTTTGTCACTACTGTGCCCCCATCACAGTAGAACGAATCGTCGCTGTCGCCTGACGATACTGTTCTGTCAATCTGGTTCACAGCGTGCTTTTTTTTGTATTGGTGCTGTGGATTGTCTCTGTGACTTCCTGGAGTGGATTTGCAGTACTGCTTGAAATTATTCATTTTCTCACATCCGTGACACTGTTTGCCGAATGCAGGGCACCTTTCTCGCCTGGCCTCGTGGCTGCCTCCACAGTTGCTGCAGCTGGCTATGGACCGAGTTGAATGCTCTGTATTTGGCTTTTTCTTGTAAACACGTTCTTTCATTCTGTGCCGTAGGCTATCTACGTTGGTTGTGCTTTGCTTTGGTGCAGCCAGTGTCCTAGTGTGTTGTTCTGTCATTTCGTGGATCTGACATGTCTCCACTGCCTTGGTTAAAGTTAGTTTGCTGTCACGGAGTAGTAGCTTCCTCATGCCATCATTCATTATGCCACACACAAGTCTTTTTTTTTGATCAATTTTTTTTAATTATTATTCACATGAAACAAGACAACACATTAAACACAATCACAATACATAGAACTTCACAAGAAAATAACAAAAACAATAATAATACAGAATAACAATTTATACAGACAAAGAGAAAAGAAAACAGAGTTCAACCTTCTAAATTTTAAATCCAAGGGGTACTATCTAATAAATGGTCTTTCCCAGTGTTCAGCCCCGATTCCCGACCGTGTGACCCTATATTAATAAAACGTACATCTCCAATTCAACACAAGGACCACTTTTTGAGAACACGACCCGAAAACAGAGCAATGAACCTTCATGACAAAACAAAAACCTGTAGAGGTGTTCCATAGACTCACAGAGACCGTGTAAAAGTGACCAAACAGTGAAGAAATAGTTAAATAGCTGCCCCCCCATAAAATCCCCAGCTAAACTCAAGAGGACAAGACAAAAGACAAGACAGACAAAACATTTCCTCCTCCCCCTCCCAAGAGACCCCCGGACTCACCCGAACACGCACATCAACCCCGCTCAGCCGCACACGGCGGTCCTGACCTTTTCGGCTGCTGCAAACCACAGGTCAATACCTGCCTGTCCCACCCCAATCACCCGCGCCGTGGATATCTCAAGATAAATCACATCCAATAGTGTTAGGGACCAGTTAATCACTGTAAGCTTCTCAGGCTCCTTCCATCTCATTGCTATTAGCTTCTTCGCTGCTGTGACACCCGCTAGGACAACCCTTTTTAGTTGAACGGACGCAGGTAGTGTCGTTATATCGTTCAGGAGTAGCGTAACAGCTGTGAATGGGATAGTTAAGCCACACAGATCTGAAAGTTTGTCCGTTATTGACCTCCAGAAGCGGGCCACTGGTGGGCAATCCCAATACATATGCATATAAGTGCCAGTGGCCTTTTGAGAGCACAAAGTGCACCGAGAGTCGGTTATCAGTCCCATAGCAAATAGCTTCCTAGGTGTAAGATAGGTCCTATGAATATAATTAAAATTAATTTGCTGGTGATTGGGGTTGCGGGAAGATAATGCCACATTTGCCAAAACATCATCCCAGTCAAACTCGGGGTCCAACTCCAGGATATCCACCCGCCAGATTGTATCCAATGATACATTTTTATACGTGGATTGAATTAAGAGCATATAAAAGTCTGAGACAAACCCTCTGGAGGTCGTCCTGTCCACTATGAGCCTGAGGAAGGGGTGTGGGTGCAAAGCTTGAGCCCACGGCACGCCATGCGCCCTCAGCGCTGACCTTAGTTGAAGGTAAAGAAAAAAGGACTCGCCAGGAAGATCATAAAATTCTCTTAAGTCCTGAAACGCACGGAGGCCGTTCTTATCATAAATATCCTCCAGAGTATGAACTCCCCTCCTCTGCCATTGAGGAATATTAACCGGCTTGTGCCCAACAAGTAATTAAAAATTGGAGAGTCCAGGTGCCATGGGCATTTAACCCCACACGACCTCTGTACATTACGCCACGTTTGGATCACGTGAGTTATGATCGGTCCATACCTCAGCCGGCATTTCGAAATAGAGACAGTGGAGTACACCACATCCTGCAATCTTAGCGGTGAGACCGCCGCCGCTTCTAAGGAGCGCCAAGATACAGCATCTACAGGGTCTAGCCAGCACATCAGAGGTCTCAGTGAGAAGGACCAGAAATAAAGCTTAAAATCAGGGATTGCGAGGCCCCCATCTTGTTTCCTACGTTGAGTAGTAGCTCTTTTGATTCTCAGGCGTTTGTTATTCCAGATACATTTAGATACCATCGATTGTACCTTGCGCCAGTGGTCTATTGGAGGGGGCAGGGGGAGCATTGAGCTAACAAAATTTATCCTAGGCAGAACGTTCATTTTGATTATGGAAGCTCGGGCTTGTAGGGAGTTAGGAAGGGACGACCATCTGTCTAGATCCTGGCGTATTTTATCATAAGTACCCGTGAAGTTGTACTTAGTAGTTTGACTCAGCGTGGGGAATATCTCTATACCTAAGTATTTAAAATGTTCCACTATGGGGATATCAGCTGGTAGTCGCACCGCCTTGGCCAGCTCATTAAGAGGTAGGCAGGCTGATTTGTTCTAGTTAATGTTAAAGCCTGACAATTTACCAAAGTCGTCGATTATTTCCAATAATTTTGTGGCCGACCGGGAAGGGTCATCCATAAAAACAGTAGGTCATCCGCATAGAGAGCAATTTTGTGTGGTGTATTATTGATCATTATGGGGACGATGTCCTCTGATTGCCTAATAAATTGGGCCAATGGTTCGAGGGAAAGTGCGAATAGTCCCGGGCTCAGAGGACAACCCTGTCTAGAAGATCTGGAGACTGGGAAAAGTGTGGAACAGTCAGTATCATTGCAGACGGCGAGGCATACAGGACTTTAATCATATGAATAAAATTCTTTCCCAGACCCATGACCTCAAGTACCTTCCACAGGTATGACCATTCTAGTCTGTCAAAGCCTTCATGGCATCCAAAGACAGAACAGTGGACGGAGCTGTATTGTCTTTACTGTTATCGACTACATGCAACAGCCTCCTAAGATTATCTGCAGCCAGGCGCCCCGGGATAAAACCAGTTTGATCGCAGTGTACCAATACTGTCATAAATCTCTGCAGGCGGCGGGCCAGCACCTTGGCAAACACTTTTAAATCGGCCCCGAGAAGACTCAAGGGCCTATAGCTACCACAATCATTGGGATCTTTGTCCTTCTTGAGAAGTAAAGAAATCAGCGCCATGTTGACATCTCTTGAGAACTCCCCCTGTTCGATAGCATAATTGATCATATCGAGCATCAATGGGCCCAGTTGGTCCCAGAAAGCTAAATACACCTCGGGTGGAATACCATCCCAGCCTGGTGCCTTACCCCTCTGCATTTCAGCGATCGTCTCCCTTAGTTCCATAAGGGTGATCGATTTCCCCAGTTCCTTAGCCTCTTCCTCAGAAATGTGGGGTATCTCAAGCCCGCCAATGAACGATTCAAATTTAGAGTCGTCAAGATTAACCTCTGAGCTATATAACTCTGAGTAAAACTCTTTAAAAGTGTCGTTGATCTTTTTCGAATCAGTAGTGATTGTACCCTGTCGCGTCTTGATCGAGGGGATATCCGAGAAATGATCATTCGAGCGTATTTTCATTGCCAATAGATGGCTAGGCCTGGAGCCGTGAAAGTAGTAATTTTGCCTTGTCCTATGTATCAAGAACTCAGACTGTTGTTTAAGTATGGAGTTTATTTCCTTCTTGACTATCTTACGTTGTGTGTTTAGTCGTTCACTATAGTTAGTTTGCAAAGATGCGTATAGATCCGCATATAATGTTTCCAGTCCTTCTAGTTTTTTTGATCGGGATTTACGTAAGTTGGAGGAGAAAAGTGTGACATGACCCCTGATAAATCCTTTCAATGCGTTCCATAGGACCCTGGGGTCATCGACCGTGCCAACATTGATCTGCAAGAATTCAGCTAGTTTACTCCCGAACTCAGAGCAGAAATCATCGTTCTTTAATAAGGTTGAGTTAAAACGCCACCTGGGAGCTCTCGTGGAGAGCCTGCCAAAGGTTGCCACAAGGAAAATCCCCTTGTGGTCCGAGAGAGCCAGGGGAACCAATGAGACGTCGAAACTATCAAACAAATTAGGGGATGCGAATGCATAGTCTATTCGAGAGAAGGTTTTGTGTCTGGCAGACAGGTGAGAGTAATCCTTGAGGGTGGGATTGGATAAGCGCCATAGGTCTGCGAGCCCAGTGTCCTGGGCCCACATCCTGAGGGCCTTAGAGGACCGTTTTTGGTCGCTTGTTTCAGAAGACCCGGACCTATCCATCTCCGCATCCCAGCACACATTAAAATCGCCACCCACAATGAGAGCGTATCCAGTAAGTTCCAACATATTCTTCGTGATTGTATTATAGAACGCTGAATCAAATGTGTTAGGGGCATACAATGCTATTATTGACATCTTCCTATGAGAGAACTCAACTTTTGCTATAGTAATCCTTCCCTCCGTGTCCGACCACACATCCAGGACTTTGATATCAAGGTTACGTCTTGTAACTATGACGACTCCTTTCGTCTTATCATCGGCTGAGGATGAGGAGATAACGTGATATTGTCGATTTGCTAGCCTTGACACATCACCCACCAATAAATGCGTCTCACTAAGGAGAGCAATGTCAATATTTCTTCTCTTCAATAACCAAAGGACACTGGCACGCTTGTGTGGGGCGTTAAGACCTCCTGCGTTCCAAATTAAAATATTCAATTTAGCCATGGTCGAGTTTGTCTAAATGCGTAGAGAACATACCAGTGCAGCCAGGCTGAGTACAGAGGCGCTGATCCAGGCGGGCC
Source organism: Notolepis coatsorum (assembly GCF_963971535.1). Taxonomy (NCBI): domain Eukaryota; kingdom Metazoa; phylum Chordata; class Actinopteri; order Aulopiformes; family Paralepididae; genus Notolepis; species Notolepis coatsorum. The sequence continues at coordinate 124,403,443 of NC_140175.1, forward strand.
CAGACGGTCAATCCCAGGAGTTCAGAGGAGGAACAATTACACACATATAAGACAACAGTACATAAAACACATAAAAATACCACCCCAGTTACAACCCCCCCTCCTTCTACTCTAAACCCTAACCCACCCGTCCTATTATAAGCCCTCCTATACCCACTCTCCAATCCCCTCCCTATGCCCCATCCACTAAGGATGGTCATCTTCCTATCATTTCCCACTGGAGTCATGGATCCAATAAGACGCTCCCCACTCCGACCCCCCTCTAGATAAACCCCTGATTAAACCCCCACTAGTCCAATAAACACAAATAATAATAAAAATAAAATTCAATAAAGATATCGGTCGAAAACCACCTGAGCCTTGGCCCTAACATGAGATAACCATAATGGAAAAAATAGCCATTATTATATAATAACTCAACATCACCCCTGCAACCATCTATTTCCGAGTCTGCGCATCAACGTCGCAATGTTATAGCACAAATGGATAAAGGAAAATTCAAAACAAAATTAAATTAAAGCATACCAGCAGATAGTCTAAGGCAGGATCGGATCACAGGTAAATTGTGCAAACAGATGTCATTTAAACAACGACAATAATAAGAAAGGGAAAAAAGGGGGTTATGGTCAAAGTGCACACCTGTAACAGCCCCTCTGAACAGGCACAACGGTTGGAATGACATAACCTATGTAAGAATAGAATTAAACACATTCATTAACCCGGGGATGGTAATAAGCAATACCTGACACAACCTGTTATCATATATTGTTTCAATAAAGATATCGGTCGAAAACCACCGTGAGCCTTGGCCCTAACATGAGATAACTATAATGGAAAAAATAGCCATTATTATATAATAACTCAACATCAACCCTGCAACCATCTACTTCCAAGTCTACGCATCAACGTCGCAATGTTATAGCACAAATGGATAAAGGAAAATTCAAAACAAAATTAAATGAAAGCATACCAGCAGATAGTCTAAGGCAGGATCGGATCACAGGTAAATTGTGCAAACAGATATAATTTAAACAACGACGACAATAATAAGAAAGGGAAAAAAGTGGGGTTATGGTCAAAGTGCACACCTGTAAGTGCCCCTCTGATCAGGCACAACAGTTGGAATGACATAACCTTTGTAAGAATAGAATTAAACACATTCATTAACCCGGGGATGGTAATAAGCAATACCTGACACAACCTGTTATCATATATTGTTTATATATATATTCAACCGATCTTCTCCTACCGGAGCCCAAAGCTCAAAACAGCCTGGATATAAAAATAAAAGCATACAAGAAGTTAGTTAAGGACCCGATCACTGTTGAATTGTGCGAACCGATGACACTTAAACAGCAACAACAACCAAAGTGCGTAAATATTAATGGGTCTCGAATGTCTCAGCGCAGACGTTAGACGCAGCAAGCTAGCTAGCCCGAGGCTAGCGCGTAAGCTAGTGATGAATCCGGATAGCACGTTAGAGTCTGTTATGTACATTGTTCAGCTAGCTCGTTAGCTTCCAAAGAGGCGATACACAAGTACGACCATGAGGTCAGCATTAGCAAGTAACAGAAGTCATTGGGAAGCCCCGCTAGTTGGATGGGCAGTGGACAGTTAGCATGTCTAGGCATGACAGCATGAATAGTCGGCCCTATCAATGTATTCAGGCCCACATCGCCAAGTCACTCACCCGTCATAGATATCAAGCTACAGTCTCGGCTATCCCCTCGAGATATTCCTTCGCTTTAGCCAACGACCAAAATGAACGCCGACCATCGACCTTATCCAACACAGATAATTTCGCGGGAGCGAATAGCGTGGGCCTCAGGCCTAGTTTCCATAGCTTGGACAGGACCACTTTGTATTCGCCTCTCTGTGCTTGAACCTCCGGCGTAAAGTCTTCGAAAATGGCCACTTTGTGATCGCCAAGCCTTAGATTACCCCTTCTGGCACGAGCCGACCGCATGATGAGTTCTCTCTGCTGTAGCCTGTTCAGCTTGACAATGATGGGCCTCGGTTCCTTGTTCACTCCAGGAGTGGTCCTGCCCGCTCTGTAGGCTGATTCACATACGGGAGGGGAGGGGAGGACGTCATTCCCCAGTATTTCTTGCAGCAATTCCGGCATGGTCTCAGAGAGACGGCCTTCCCCGCTGCCCTCCGGTACTCCAACAATCCTGATGTTGTAGCGTCTCTCCCGGGACTGTATTTCCACAATTACCGACTGTAGTTTGGCAACTTCGGCCTGCCTAGCTAGCAGGGAGAGCTCCAGATCCGCCATCTTCTCGCCCTGTAATGAGGCCTCCGTCGTTAGCGCAGCTAGTTCGATAGCATTAGCCGAGGAGACAGCGTGCAGCGACTCCATCTTGTCTATCAACGGGACGACCGCCAACCTTATTTCCTCTGATATCTCTCGATGAAGGTTATCACAAAAATCCGCCAGCACTTTTCTTTGTGTTTCAGCGAAGCGTGTCTCAGATTCTGCATGGAGCTTGGTCATGACCGAGAGCACAGCTTCGCTTATCTCCCCGACACCGGGCGATGGTGCGGCCAGGCCCGGTGGTAGTTTGCTGGCTGGAGCGCTCATGGATCTGGTTTCCACCACCGACATCGCAGAAAGTCGAAAAAAGTTGACGACAGTAGTTGAAACTCGACGACTTAACAAGCAGACAAAAAACAAATAAAAATAAAATAAAGACTAATGGGGAAAAACGTATATTCCGCACGGTAGAAGGGAGCTCACGTGAAACACGTCTACTCCATAATCGCCTAGCTCCGCCCTCCGCCACACACAAGTCTATCTTTGATTAGCTCTTCGCGCAAATCTCCAAATTGACAGCTCTTTGCTTTGATTTTTAAATCACTGACATAGGCTTCAATTGTCTCATCTTGTTTCTGGCTTGTATTAAACTTGTGCCTTTCCATTGTGACGTTTGTTTGTGGATTACATAACTCACGGAATTTCCTTTTCAAGCACTCCGGGTCTTCTCTTGATTGTGCGGGGACTATTTCTTGTCCCTCCCCCTCTTCTCCATCGCGCATGGCTGCTGCATATACGAATGCCCGTTCCCGCTATATGGCTTCCGAGGCAGCCAGGTTTAGCAAGATGAAGGCTCGAGAGCGAGGCGGCTTGTCATAGTGTGCGGCAGCAATGAATATATCATACTCTTGCTTGAATATTCTCCAGTTCTCCGCGACGTGGCTGTCAAACACGAGTGGACCTGGTTTGCGGAATCCTTCCGCCATGCTGAATGTGAGTCTCCGGTCAGCGGTAGTCTCTCGCGCGTTATATAACCTAGTTATAGGCTACCTACTAAACCTTCACTTTTCACTTTCGGATGCGGGTTGACGATTGTGTCCACAACGTCTGACACCATGTAGAAAAGATGAGAGGTAGGCAGGTGAGCATAGATGGTGATTTAATATAGATAGCTTACAGGGGAATACACGATACAGCCTAGTCGTATTGCTGCTAACCTGACCGGTGTTTACTTCCTGAGTGACGTCAGAGTAGTACGGAGGCCGTCACGTATCCAGCTTGTGTATCGGACTAACACAATGCTTGTTACGACCCTGGCTCAAAGGGACGCAACCTATGTTCAAACCGACACCAAAACCTGTGTTTAACCCAAAAGACTACTCTAACAATGAATTACTGGTACAAACTAAAGAACAAAGAATGGGAGAACGTGACAAGTCTCGGTTTCCACACACTCCTCTAGCCACAGTCAGAATGCATGTGTGTCTCAGGGACTGGTTTTAACCGGCCAGCAGGTAACCAATCAGCAGCAATTAGCTAATTAACCTGCATGCCCAGTGACACAGGAGTGATCAAGCTCATGGTACATAACACCTCCCCCACCAAAATGGTTGCCCAAGAGGCAACCACTACACATCAAACCCATAAACAAAAAATAGTGTGACCCATTAGTTGCCAGGGCCACTACCACAACAGCGATAACGGGCCGGCCCCTGTCGAACACGACCACCAACCGTGTCGCATGCTCCCCACTGTGGAACATTCGCCAATGCTGTGTAAAACAAAAAACAACCCTGTCCTGACTCTCGGGCAAGCTATACCTCACAAAAGGTTCCGCCACTGCGGTATATGGCTGGAGTGGGGCAGGCACCTCCTCCACTGAGGCGTAAGACTTAGGACCCCATCGACAAACCAAGACCTTATCATATATGAGCTCCATTTCAACAGGCCCCTCCACCGATACCGACCTGTCAAAAATAGACTGCAAACCAAAATCTATTTGAGAGCTAAGCTCACTGCGCTCAACAGGACAGAACACAGAAAAACAAAAACCATAGATCTCTGATACCACCACAGCGCCCATATCCATCCCACCTGGCACTGGCAGTTCAGGATACTGCAAACCGTGAACATCCAGAGTAGGATGCACCGCCTCAGGTACAGCCCCACCGTCCCTGGAACATGGCAATACATCAGTCACAAAAGCGTCTGGAACACCATCTAAAATGGCGTCACACAAAATAACATTGTCCTGATCAAAATGGTTGCCACTCATCAGACCAGGTCGCGAAGGTGGCTCCTGCTCCACAGGACACAGGTAACTAGGTTGACTAGCACACCTAGTGCATGGCAGAGAGTCAGTGTGGACACGTGAATCAATGTCAGAATCATCAACTGACATACTGGGACCATCCCTGCCCACAAGTGAAACATCAGGGACAATAGAGCAACTGTGGGAAGGCTGGCAGCCTAAGTCAGGCCTTGTAGCCTCTTCAACTAGAACGGTGTCACATGAATCAACAGCATTTCTCATAGCATCCTTCCCACACTCATCCTCCAATTCGTTCGTGGCCTCAGCCACCGTACAGGCTGGGAAGACCTTGAGACACTGCGCTGCCAGATCATCTCCTGCCACATGCCTATCCGGCATGCATGTCAACTCTGGTTTCACCACCGGGCCTGACACAAAGGCACAATCAAGAGAATCATTATGCAGAGGTACATCCACAGTGTGCTTTCCAAAATGTGTGCTTTCTCAACAGGTACACTTTTCAATTCAACAAAGAATGTGTCACTAAGTGTAATGTCACAAGTCGAAGTATCAACAACATCACTTTTGTCCTTTGATATTGCCCGTGTCACAGCACACACAGGGAACACTCCTGGATGTTTCTGTGCCAGCTCATTAGGGACCTCAGAAACCACAGGAATGGGAGTTACAACTGGAGTAGCCAACACTTTGTCACCAGCCAAATCATTCCCTAGAATGAAGGACACCCCTCTTATGGGAATGTGAGAACATACCCCCACAACAACATTGCCTGATACTAAGGGAGAATTGAGTGTGACCTCATGCAAAGGTGCATCCACAAATCCACCTCCAAAGTCACGAACAACGACACCGGAATGCAAAGAAGACTTTTCTGAAAACGGCAAAATCCCCTCCAGAATGAGGGACTGAAAAGCTCCGGTATCTCTCCAAATTGTTATAGCCTGTTTGGACTCTAGTGCATTAGTCAGGGAAACAAATCCATCCATCATAAATCTTGAGGAACCCTCGAGCTCTTTGTCCACACGTTTGATACTTTCCCCATCACCCTCTAACGTTGGCATAGGTGTTCTGCATATGGTTTCTACCAGAGCCACCGTTCTGACATTTTTCTGTTCAAGCACCGGGCACCCAGCAACAATATGACCAGGCTCTTTACAGTAGAAACATATAATCCCTTCTGGGAATGCACTAGCAGAACCACCCCGCCTAGGAGGTGAAGTTAACTGACCAGCAGACACAGGTTTTGGGAAAAGGCCCCCCTGAAAAGGACACCTATCCCTGGACTCAACACGGTAGTCCTCCACGAAAACGGACTTGTGTGTCAACACAAACTCATCAGCGAAGACAGCAGCGTCGCCTATCTTCAATACCCTACGCTCGTTTAGATGAGTGGAAACGGTATCAGGAACACATCTTTTAAATTCCTCTAGGAGAATCAACTGTCTAAGCTGCTCTCTTGACTCTGCTTTCTGAGAGGTGCACCACCCGTCAAACAGGTTCTCATTCTCTTTTCCAAATTCAACATACGACTGTCCCTCCGACCTGCGATAACCTCTAAAACGCTGACGATAGGCCTCTGGGACTAACTCATAAGCCCTCAATATGGAAGCTTTAACAAGCTCATAGTCAGCACTTTGTTCAAGGGACAGAGCAGTATAGGCTTCTTGTGCCCTACCAACAAGAACACACTGCAGCAGCAGTGTCCAGGCTGTATCAGGCCACTTCAATCTGGTTGCCACCCGTTCAAAAAGGGGAAAATACCTTTCCACATCCTTCTCAAAAAAAAGAGGCTCCATCCTAATATTCTTGCCTACATCAAAACCAGAACGCGGCTCTGAATGCAGAGCACCCGCCTGCAAGGCAGCATGCTTATACTCAAGCTCCTTCTGCGCACGCTCGTGCTCCAGCAACATTTGCCTCTCCTCTCTAATTAGCCCTTCAAGTTCAAGTTCAAGTTCAAGTTCTTTAATAGTTGTCATACAGAAGTACAGAATACTTTCATACAAAATGCTTCTTACTGTTACGCTCCAGAGACTGTGCTAGACAAGATAGTATCAAATAACATAATAACATAATATAGCATGAATTTAGAAGAAGAATGAGGTCACAGTTGTTCGGTATAGACATATGTACAATGTTCTGAGTTACCATATAATATACAATACACAATACTATGCAGTGTACTAATGTACAGTACTATCTAGTGCAAAGCAGAAGTGGGATGAGGTACAATTTTAGGTACAATTTACAGTAAGGTGTACGAGTTGTAGTGCAATCCTTCATCCATAAATATAAAGTGTGGGGAGTGGGTGCTACAGTGTGTTTGTTTAAAGTGGGTGTGTGCTATAAAGTGTGTGTAGTGGGTGCTACAGTGTGTTTGTTTAAAGTGAGTGTGTGCGTGTGGATGTGTGTGCTATGTGTGTTTGGTGGTTGTTGTTGTGTAGTGTTCATTCATTGTTCGTTTAGCAGCCTGATGGCCTGGGGATAGAAGCTACTTCTGAGTCTTTCTGTGCTCGCCTTGAGACTCCTGTGTCGCTTGCCTGACGGCAGCAGTTCAAAGAGGCAGTTGTTCGGGTGGCTCGAGTCCTTAATAATTCTCTTAGCCTTCCCCTTGCAACGCTTGTTGTAAATGTTCTGGAGAGTGGGGAGCCCCCCTCCAATTGTGCGTTCGGCTGAACGTGTCACTCTTTGTAGTCTGCTTTGGTCTTTTGCAGTGCTATTCCCAAACCAGGAGGTGATGTTGCCGGTCAAGATGCTCTCTATTGTACATGAGTAGAAGTTCTTAAGGATCTTCTGGCTGACTTGGAACTTCCTTAGGCGCCTGAGGAAGTAGAGGCGTTGTCGTGCCTTCTTCACCACACTGTTAATGTGTATGGTCCATTTCAAGTCCTCGGATATGTGGGCTCCGAGGTACTTGAAGCTGTTGACTCTCTCAACCGGTGCCCCGTCGATGCTGAGGGGGCTGTAGTCCTTGACCCCCGACCTCCTGAAGTCCACAATCATCTCTTTTGTTTTGCTGACGTTCAGGGAGAGGCTGTTTTCCTGGCACCATCCCGCCAGGACCTTGACCTCTTCCAGGTAGGCCCTCTCGTCGTTGGCAGAGATCAGGCCCACCACCACTGTGTCGTCAGCAAATTTGACGATTGTATTGCTACTCCGCTGAGCCACACAGTCGTGTGTGTACAGGGAGTAGAGGAGGGGACTCAGAACACAGCCCTGGGGGGCCCCTATGTTGAGGGTGATGGATGAGGAGGTGCAGTTGCCTGCTCTCACCACCTGGGGTCTGCCAGTCAGGAAGTCCAAGACCCACTGGCAGAGGTCATAGCCCAAGCCCAGGTCCCTGAGCTTGGCTATGAGTATGGAGGGGACTATGGTATTGAATGCCGAGCTGTAGTCGATGAATAGCATTCTCACATAGTTCCCCTGCCTCTTGTCCAGGTGTGATGCTGCTGTGTGCAGCACATGGGATATGGCGTCCTCCGTGGACCTGTTGGGGCGGTATGCAAATTGCAGGGGGTCCATGTTGATGGGGAGGGAGGAGCAGATGTAGCCCTTTACTAGCTTCTCAAAGCACTTCATGGCTATGGAGGTGAGAGCTACAGGGCGGTAGTCGTTGAGGCAAGCAGGCTTGGATTTTTTGGGTACAGGGATAATAGTGGACTTCTTCAGGCAGGTGGGGATGACAGCCTGTTCTAAGGACAGGTTAAATATGTCAGTGAATACTGGGGCCAGTTGGTCGGCACAGACTTTTAGGACGCGGCCGGGGATGCCGTCCGGACCTGCTGCCTTCCTGATATTCACTTTTTTAAAGGTCCGCCTCACCTCATGCTCTGTTACCCTGAACACTGCGCCTCCATCAGCAGCCGACCCCCCCCCCCCCATTGCCGAGGCTTGTGAGCTGGTGTTGTTATTACCAGCATCAAACCTCGCATAGAAGGTATTGAGGTCGTTTGCTAAGGAGATGTCATTGTTCAGTTTGAGGGAGGCGCCTTTGTAGTCTGTCATCGTTTTGAGCCCCTGCCACATAGCTCTAGAGTCAGCTTGTTCAAACTGGAGTTCAATTTTATCCCTGTAGCGCCGTTTGGCCTCTGACACTGTCCTCCTTACGTTGTGTTGCGCCACCTTGTGGTCATTCATGTTGCCTGCCACTAGGCCGTCATTGTATGCTTTGGTGCGCTCTCTCAGAGCTTCACGGACGGATTTGTCTACCCAGGGTTTTTGATTTGGGTAAACTTTCATTTTGGTAGTGGGGATTGTTTCTTTCACCCTAGTACAGACATAGTCCAGCACTGTCTCCGTGTAGGCATTAATGTTATCTGTGTCGCGGAATACAATCCAGTCTGTGTTGTGGAACACTGACCGGATCGTGTCCTCTGACGTCACATCCCATTTCTGCACCTCTCGCGAGACTACGGGAGTACTTTTAATTCTTTGTCTGTACTTTGGTGTAAGGAAAATGGATGCGTGATCTGACTTGCCAAAGCCACTATCAGAATGAGCCTTGTAGCCACCTTTAAATTGCGTGTAACAGTGATCTAGGATGTTACCGCCTCTGGTGTTGCAAGTCACATGCTGGTAGAAATCAGGCAATACCTTTCTCAGATTGGCGCTATTGAAATCTCCCAGTACTAAAATGGCGGCGTTAACGTTCGTCGCTTGTATATTATTTACCTCGTCGTGGAGTCTGGAGAGCGCGGCGTTGTTGTTGGCTTGCGGTGGAATATACACTCCGACCAGGACGATCGCCGTTAACTCCCTCGGGAGGAAGAAAGGACGACACTTGATGGTTATATATTCCAGTTCTGGGGAGCAGTAGTTGGATAATTCCTTCACATTCGTTGGATCACTCCAATTTTTGTTAAACATGAAGGCAATACCTCCACCACGTTGTTTACCGGACTCTGATTGTGTCCGATCCTTCCTATGGATAAAGAAATGATCCGTTGGTTGAATCGCGTGATCTGGAACCTCCGGTGTTAGCCAAGTTTCGGTGAAGCAAAGGACATTGCAGTCCCTAACGTCTCTTTGATATTGAATCCTTGCTCGGATGTCATCCAGTTTATTGTCTATTGATTGTACATTGGCTAGCAATATACTGGGAAGTGGTGTACGGTGTCGTCTGGATCTCAGCCTGTTTCGGATCCCAGACCTTTTTCCTCGACGTCTTTTCCTGGGGTCTAGGAACAAAGGATCCGGTCCTAGTCTCCGGAGGATTTCTTCCGGCCATTGATGTGGTTCGGAAAGTTGATCCAGCGAGTAATCCAGTTGGTAAGTTTCCCGTAATCCAATGTCAATGATTGACTGACGGTCATACACATATAATGCACCAACAGTTGGTGCAAATAAAACTCCTAATACTATAAAAATTAACAAAATAGAGCACAGTCTCGTCGGAGCGATCAGAAAGGCAGCCATCACAGCAGCGCCAAGTCTCATGCTTCAAGGTCTAAAGTAACTAGCTCCACCTTCTCAGAATTTTCCCCTTTTTTTTTGTTACATAATGTAAAATTACAGATTCATACCTTCAAAATAAGCCATCAATTGTCAAATTTGAGACGATAGTTTTCAATCAATGTCCTATCAAACATTCTGGTAAAATCCTAACTACTTTTCAGGATGGACTTGAACAGGATCCAAGTTAATTCAGCTATCTGATGAGAGAACTACACTCCCAGAATTCAATGTGATCATTGTCACTAGAACCATTTCACACCTGGAGCAAAGGCCCAGTCATTCCTTTGTTATTCCAGTGAATGGACCCAGCAGGAGGCCTAGCCTAGTGACAAGCGGCCACTACATAGTTGGGTATTGAAAAAATGCTCATATCCAAAAGTAGTAGATAGATATAGGTCATACATGTAGGTATGCACTTGTCCTAATATACTAACCTACACTGTAGCACTCAACACTTTGATGAACATTGTTACTCAGCTGATAGAGGTGTGCCCTTCCTCAATAAAGCCCGAGAGAGAGAGAGAGAGAGAGAGAGAGAGAGAGAGAGAGAGAGAGAGAGAGAGAGAGAGAGAGAGAGAGAGAGAGAGAGAGAGAGAGAGAGAGAGAGATGGTATTTACAGTACTGTACCATATCACATTACCATGTACTGTATTGCAGGGTGCTAATGCCCCTTTTGCAGCATACCATGATTACTTATATTGAGATGTTTCAGTACAGTGGATGGTACAGTATATACAGTAAAGGCCGCTGGAGGTAGAGTCTGGGTGAGGCTGGGCCGCATCAAATATTCCACAAAAAAAGGGTTTCAAGTATTCCAAAAATGTATTAATATACCCCTTTGCCTCATCATAAAACCTCACAAACACCAGCAACTGAGCATTCTCAGTGGTGTCAGTGGACTCATCCACAGCTATGGAAATGCACTGTGCATTTTTTTTTATTCTATCACAAAGCTGTTTAATGAAATCATCAGCCAGTATTTCAGTTATTCTGGTTGCTGTGCGATCTGAGGAGGATTTGCTTTTGTTTGCCTTCAAACATGGTCTCCATCACTTCAGTCATACATTATTTTATTATGTATGCATCAGAGAATGGCTTCTTGTGTTTAGCCAACACCCATGCCACTGAGTGAGGACTTGGTTGCTTCACCTTTGAATTGCAGCGATTTTCACTGTTGACTTTTATTTTACTGGCCATCTTTGAACATGCCATATTTTTCTACTAGCTGCCTGCTGGCAAAACTATGCTACTCGCTACAGTACCTGCAGATTAGACTACCTGTATATGCGCTGTCAACTCTCGCTCTGACTCCGACCCGTTGAAAGAGACAACACGCATTTCGTGAAGACCCGCCCTACTCTGCCTCTGATTCGCAGACTGTGGGTGGGGAGGGGGATTCTGACGGGACGCTGAATATGATTGGACCAAAGCAGTAGACAGACACAGGCAGTTGGAGCAGTGCAGCCGGACAGGAGCTTGCAGAGGAGATAGCGGAGAATTTGAGGATACCTGCTATACGCACTGATGACAGGATATATTTCCTTCCACTTGGTATCACTCTCGAATCACGTTTCAACCACTAACGTTGCTGCCATGAGCCTTCGCTATGGTAGCCTACAAGTGATAAAATAAATAAAACGCCCAACTCGCTGTACAAGAAATTCCTTCTGTGTGTGTGTGTGTGTGTGCTCTACTGGGCGCACCTTTCTACTCTAGAAAACTGCGAGATAACTCATACACACACGCACTCTGTCTCTACTCATACAGTAGTTGATGTTTTAGCGCGACGTGGGTATATACACGGGCGAGGATGAAAAGCATGTTAGACTACTTTTTATTCATAAGTTAACGTTCCGTCGGGTCCGCGTGTATTCTCGAGAAGATTCTTCCTTCTTTCCTTGCACATAAAAAGCAAGTAGTTAATGTTTTATCGCGACGTCATAGACTGGTCTCTGATACCTCTCACCTCTGCAGGGTCTAACACCTATTCACAGCGCACACACTTCTCTTGTGTGTGTGCGCGCGTGCGTGTATGTGCGTTTCGTGACGCGCTGTAGTTCTCTGGCAAACGGAGATAATTACAAGCATACCATCTAGCAAGAATTAAACGTATTTACAAGTCGTATTACGTTTAGCAAGTAAGGAGACATATATAGTACATCTCAAAGCACTCGAAATTGTCATTTTTCTATTTTTACAGATTTCTGAAAAGCGCGACTTCCAGAGCATTTATGAGTCATTCTAAATCCCTTTGTTCTCCGCCCACGGGTCCAAAAAGCCCTGTCAACCTTGAAGGGTTAAGCTCACGCTCACGCTCCTCTCTCCTCTCTCTCTCCTTAAGCTCACGCTCTCTCTCCTTAAGCTCACGCTCATGCTCACGCTCCTCTCTCCTCTCCTCACGCTCTTGCTGTAGCTGTCTTTCCTTAAACTCTAACTCTCTAAGCCTCCACTCACACTCCGCCACCGCAGATAGTAGCGGAGACACGTCAGACAAAGGAGGCTCCTCCACCCTCGCCGCAAGCACCTGCTCCCTAACGAGCAAAGCCCTCAAAGCACCCAAGGCCGTCGGTTTCAAACGCTTCTCACTGGCAGTAAGCTCCACCTTGTAGTGCACAGCAAGCTCCAGAAGCTGTTCCTTGGAAAACCTTTCCAACAACTCATCAGAAGGGTGATCAACAAAATCCTTTATGGAAGCCATCCCTACTGCACCAGCGCCACAACCTGCTTACTTTAGATTCACCAAAAACACCCTAGCATACACACAATTTACCTGAGAACCACTGAAGAACCACGAAGAACCACTGAAGAACCACTAAAGAGCCACTAAAGAACCACTGAAGAACCACCAAAGAACCACAGAAGAACCACTGAAGAAACACTAAAGAACCACTGAAGACCGCTGAAGCACCCCTTGTTAGCGTTAGCATGCTAATGCCAATACTAATAACTACAAGGAGACGCAGTGGAAATGTGTGCTCTACTGAGCGCACCTTTCTAGTTTGCAAAAAAAAAAAAAAAAAAACCCACCCTGAAATAAATAGATATGTCATACGCGCAGGAGGTCAGGTGCTAACAGGTAGGCTATCCAAACACTCAAAACAAACAAAATAAATACAACAAACAAATTCAAACAGGTGCCCCTTAAAACCTGATATGACTACTTACAGCTTCTACATCTAAACTGCAGTCAAAACGGCCCACCATATGTCTACCCTAAAAAAAATTACATCAGGCCCTACCACACTACCTGTGTTTTCTGGCCCCTATCCTACCTACCCTTAAGCTAATGCCCTGTAGACCTAACCCTTTTCAACCACACCTGCTACCAGCCAAAGATCATATTGACCATCCACCCGTCAAGTATATGGTATGGTACAAGACAAGTAGATGGTGCTAATCACTTCTCTGACTGCCCCAGGAGTATGTGGTGCACAGGAAGCTAACAAACAACCAGAAAATAATGTCCCTACCTACATGTGGTGTCCACTAAACTATATATTTTAACAGCAATAAGTAGTCACATCAAATTAAAAAAAAATAAGGGCATACTCACCTGTTTGATGATCGGCTCAAGCCCCCACGTTACACAACATGTAACGAACACCACCCACACTATAGCACCACGACACACCATGCAAAACAAACAAAAAAACACCAAACATATTCTAGGGGTATTTGTTTCCAAATTCACTCCCGGACGAGCGCCCAACTGTTACGACCCTGGCTCAAAGGGATGCAACCTATGTGCAAACCGACACCAAAACCCATGTTTAGCCCAAAAAACTACTCTAACAATGAATTACTGGTACAAACTAAAGAACAAAGAATGGGAGAACGTGACAAGTCTCGGTTTCCACACACTCCTCTAGCCACAGTCAGAGTGCATGTGTGTCTCAGGGACTGGTTTTAACCTGCCAGCAGGTAACCAATCAGCAGCAATTAGCTAATTAGCAGCCCTCACCTGCATGCCCAGTGACACAGGAGTGATCAAGCTCATGGTACATAACAATGCTCTACAATTATACTACCTGTATATACTATACTATGTTAAAGGGGACTTTTCCAGTGTCTAGCATGTTTTATAGCAATTGGGGATTATATCAATGTGGTCTGTGTCTCTAATTATCATATTGACTCATCAGTCTAGTCTCAAGTTCACGAGATCCTCCCTCACTCAACTAAGCCGTTCTGATTTGACGGTATTGCTGACGTGAATAGGGTACTGATTTACATAACTAACGCCCCCACAGCGTTAGACCCTGTGATGTACGTGGGTACGTGGGTTGGTCATTATCATTATTAGTGTATTTGGAAGACCATGTGAACATCAGGTTAGTATAATTAGTATGTGTTATGTTTTGTATGTGATGTGTGTGTGTGCCATGATGGCTAATGCTGTCCCTTTCTTTTTCTCTTCCTGTCAGGTGCCGCCCGTCCCTACACTGAAGAGTGCTGATTGCCTAATGAATGACAGCTGATGGCAATCACCTCGAGATGGACGGGTGGACAAATACCTGACAGCACACACACGTCTGGGAGCCTCAATTGAATCACTGCCACGTTCCAGAGTGGAGTGAGGAGGTTGCCCTTCTTGCCTAGCTGTAGCTGTGGAGCGATACTGTGTGGCTTGGTGCCATTTACCACTTGGTGTGGATTAATCCTACTGGTTGTGGTGTCCTATGACAGACACGTTGATATTTTGCTAAGTGTTTGTTTGTCTGCATGTATACCTTGTTTGTTCTCCCCTACCCTTTTTCCCTGTGCACCATGGAGGAGGTTTAAATCCCTACCTCCATTAAATATATAATTTACTATTTGGAAAACGTCTTGTGTTGTGTCTTTCTTACCTACCTGGGACAGTGTTTTAAAAGCATTTACTGAGAGAGGCTGTTTTTTTGTTCATGTGCAGCCGGCTCCAGTTACTATTCTGTGTGGTCATCAGACCTTTGTACATGACATGGGGGCTCGTTAGTTTGCACAATTGTATAGTTCCTTGTTTGTTATGTAACATTGTAACTTGTCAATTGGAGCATGTCAGGTAAGATAGCGTTTTTTTTTCCATTGGTAGGTTATATTATTGTATTTCCATTGTCCGTGCTACACAGTTTGATTGATGTAAACCGTTCTTGTATGTAATACTCATAACTAATCTTTTTTCTGCCACATAGGTAACAGGGGGATCACCTGCTTGGTTAGTGGGAGGGGGGCACGCGTCGTCTATTCCTGTGGAGCGCGCAATGAAATCGGTAAGCGACTGAAGATATGTGTAGTCCTCATTCCGCTAGGGAAGTAGTTTAGACGGGGTAGTTAGTGGTACCCAGGTGATCCTAGTTAGGTGGTTAGGACCAACGTTTATTGTTTTTCATGAATGGTAGATGTGGGCATTAAATCAGATTGGTTGGATTGTATACTGCGGAATGTGGCAATTAAAGGTGTTACGCACGGATATTGTTGAGTAGGTGAGTGGCTATTTCCTGGTGCCTGTTATTTGTTTGGTGGTAACGCGGGTTGCTACGGGAGCGCAGGGTATTTATACATATATTACTGGTGGCATAGTCGTATTCTGCAGGGGATATGGCTGTGGCAGCGTTTACTTTGGAAGTTTTTTTGGCGGACCCTACAAGGGATCAATTTGATATCTGCACAAAAGTTGAATTGTGTAGTGTTGCCAAACATTATGGCATTACTGTCCAAAGTTCAAAAAGTAAGGAAGAGGTGAAAGAAATTGTGCTGGCTGGGTTGTATATATATATTCAGTTTGCCCATAGCCCAGGGAAATGACTCGGAGAACGTCGCGCACGGCGAGGCGGCTGGCAAGTCTAGCGAGGACACTGGTGGTTTAGATCGAAACGCTGGTGCGGTACAAAAAACGGAGAGGTAGCATTACCAACGGGGAGGAGAATGACAGTGATAACTCTGTACACTCAGGACGTGCCTCTGTTTCTTCTCCCACTCATAAATCGCGCGCACGTTTGGCCCGTCTCCAGATAGAGGAGAGAGCGGCTATGCGAGACAGGGAGGAGAGGAAGGAGGAGAGAGACAGGGAGGAGAGGAAGGAGGAGAGAAACAGTCTGGACAGAGAGAGAAAGGAGGAGAGAGACAGACTGGAAAGAGAGAGTAGGGAGGAGAGAGACAGACTGGAAAGAGAGAGTAAGGAGGAAAGAGACAGACTGGAAAGAGAGAGTAAGGAGGAAAGAGACAGGCTGGAGAGAAAGGAGATGGAGGAGAGGGACAGGCTGGAGATTAAGGAGGAGAAGGACAGGGAGCTCCAGTTGAATATAAGAAAGATGGAGTTAGAGAGTGGCAGTTTTTCCCCCCCTTCGACTGGAGTCTCCCAGGCCCCTTTTAATATTAGCCAGCATGTGTCTCTGGTGCCCATTTTCAGGGAGTCTGAGGTGGAATCATATTTCTCTG
>NC_140175.1:124424840-124649341 GCF_963971535.1 Notolepis coatsorum
GAGGGCCACAACACTCTCACATGAAGGGCCACAACACTCTCACCTGGAGGGCCACAACACTCTCACATGAAGGGCCACAACACTCTCACCTGAAGGGCCACAACACTCTCACCTGGAGGGCCACAACACTCTCACCTTGAGGGCCACAACACTCTCACCTGAAGGGCCACAACACTCTCACCTGGAGGGCCACAACACTCTCAGCTGAAGGGACACAACACTCTCACCTGAAGGGCCACAACACTCTCACCTGAAGGGCCACAACACTCTCACCTGAAGGGCCACAACACTCTCACCTGAAGAAACACAACACTCTCACCTTGAGGGCCACAACACTCTCACCTGAAGGGCCACAACACTCTCACCTGAAGGGACACAACACTCTCACCTGGAGGGCCACAACACTCTCACCTGAAGGGACACAACACTCTCACCTGGAGGGCCAGGTCACGTGAAGCGACGGGGGAGAAACAGGTTTTTGTCTCGTCTTTCAAAAACAAAATGGTGGCTCTAAAATGGGACTGCGGAAACGCGAGGACATGGAAGCTGTTTTGAGTCTGGACTGCTGCTGCACCCTGGGACAATGATGACCCGATGAGACCTAAGAGGAGATTTTTACAGGCATTTTTGTAATTAAATTATTCAGATTGTGATATTAGAGTGTCGTATCAGGAACAACAGCTCATTAGCCAAAAAACAAGCACTTCAGCCTCATGACTCATAGCTCGTTGGTTTTATGATACAGTTTTGTTATTTAGTGTGGATGAAAATCAACCATGTCATCCGTAGCTGAAGGAGAAATGTTTATATGGTGTTTTTTGGACCACTAATTAGGGATGGGTGTGAGTAATCGATTACTCAAGTACTCTCCGTTTCAACTGAACCTCTATTTATTTATTTATTTCATTTGGTTACCACCAAATACGTCCACCAGAAGTGCTTGTTTGTGCCACTGAAACATGCTCTGACATCTCGCTCTGAAATTCTGCGAGGCGTGAGTTGTTGCAGGAAACAGGAAGCCATGGAGCAGGAAACAGGAAGCCATGGAGCAGGAAACAGGAAGAGGAAGCCATGGAGCAGGAAACAGGAAGCCATGGAGCAGGAAGCCATGGAGCAGGAAGCCATGGAGCAGGAAGCAGGAACTGTACGTCAGACTCAGTGTGCGCGTGTGGTATCCTTGACTGGCATTTCATAACAAATAGGTGTATATAATTAGAAATATATGCAAAAAGCCAGGTGTACCTTTTTAACAGCAGAGTGGATTTTCAGTGCTAAGCAAAAAGTGATACTGGTGGAACAGAGACAGTCAACCAAACCCCCACTCGTGTGACTGAGGACTGTATGCTAATGTAGGTAATTACCCCCCACTAAAAGAGGAGAGCTGGTCTGAAACAGAGGGCAGACCAGCTCATACTTGTTATGTGCTTACAGAATGTTAAGACTGAAACTAATTCAAACAAGATCATTTTAAAAGGTAACTGACTTATTAGATACAAGGTATTTGAATGTCATTTAGAATGTCAAACTGATTATGAAGGTAATAGTGTCATTTCACTCCTGGTGTAAACCATATATATAGAAAATAAGTCTCAATTACAAAGGTTTAGTCTGGTAAATCCACGTATCATGTTTAAAATATAGACAACTCCACTTTGGGATAATGCTGACTTCTTACATTAATTTACAAATTTAGAAAAGGTTCTAGTGTTAAAACCTGTTAAACTCATCAAGAGCCACAGACCCCCTGGACTGAGAAAAACCAGCCCAAAGGAGGGGGCCACAGACCAGACCCCAAGGAGGAAGACAGGGGGCGGACCGCCCCCCCAGAAGACAAACCTGATTGGAACCCAAGAAACAGAAGAACGCCTGTTTTTAGAATCAAGAACCAATTGGAACAGAATGCCATATATATAGAATAACTGATTGGCTATCAGTCAAGTCTACTTGTGACATCATTTTGAGAATATAATAGAGAACGCATTGTTACAGAGAGAGGCCAGACCCCCCCCCCCCCCCCCCCCAGGGGGTTCTGCGTCTCTCTACCACCCACCCAGAGACTGCTGTTTACATGTGAGTAAATCATGGAAAAACCACTGTTGTTTAGGTTAGAGTAAGGTACAGATCCCTATCTGTTGACCAGATTTACTCATGTGTAATGCTCAGTAGATTCTATTTCATTTGATAAACATGACTACTGTTTATGTACAGACTGGGTTTGATGTGCAAACCTTATCAATCATTTTGTACAACATGTTTTACTATGAAATAATCCCTGTATGTAAATGCTATATCCACCTTTGGGCCCAGAGGCAATAAAATATGAGTTTGAATTAGAACTCTGTTGTCTGACTGCACTAATTATTCGTCTCTGGCTAGGCCAGAGGGGGACCTGTTTCTATCATTATCCTTCTTCCATCCGGTTAGCAAAACCTGTATGCACTGTAAATTAACCTTAGAAATGTATAGAATATACGACATGCGCATCACTGGGGCAGAAAGGAACGTAAATCCTGGCCAAAACAATGGGGCAGACTACAATATATTTGCATTTGTTAGCCATGCTAGCGATCTAAACAATCAATCCATGCCAAAGCTAGATATGTAAAAGGTGAAAGACTCACACTCACAGCCATGCTGATTTGGCAAAATGACATCCAGCCATTTTCATTTGAAACAACGTTTAGTCAGGGGAGTGTCATGCTTTCTCCATAGAGCCCCGCCGTACTTCTTTTAGCGCAGCAGCTCGCACAGGTAGGGGGTAACTTAGTCACGTGTAGGGGTATAAAAGTACCCAGAAATTATACTTAAGTGAAAGTATGGGTACCGTCTCAAAATCATACTCAAGTCAAAGTCAGAGTATCTGGCTAAAAACACACTTGAGTAAAAGTATAAAAGTTTCTGCTTTCCGGGGCAATGCAATGTTCCGTTTTGTCCTCTTCATCACTCGTACTATGGTTTGTGGCCATCTTCTGTAGCTTGTCACTCTGTGACTGTCTATTCTTCTGATAGCAGGTGTTTAATCAAAGATCCCCGCTTTCTAGTCTTGCACAAGGACCAATCAGCATGGGTATGGGCGGGTTAATGGGGATTTGATTGGCTGTTTTTAAATAAAGAGCGGCCACAGGATTAATAACGTTAATTATTGTACTTTGTACTTTGTAGGTCTGCATTTTAAATGTAAGGAGTAAAAAGTATGTTTTTTTTCTCTGAAATGTAATTGAGTAAAATTACAAGTATACAAACCTAATAATACTTGAGTAAAGTACAAATCCCCCAAAACAGTACTTAAAGCCCAACATCCAGGTTAAACCCTACTGATCAATTATGGGTAGTTTACATCATTGGTATATAATTTCATTATTTATTTTTTTCCATTTGACACCGGAAATGCCACTCCGAAAGAGTTAAAAAGGTCCACGCACGAATAACATGCATGCGCGAATCAAAAAAGCTTATCAAACGCAGACGTCACTACAGGTGCATATTAATGAGCCGAATCTAAAAGCTTATCAGACGCTAGCACGGCCGTGACGTCACTTCAGGAAACGTATGCCTTGCCCGTCCCGGTCGCTTATAGCTTATCCGCAACAGTAAGTGACTTCCGGGGTAGGCCTGATTGGCCCCGACAGGCACGTGACGCGAAACTTTCTCTGCCGCGCGGCACGCTCCGCGGAGCGGAGCGGCAGAGCTTGCGGAATGATGTAACCGTCCAAATCCGCTATGACTTTCGTTCGGCGCTTCAGCTCACCTCGCAGAGCAGCGGTCCTGCGATCCTGCGGTCCGTTGTTGACGAGTTCAAATCCCATAGAATTTATTTTTTTTAACGTGATATTTTTTTTAACGTGTATTCTTTCGCCGGTTAAGGTTAGGCATGGTTAAGGTTAAGGTTAAGGTTAGGCATTGTTTCGGAGTTGGTTAAGGTTAGAACGGTTAAGTTTAGGCGCTGTTAAGGAGCTGGTTAAGGTTAGAGTTTGTGTTAGAGAATGGCAATATTCTTTCTATGGTTAAGGTTAGGCATGGTTAAGGTTAAGGTTAAGGTTAGGCATTGTTTCGGAGTTGGTTAAGGTTAGAACGGTTAAGTTTAGGCGCTGTTAAGGAGCTGGTTAAGGTTAGAGTTTGTGTTAGAGAATGGCAATAGACAGCCTATTTCCGCGCGACAGCTCTCAGCAGCCTCGTTGCGCGTCCTGAGTTTGCCGCGTCACGTGCCTGTCGGGGCCAATCAGGCCTACCCCGGAAGTCACTTACTGTTGCGGAACAGTTACACGCGTCCCGGTCATAGTACTACTCGATATATGGCGCTGGCTAACGTTAGCATTATGTCTACTGTCGTGAACCATTTGAGATCGGGGCATGTAGATCAATGGTGGCCCACTCGGTGCATCACAAATAGCCTATAGCTCCGCCGTCCCTGCGGGTGGTTCTCTCCTCTTTGTGTGCCCCCGTCCTCGCGGGGTGTCCTGCGGAGGAGCTTGTGGACGCGACAACAGCGGCGGCCGTAGGGTGTTTGAGCCTGTAGCGTTAGTTAGCTCATAGCTATCGTGTACCACTAGCCTTTACGGGCTCGAGCACCCTACGGCTGCCGCCGTTGTCGCGTCCGTGGGCTCCCCGGCGGGGTACCCGTGGGGACAGGGTGTACAGAGAGGAGAGAACCATTTTGGGTCGGCCGTTCATGCCGGCCATCGAGCCGGATGTCGGGATATGTTGTTAGCACAATAGCTACCAAGCTAAGCTATGTTAGCTACTAACGTTATAAACACAATATGTACAACGACACAATGATTTACATTATTACAAATATGGTAACGTGGTTGTGGCTTTTACAAATAGTGGTTAGCTTTAGAGATGGATGGCTATAATCACGGAGCAATAGTGTTAGGTGAAACAGATACATTTTCATTCGGCTAGTAGTAGCAAGGCTCTCAGTGCCTGCCACTAGCTGTGTGTGACTCTCAGCGCCCCCTGGTGAGCCCCCTGGTGCCCTGCACCTGTTGTGACAAGATCATTTCGATTACACACGCACGTTATGAACCATTGATTAAAATATCCACGTGCGTGGTGATTGTGTTGGGCAGACAAAATGTTTGATAAAAACGCTAAAACTGGGTCAATTTCAATACTTTTTTTTCCCTTCTTGATGAAAGTCACCGTTGGCCTAGTCCACATTGTTTATTGAACAAAAATACAATGTGAAGGTTGGCCTTTAAGTATTGTAACAAAGTACAATTACTCAAGTACTTTACACCCCTGGTCACGTGACTCAGTTGGTGTTGCTGATTGGCTCGAACACGGTATGATTGTAAACAGCGAACAGGTCTATAAGACAATGAATGAATGAATGAATGAATGAATGAAAACTTTATTAACAGATTGCAGAATGGGTACAGTGCAGTACAGCTCAATACATACAATTGTTAAGGGGATGCAGACCAGAGAAAGACTTTCGTCTTGTTTACACCAGGGTCCCCCATTTCCAATTCATCGTAACATATATGGCATACATGACATACAGATAGACAGTACTGTCTGCTACATCTATACATTTATGACATACCAGATTTGCAATTACAGTACTGTATTTGTGATACAAAAAGAGTCCAGAAAGAAAAGAGTATATACATTAGGCGTAGAAACTGTACATTGGATTGGGTAGGTGGGGGTGGGACTGTACATTGGAGGTGGTTGGGGGGGGGGGGGGGGGGTGGGTAGGTATTGCTATTTTTCATCTACATCATTCCACGGTGTTGCAATGAACACAACACAAGAATTCAATGTCCTCGATGACATCTCTGATGGCTCATTTATTCTCAATAACTGTCAAACTAAATTAATGTGTGCAAAAGTGTTTAGAATTTTTGGATGTGTGTGAGATTATGTGCAAAATAAATCAGCATAGTTTTTTGTTGAAGTGCCCCTTTAAGGCTATTTCTCCACTAAGCTTTCTACCACATTCTGACCACAGTCTCCAATGTATCAGTAGGATAAGCACTGTGAGTGATATACATAATAATAATAATAATAATAATAATAATAATAATAATAATAATAATAATAATAATAATAATAATAATAATAATAATAATAATAATAATAATAATAATAATAATAATAATAATAATAATAATAATAATAATAATAATAATAATAATAATAATAATAATAATAATAATAATAATAATAATAAATAAAGAATTGCATTAAATGTAGGATCTGTGTTGCAATACAGTACATTGAATAACACCAATAACACAACATTATAAATATGTTTAGGTGTTTGCTGATACATTTGTGTATTCAAATCAAAAGCTATTTGACGCTAGCGTTTTCAATTAAGCATTTAAGAAACACACTTTGTTTAGTCTGCAGCTACACTCACCAAACTTCTTAAATTCCCCCCCCCCCCCCACTTTTTTCTCTTCTTTTTATATTTTTCTCCTATCCTAATTTAGCCGTGCCAATTCTCTCTTGATCGTTGCTCGCATGTGCCCCCCACTGGCCGGTTGCAGGGAGGATAGAAGCCTTGCATCACGTGTCCCTTCCGATACATGTGTAGGCAGCCAGTCGCATCTTTTCACCTGCCAGCGCGGACTCTCTGGCGAGGAGTAACGTGTGGGAGGCTCACGCTGCCCCCGCCATTTTCCTGTCTCTGCTGTGCAGGCGCCCCAACCGACCTGTAGGAGTCACTGTTTACAACGTCCAGATTACCACCCATCGACTTCCCACCCGCTGACTCTGCCAATTGAGTTAGTATGACGGCTGGCCCAAGCCGGAGGCAACGGCGACAGCCGGATTCGATACCGGTGTCTCATGCGTTGCAAACTTCTTACATTTTGAAACGTAATCTCACTCGGAATACATCCACAGCAGGTACATTTGGAGTATTGTGTCGGTCCTAGTTTTATGAACCTCTCTTGTATATAATATAATAAACGTGTTGTAGAGGTGGATGGCAATCAATAAGACACTGGAGAGAGTGGATCCATTTCAATTGACTATTCTTTGTTTAGGTTGTTCATAGCATTTCACACATCATGGCATGCAAGCCTCACTTCCTGTATTCATGCTTCTTCTTCATGCCTGTCTAGGCAGGTCACCTCTGTTGACACCAAGTGGTGCAAATAAGTAACTGCATGCTTCAGACACTGTGTAACAGTAGGACACAACATTTCCTCTCTTTGTAGAAAAAAAATTTCCTCAGAGGCTAAATAAAATGATCTCAGAACCTGCATTCAGGCATAACCATTTTCCTTAACTGTACTCAGTACTGTATGAATAAAGGTTAGTAAACCAGAAAATATAAGAAAGGTGAACATGAACATGAACACAAAATACTCTGTTTCACAGATCTGAAATAGGATACAACTGTAGGATTTTTCTTCTTTTTTTTTTAACACTACATTGCATACTTTTGAAAATACAACAAAACAAAAGATCTGTTGACAAGCTACATTCGGAAGACCAATATCTAATCAGTCACATATTCTTGCATCCAGTTAGGCTTCTTTCTGACTCGTGGTTTCTTTGGAGAGGATGGAGAGGCAAGGTCAGGTGAAGCAGGAATGTTCTGTGGCTTTACGGCTGCACAGCGATCAGGAGCTAGGTGAGAGGCGTTCCATCTTCGGCCATCTTCCAGCAAGTATGTGCTTTGGCCGACCTTCTTAGTGACTCTCAGGGGAGCACCAAACTTTGGGTGAGCTTTGGGCACATGGAGAGGTGTTTTCACCCGTACACTATCCCATTCTTGAAAAGGTGGAGTGCATGCGCCTCGTTTTCCATCAGTATAAGTCTTCATCTTGTGTTGATGGCGTGTGACTTTCTCTCGTACCTGTTCATCCGAGACAGGGTCAGTATGAGAGCGCGGCAGGACAGTCAACTTTGTGCGCATCTTCCGGCCATACAGTAGTTGATAGGGAGACACACCTGTAGCTGCATGCGGTGTGGCACGGTAAGCCATCAGGAAGGCAGTAATAGCAGGTTTCCATGGTACAGACTGTATGATAGCCATCTGCACAGTCTCTTTCAGGACACGATTGAAACGCTCTATGGCGCCATTCGCAGCAGGGTAGTACACAGAGACTCTGTGGTGTACAACATCCCGTTCAGCTAGGAAAGCAGCAAAGTCAGCTGAAGTAAACTGTTTTCCATTGTCTGTCACAATGGATTCCGGGTTTCCTTGTTTACTGAAGACGGAGGAGAGGAAGGATGTAACATCCTTTGTAGTGATATTTGCAGTTAAAACGACCTCTGGCCACTTGCTGTAGTAGTCAATCAGAGTGATGGCATATCGACAGTCCCATGTAGCTGTTTCAAAAGGACCGACAATGTCCATTGCAAGCTTTTGCCATGGCCTGTCCGGGAATGTAACTGGTTGTAGTGGAGCAGGGCGTGGCTTTGCAGTCTTGTCATTGGACTGGCATGGCTGACATGACTGAATTGTAGAGTGGACCAGGTCATCCATCTTTGGCCACCAGTAGTACTCTCTCAGGCGTTGCTTTGTTCGCACCACTCCTTGGTGTGTCTCGTGTGCAAGAGCCACCAGAGTAGCACGCAGTGCGATTGGCACAACCAGACGTGCTCCCCGAAGCACCAGTGAGTTTTCCACTGACAGTTCATGACGTATGGGGAAGTATGGGGCAACTTCTGGACTCAGCATTTTCACCTTTTGTGGCCAGCCACGTGCAATCTGTTTACGGAGTGCAGAAATCTCCGGGCAAGAGGCAGCAGCAGCCTTAAAGTCAGTAATGGGCAGAGCAGCAAGAGCATCAGTGATGTAGGCAACCATTTTGGGCTCCGCATCCAGGGCAGGGTCAGGAGCTCCAGGAAGTGGAAGACGGGACAGGCAGTCAGCCGTGTAGTTGTCTGACCCTGGGCGGTAGATCACATCATAGTCATAGGTCAAGAGCCTGGCAGACCAGCGTGCAATGCGCATTCCAGCACGACCTATGCCTTTAGTAGTAAGCAGTGTAGTGAGGGCTTGATGGTCAGTATGTAAGGTGAATTTTCGCCCCCACAAGTATGTGCGCCACTTTTCCACTGCCCAAACACATCCCAGCGCTTCCTTTTCTACAGTGGAGTATTTGCGTTCCACTGTGTTGAGAGCCCGGGAGGCAAAAGCCACTGTATGTTCCTCCCCGTCAGGATGAAGCTGGGTGAACACAGCTCCCAAGCCGTAGTCTGAGGCGTCAGTAGACACCACTGTATGCAGGGAAGGATCGA
This sequence comes from Notolepis coatsorum, assembly GCF_963971535.1. Classification (NCBI taxonomy): domain Eukaryota; kingdom Metazoa; phylum Chordata; class Actinopteri; order Aulopiformes; family Paralepididae; genus Notolepis; species Notolepis coatsorum. The sequence continues at coordinate 124,434,054 of NC_140175.1, forward strand.
AAAGGGCAAGGGCAGTACTGTTCACCAGTAGCAGTTTAATTTTCTGAAAACTCTTCTGTGCCTCACTCGTCCAGTGAAAGTCAATGTCTTTCCTGATGCATGCCCGCATTGGCTCAGATTCTGTTGCATAGTTCGGGATGAACTTTGAAAACCATGAGACTAGGCCTAGAAAAGAGCGCAGGGCAACGCCATCTGTCGGAGCTGGGGCATTCAAAACAGCTTCGATGTGCTCTTTGTCAGGCGCAATACCTTCAGCTGACACCACGTGGCCCAGGAAGCGTAGACTTGACTGATTATAGCAGCACTTTTCCTCATTCAGGAGTAGACCTGCCTCTTGCAGGCGGTGTAGAACTTGCTTCAGTCGAGCATCATGTACTGTGCTGTTGGCTCCATAGATGATAATATCATCCAGATAATTCTGCACCCCTGGCAGGCCTTTGAGGATGGTAGCCATCATCTTTTGGAATGCAGATGGTGCAGAGGAGAGGCCATAGGGCACACGGCAGTAGCGGAAGAGTCCTTCATGGGTAATGAAAGCAGTCAGGTCCCTACTTTCCTCATGTAGGGGCACCTGGTGGTAAGCACTAGCCAGATCAATGGTTGAAAACACTGTGGCCCCACGCAGAGTGGACAGCAGCTCATCTATGTGTGGAATTGGATAGCAGTCTGTAATGACAGCCTTGTTTGGCTCTCGGAGATCCACACACATACGAATGTCTCTTCTCTTCTTTCGTGTGACAAGGATAGGAGACACCCAGGGGGAAGCATCAATCCTCTCTATCACACCAGCAGCCAGCTGTCTGTTTATCTCTTCTGTGACTGCATCTCTCACAGACAGGGGCAAACGGCGCAGTTTTTGTCGAACCGGGGGAACAGAGGCAGAGACTTTGACCCGGTGCACAAACTTTTTAGCACAGCCAACTAGTGGGGGAGAGGTAGAGAGGTGCAGCACAGGGGCAGTTGGAGCAGAGGCAAAAGGAGGAGGAACCACAGCACCTCCTACAATGTGAATGTTCAGTGCAATCATCAAATCCAAGCCCAGCAATGGGGTCCCCTTCTCCACCACAAAGAAGGTTGCTGCAGCAGTGACATCATCTCTAGTCACCAATACTGAAAGACATCCCAGCACAGGTATAGGTGACTTGGTGTATGTGATTAGTTGAATAGAAGGTGGTGTTAGGTGTGACTCACCAAAATGTTCTTCAAACACACTTCTGGGCAGTATGGACACTGGGGACGCAGAGTCAACAACCAGGTCCATGGCATAGACTGGTGAGCCTGAAGGCTGGATCTTGACATTGCATTTTATTTGATCAGATTTACCGGCAGCCTCTTGAATGCACAGGACAGTCAATTCAGGAATCTCCACTTCTCTTACTTGATGTGTAGGAGCAGAGCGGCACACTCTGGCAAAATGTCCCTTCTTGTTACAAGTTTTGCAAGTAGCCTTAGCAGCAGGACATGAGGGAGCATTTGCTAGGTGACTGTCAGATCCACATCTGAAACATGTACGGGAGGACTTCCCAGTTGCAGCAGTAGGTGCAGGTGTGAATGGTTTATGCTGAGGCCGTGATCGAAATTGTTTCTTTTGCACTGCTTGAAAGCTAGGTTTATCTCCAACCATGCATTTAGCTTGTTCAGCTGCAGACTCAATCTGTGTAGCAAGTGTGATAGCCTTGTCTAGAGTGAGATTAGGCTCCAGTAGTAGCTTCTCCCTAATATGGGCATTTGTAACATATTGGATAAGCTGATCACGCAGCATCTCATCATTCTTATCACCAAAGTCACATGATGATGCAAGCTCTCTGAGAGCAACCACATATTGGGCAACAGTCTCATGTGGGCTTTGTACCCTTTTTCTGAATGTGTGACGTTCCACTACCACATTAGTCATTGGTGTGAAGTGTGCACTTAATGCAGTAACATCAGCATCATAGGTATCACCTGTGTTTGGCAATGAGTGAAAAGTCCTCTGTCCTTCTGTTCCAAGGCAGTGAAGAAGAACAGCTCTTTTCCTTGCATTAGGCCAAGCATTCCCTGTTGCATTTATGACCAGTAGGTAGTTGTCAAACATTAGCATCCATGTCTTGAAAGGAATTGTAGGCTTTCCAGGGCATTGCAAAAACAAAGCAGGATAAGGCACATTTACAGCCATCTTCACAAATAAATTGTCAAAAATAGTCTTCTGTAATCAAACTGTAGCAGGTGGGTTATCTCGTCGCCAATTTGTAGTGATGGCCCTATGAAACCAATGCTCCGATACAAGCGTCAAACTCGAAAACTACATTTCCCCCAAACCCTGCTTCAAAGCCTGCTTTGCTACGGCAAAAGTCACGTGACCTATGACGTCCGAACCAGTAAGTGTATCGTTCGCTCAGTGAATCATGTGACTGGTTTTCGACACAGCGAGAATGTTTCGTAACGCGAGACTTTGTTTGCGCGGCATTCTACTCTACATAAACGCCCCAAACATTTCACTCCATCTGTGCGTTTTTGTAGTGTAGGAGTGGTAGTTGTTTTTGAGAGTTGTTTTTGAGAGTTGCTATTGAGAGTTGTTTTTTGATCTCCATCTGTGCGTTTTTGTTTTTGTAGTGTAGGAGTGGTAGTTGTTTTTGAGAGTTGTTTTGGAGAGTTGCTATTGAGAGTTGTTTTTTGATCAGATGGAGCCAGCTAGGAAGAGAAGCCGTTCTCAAATGTGGGAACACTTTGATCTGATCAGTCCTAGTAAGTGATAAATAAAGTGATTATTATTATCGCGGGCAGCCCGGCAGGTGTGTCTGATTGGCTGCACTGAAACAGTGTGTGTCAGTGGGGCTTGATTACTCTAACTGCGAAAAACAATAATCACAGGTGGTTATCGAAAAATAATTCACCGCTGTCGGGGGCTATTGACCAATCACAAGCAAGCATTTCGGCGAATGTGAAAACGCCATGTAATAATCCTTAATAATGTGTAATTCTGAGAGTGTACAAATAAGAGTAGCATTCGATTTCTATATGATTAGATATGTGTTGTGTAGCCTATTTATTATGCTTTGTAGAGACCAAATAATTAGTTTGGATGCATTTGTCTACAGGTCAAGTGCTTGCTGTGTCAACACGAATTGGCCTATAATAACAATACGTCCTCAATGTTGAGGCACTTCAGAGCCAAGCATGAGAAGGAGAACCAGCAGGACTCAGATCAAGGTAGGTTTTATTGACTGTACATACAAACATTACACACATTAACTCATTATCATTCATTAAACACACTATACAAATGCAATATGATATAATAGTATCGTTCATCATGCCTTGCCTTATTTAAAAAATTCTCTCATTCGTTTGTCTGTCTTAGTGGACCGGAAGCAAGTGCTTGATGAGGCCCTTGTCAACATGGTGGTGAAAGACTCCCAGCCTTTTTCCATCGTGGATGATAAGGGCTTCAAAGAGTTTGTGGGAAAGCTTGATCCCACATACATTCTGCCTTCTAGACAGGTAGCTTACACTGTATTGCACTATCGCAGGACCTTAGATTTAGTAAACTTTATGTACATTATGCCTGTTATGTCTTATTCTTATTACTTGTATTATTGCACAATTGCTGCGGGCATGACTACCCGCATTTCACTGTATGATTGTATCCTGTGACAAATAAAACTCTTGACTTCACAGGTTCTGAAGAAAATGGTGGTTGATAAGTATGAGGAGGAGAAAACCAAGGCCAAGGCTCAACTGCAGGACATAGAGGGTGCGAGCCTGACTGCAGATATGTGGACCTCCATTAATATGGATGCTTATCTCGCAGTAACATGCCATTATGTCCACGAAGGTGACGCTGCAAAGATGGCCACTGTACTTTTGGGAGTGCTGCCATTCCCTCAAGTGCATACAGCTGAAAACCTTGCAGCTACTCTGAGGTCTCTCATGCAGGAGTGGGGCATTGCAACCAAGGTTGGATGCCTTGTGACTGATGCTGCATCAAACATGATTGCCACTGTAAGGAAATACCCTTATAGTTCTTTTATTGAATGAAGCAGTGAGACAAGTTGAGTCTGAAGTCTGGTGCCGCCAAGGTTTTTATCTCGAAGTACACAGAGAACACAGGAAGGATAGCTCTTCAATCCGGACCACGCACCTCCGCACACAGAGCGAGCCAGTGCCAAGTGGTGGTTTCGTCAATACATCGTCACATCATTTATACATTTCTCGTCAGAATGGTGTGTGTATATCTCTCGGTGTGTATCCATGAATGTCTGTGTGGTGTGTGTGTGTGTGTGTGTGTGTGCTGGTGTTTGCTTAGATGGGGAAAAGGAGGGGCTGTATTCCTCCGCTCTCCTTATCAGATGGTGTGTGTATGTCTCTCGGTGTGTTATGCATTGATGTCTGTGTGATGTGTGTGTGTGTGTGTGTGTGTGTGCTGGTGTTTGCTTAGATGGGGGAAAGGAGGGGCTGTATTCCTCCGCTCTCTTTATCAGATGACGGCATATAATTTGTGTGTGTGCATGTGTGTTGGTGTGTGTGTGTGTGAGTGTGTGTGTGTCGGTGTGTGTGTGTCGGTGTGTGTGTGTGCTTTTGCATGCTTCTGATATGATCATGCACCTGTGTCCAGAACTGTTTCATGGGGCCCTATGTTTACACAGAGACCGTTTCATCGGGTCCCGTGTTTACACAGAGACATCTGACGTCAGTGTACAGAAGATATATAAGATATTGACAACAGATCAATGAATTAAAACTATCAATCCCCCTTTTGACATATAAATCTATATGTCAACACAACAATTCATTGTGCACCCAACAATATGACACAACCATCAATCATCAAGACATACACTAAGCATGGACCTGTCAAAAGGCCAAGGTCAGGAACAAATAGAGTACATTTCCGGACATATACCTACATATCGGATGACCACCAATACTGCCATCAATACATCAGACCTGCACTTAATCCAAGAGGGCGTGTATATCATATAAGCGTGAAGCTTAACTATACGGGGGCCCAGAGGCAAACATAGCACGAAGCGTATGGTATAGCAGAGACACGTGACACTTAGATGGTCCAGTGGTCATCCAGTAGCGTCCAGTGTCGTCAGGGCCGTAGATGGGCAGGCCATAGATCAAACCCGTGAAATATTAATTACAATTACACAATATAACCAAGGAAACTAACACGAGGCATAGAGGAATGAAAACACACAAAAAATAACAATAAACTGACGTTGATTTAACCTTAACCAGGACCTGTAAAATATGGAAATGATGCTTGACCGCTTTCGCACAATGCACATGCCTGAAATACTATGTAAGACAGTTCAGCCAGGTCAGTTTTCTTTTGCACAATATCAATCATATTTCAAGACAGTTCAGTTTTAGTTCAGTCACATTTTGCATAATTTCAATCAATTCATACTTTCTCATCTATTATTAATTTATTCAGTTGTTGTGTCCACTTCAGTTCAATTTATTCAGTTGTTGTGTGGAGTCCAATTCAGTTCAATTTATTCAGTTGTTGTGTGGAGTCCAATTCAGTTCAATTTATTCAGTTGCTGTGTGGAGTCCACACAGAGTCCAAACACCGCAGGCCATCAGGCAGAGAGCGGCGACCGACACCGTCAGTCAGCCATCACCGCCAGAGGACACTGCATCATACTGAATTCAGGCCGAAGTCCTGTTGCCGGCCCCTCCCCCTCAATCCGGCATCAGCCCTACATTTTCAGGCGAGCAGCGAGCGACAGCTCGTGACATCGTCGGGGTTGCATTTCCACCCCACCACCGGCGGAGAAGGGCCCCGGTACGGTTCTCAGCATGACCACAGCGTCCCCAAGGAAGTGGATGACAGCTGACCGTTCCCCATCGCGTCCATGGTCGCTCAGCCTCTCCCCAACCCGACAGCCCGTGGAAGAAACACAGAACACAGAACACCACATAGCTTACTTAACAACCAGTACAATGCATCCAGACTTATTTATGAGAAAACCCATTGATTGAAATACATAAAAAATGCGTAAAGAACCACTCAACTTTCAGATTCACAGTTGGGGCATATCAGCGTCATACTCCGTCACCATCACCCAAACTCACAAATGAAAAAGAAAATAAAAAATAATGCAATGATTTTCAATGGTTGCAATCTCTATGCCGAAGGATCATTAGAAAATCAGACTAAAATTCACATAAAACAAATCAACACAAAACACACATTGTCCCACATCAGAGTATACAATATTCCATGAGTAGACAATATTCTAATGAGTATATGATAAAAAGAAAAGAAAGAAAAAAAAAATATCTTGTCCCCATTCTCACAACCCTACCACGACCTCATAGAAACTTGCAGTTGGTTCCCCCACATCCTCATCCCCGGATGCCATCATGTCAGCAGAGTCCGGTGGCTCAGACACGGGGGACCCCAGCTGGACAGGAAAGAGACGGGGAGGAGAGCCGGCCGGTGCATCCTCCAAGGGCTCCTCATAGGCCGGTGCCTTGAGCACGGATCCTGCAGTCGCCTCGTGGGCATCCTCTCCATCCCCCAACAGGGCCTCCAACTCGTCCATACCATACATACCACCCTCTCCATCACCTACACACCCAGCCTCCCCTCCATTCACCATCATCTGGTACCCAGCATCCCCTCCATTTCTGTATTTACAGTGTAATTAGACAATAATATGCGAACAACTTGAAACACACTTGGATTCCATTCATACTAGTCTGCTCATTGGACACCGTGACAGTATCATTTATATAATTGTATTATATTTCCTGGTCAGAGTTGTTATTAGTTACACCATGAGAACGTTGAGGATTCTCTTCCCCTTGCAGTGTATGTAGTCTCTGTAACAAAACAACCTTGTTATGTATTTTGGTATCGTCTAATTACATCATGACTAAAGTGATGATGGAGATTATGATTTTTTAGAGTCGTGACCGACCAGACGGTCCATGTGGGGAACGCCATAGAAACAACGAATTGAGAGGAAATAAAATTAGAAATCTTTAGAAATAAAACTCCCCCTGCGGGTATCTTAAATACAATAAAAAGCATAAAACAAGAAGAGCGGAAGTTTGAATACAATCAGTCTGATTAAACCAGAGAGAGAAAAACAAACATATATATTTAACCAGTCTTCCCTGATTTAGGAGTTAACACGCCCAGACATTTTCTAAGATTGATCAAATTGGTCTGCTTTCAAAGCCCTCCCGTGTGGTTGATTGACTGTGTTTGTATGTATATGTATGTATGTGTTTTATGTATATGTGCGTGGTTATGTGTGTGTATGTGCATGTATATATGTGTGGTGTGTGTGTGTGTGTGTGTGTGTGTGTGTGTGTGTGTGTGTGTGTGTGTGTGTGTGTGTGTGTGTGTGTGTGTGTGTGTGTGTGTGTGTGTGAGAGTGTGTGAGTGTGTGAGTGAGTGAGTGAGTGAGTGAGTGAGTGAGTGAGTGAGTGAGTGAGTGAGTGAGTGAGTGAGTGAGTGAGTGAGTGAGTGAGTGAGTGAGTGAGTGAGTGAGTGAGTGAGTGAGTGAGTGAGTGAGTGAGTGAGTGAGTGAGTGAGTGAGTGAGTGAGTGAGTGAGTGAGTGAGTGAGTGAGTGAGTGAGTGAGTGAGTGAGTGAGTGAGTGAGTGAGTGAGTGAGTGAGTGTGTGTGTGTGTGTGTGTGTATGTACGGGGGCCTTGTTACTACCTGGTACAACCCAATATTAGAACGTGCTTCAACAGCAGAAGTTGTTTAGCAGGTTCACTAACAACTTTTAACATCTGAAAACTGTCTGCACACTAAAAATCTACTATATAATCCTCTTAATTATATTACCCAGTGTTTTGAAACGCTCTGAACTATATATTTGTCCTTCCTCTATTGTCTTTGCACCAGGCAACACCTAAAACAATATACTTATATTTTCAAAAATATCTTTGGTTATGAAGTATCATAAAAAAAACATAAAATAAAAGTTTTTACATTTTAAAAAGATACAAGAAAAAATTAAATAAAGATGAAATGAAAAGTTTCTGACACAGAGGAGCAGACGCTACCAGGGAGCGATGTGACAGTATCTGCCCGCTAGGTGTCGCCACCACACCTCATACAACCTTCCAATACCTTCTCATACCACCTTCTCATACCTCTCATTACACCTACTAATACCTTCTCATACCACCTACTAATACCTTCTCATTACACCTACTAATACCTTCTCATACCACCTACTAATACCTTCTCATTACACCTACTAATACCTTCTCATACCACCTACTAATACCTTCTCATTACACCTACTAATACCTTCTCATTACACCTACTACAGTGGCGGCTTCCTCCCTTTCTACCCTCAATCTCAGCCAATTCCAGTCTACACCCACTCCCCCTTAGGCCTAAGAGAGAGGGAACACAAAATAGATTAATGGGGATTGAGGGGGGGAAACGTAATCACCCTTCCTTCTCCTGCCCTATTTCGCAACATACCTCCTTTAAAGAATGCTACGTCACGGATTGACATTGACACAAATCTCTCTGCGCCCATCGATTGTAGCTGAGCTATAATGCCTGACCTAGACGTAAGGCCCATAGCCCCCAGTGGTACGCGTCGATTAGTCCCTTCGGCACTGCTATTCTCCATAGCCACTTTTACCTTGAAAGAGAGAGAGAGAGAGAGAGAGAAAAAAAAACGAGCAGGGGAGAAGGGGAGAGAGAGGGCGCGAGCCAGTGAGAGAAAACGGGAAAGCCAGAGAGAGAGCGCGTGAGGAAAAGTGCCAGTCCGGGGTGCGTGAATATTAAAGAGAGAGAGAGAGTGGGGAGAGAGAGAAGGAACGAGAGAGAGAGTGAGAAAGAGAAGGAGAGAGAGAGAGAGAACGAGAGAGAGAGAGAGAAAGGGAGCAAGAGAGAGAGAGGGAGAGGGAGGGAGAAAGCGTGCGAGTGGGGGAGAAGACACTCTGAATGGGTCCTGTGAGAGCGGGAGAAGAGAGAGAGAACGAGAGAGTGAGAGAGAGAGACAGAGAGAGAGAGAGAGAGAGAGAGAGAGAGCTTGGGAGTGAGAATAGTCAGGTTGAGCGCGAATGTAATAGGGAGAGGGGGCACTGGTCAGACAACGGCCACAGGTCAAGCAAATGTTAAGTGCCCCACTCAAAGGGGCTGTGCACGCCTCTCGCGCCCCTCCCCCTTCGGCCCAGGTTTGTCGTGCGCCGGTTCACCCTGTCTGGGCGATAGGTACGGAGCCCTGTTGGGACATTCTCGGGACCAATGACCAGGCATAGAACACGAGAAACAATTTCCTGACTGTCTGGGCGATAGGTACGGAGCCCTGTTGGGACATTCTCGGGACCAATGACCAGGCATAGAACACGAGAAACAATTTCCTGACTGTCTGGGCGATAGGTACGGAGCCCTGTTGGGACATTCTCGGGACCAATGACCAGGCATAGAACACGAGAAACAATTTCCTGACTGTCTGGGCGATAGGTACGGAGCCCTGTTGGGACATTCTCGGGACCAATGACCAGGCATAGAACACGAGAAACAATTTCCCGACCCCGGCTCATCAGGCACGCCTCTCGCGCCCCTCCCCCTTCGTATAATTTGTCCAGTCATTCTTCTTGAAGGGGGATGGGAGAGAACAAAGAAGAGGAGAGAGAGAAGTAAGAGAGAGAGATAGATTGAGAGAGGTATTCAGAGAGAGAGAGAGAAAGAGAGTCAGTGAAAGTGCGAGTGAGTTAGTCTGAGAGAGAGAGGGAGAAGAGAGAGAGTGAACGAGAGTGAGAGAGAGGGAGAGCTGGAGAGAGAGAAAGAGAGAGAGATGGTTAGAGAGAGAGCTAGAGCGAGAATGAGAGAGAGAGAAAGAGAGTGGGGGAGAGAGAGAGAGGGAGAGCGGGAAAGAGAGAAAGAGAGAGAGATGGTTAGAGAGAGAGAGGGGGAACGTGAAAGAGAGAGAGAGAGAGAGAAAGAGAGCAGGGGAGAAGGGGTGAGAGAGGGCGCGAGCTAGTGAGAGAAAATGGGAGAGTCAGAGAGAGAGCGTGTGAGGAAAAGTTTCAGTCCGGGGTGCGTGAGCGAAAGAGAGAGAGAGAGAAAGAGAGAGGGGGTGCGTGAGCGAAAGAGAGAGAGAGAGAAAGAGAGAGAGAAGGAATGAGAGAGAGGGTGAGAAAGAGATGGAGAGAGAGAGAGAGAACGAGAGAGAGAGAGAAAGGGAGCGAGAGAGAGAGAGGGAGAGGGAGGGAGAGAGCGTGCGAGTAGCTCCTACTGCCGTGTTGTTGTAGTTGTAGTAGAATTCGGCCGAGCGCGCGTCGCTCCAATAAAATGTTGTATCAATGTGAAGTGTCTATAGCAATGCAGAGTGCAGACCCATTTACAGCAAGTGGCACCAACGAAATAATAATGATAATAATGGTGATGATTATGTGGACCCTGATGACGAAAGCTCCATCACTGGTCCGCATCCCCTTAACAACACTATACCGTATTTCTGTGAATATGCTCGCCTCTACCAACATCCATATTTGTGGTAACAACGCAGATATCGAGTGTATTTCTGTGAACATGCACGCCTCTGAAGCGCTTCAACCCCTCAAGCCGCGCGCCCGTGGGGGGAGGACAGCGAAGCGCCGGTCCCACCGGCCGCAGAGTGCACGGCGGTGTTCAGAGCGGTTTATGCAAATAAACTAACCACATAGCACAACATAATACATATAATATAATAATATAATATAACACCCGCTCCTTCTCAGACCCGGAGCATATATACCCACCTATATTTAATCAACTAGGTTGTCAATGCATAGTCTGAACCTAATAATAATAGGTTGGCCTCCCTACCACTATTCATTTTAATATAATGATAATGGCCCCCTTATCAACAACATAACGCACTGGTCTTGTAAATGCAGCCGTTATAGGCCTTTAACCACAGCAACCCAATATGCCTTTAATCACGGCAACTCAATAGTGACTTTAACCCACACTATGGAAAGGTGCTACTCAGGCCCTTAACCATGGAGGACTTCAACCAGGGAACGTTAACCCGGGGACTTTAACCCCTCTTTTAGGACTTTAACCTCCGGTGGGAACTTTAACCCTGGGTCTCAAACCCTATTTAGCAGACCTTAGGCCTCAAACCCTATTTATCAGACCTTAGGCCTCAAACCCTATTTATCAGACCTTAGGCCTCAAACCCTATTTATCAGACCTTAGGGCCTCAAACCCTATTTATCAGACCTTAGGCCTCAAACCCTATTTATCAGACCTTAGGCCTCAAACCCTATTTATCAGACCTTAGGCCTCAAACCCTATTTATCAGACCTTAGGCCTCAAACCCTATTTATCAGACCTTAGGGCCTCAAACCCTATTTATCAGACCTTAGGCCTCAAACCCTATTTATCAGACCTTAGGCCTCAAACCCTATTTATCAGACCTTAGGCCTCAAACCCTATTTATCAGACCTTAGGCCTCAAACCCTATTTATCAGACCTTAGGCCTCAAACCCTATTTATCAGACCTTAGGGCCTCAAACCCTATTTATCAGACCTTAGGCCTCAAACCCTATTTATCAGACCTTAGGCCTCAAACCCTATTTATCAGACCTTAGGCCTCAAACCCTATTTATCAGACCTTAGGCCTCAAACCCTATTTATCAGACCTTAGGCCTCAAACCCTATTTATCAGACCTTAGGGCCTCAAACCCTATTTATCCAACCACGGAGGCCTTTAACCACTGAGCAACCACGGAGGCCTTTAACCACGGAGGACTTTAACCACAGAGGACTCTAACCATCCCTTTCACCATATATCAGACCTCCACTCGATAAAGAAAACAACAACTGCACGAAATCCTATGCAGGCATATTTCATTCAAATGACAAACCTATTCTAAATTTGGAATTTGCCAATTTGCTGAACATTTAGTAATGGGTTTTCAGCTCACCTCGTCATTTGAAGAAAAAGCACCGGCTCTCGTTTCGACCTGGACCAATGCACTCAACCGTTTATGACTCGTCAGTCAGTCCCGGGACGAAATGCACGACACGGACAAGAAGACAAACAACAACAAAAAAAATAAAAAAAAATACAGATTATGATCAATTATTCCTGTGCTCTCACATATACCAATATTCAGAACAAATCATAAATTTAGAGTTTTCAATGTGCAGGAATTTCAGTTAAATAGGTGTAACCTGCTCACCTTTTAAATTTTTTAGCGCTTGTTTTGTCACTGAAGACGAGACACCTTGGTTGGGACTCCAGACGACAACTGGTTCACCGCGATCAATCCAATCCCGGACGAGCCCCCATTTGTAAGGAAATACCCTTATAGTTCTTTTATTGAATGAAGCAGTGAGACAAGTTGAGTCTGAAGTCTGGTGCCGCCAAGGTTTTTATCTCGAAGTACACAGAGAACACAGGAAGGATAGCTCTTCAATCCGGACCACGCACCTCCGCACACAGAGCGAGCCAGTGCCAAGTGGTGGTTTCGTCAATACATCGTCACATCATTTATACATTTCTCGTCAGAATGGTGTGTGTATATCTCTCGGTGTGTATCCATGAATGTCTGTGTGGTGTGTGTGTGTGTGTGTGTGTGTGCTGGTGTTTGCTTAGATGGGGAAAAGGAGGGGCTGTATTCCTCCGCTCTCCTTATCAGATGGTGTGTGTATGTCTCTCGGTGTGTTATGCATTGATGTCTGTGTGATGTGTGTGTGTGTGTGTGTGTGTGCTGGTGTTTGCTTAGATGGGGGAAAGGAGGGGCTGTATTCCTCCGCTCTCTTTATCAGATGACGGCATATAATTTGTGTGTGTGCATGTGTGTTGGTGTGTGTGTGTGTGAGTGTGTGTGTGTCGGTGTGTGTGTGTCGGTGTGTGTGTGTGCTTTTGCATGCTTCTGATATGATCATGCACCTGTGTCCAGAACTGTTTCATGGGGCCCTATGTTTACACAGAGACCGTTTCATCGGGTCCCGTGTTTACACAGAGACATCTGACGTCAGTGTACAGAAGATATATAAGATATTGACAACAGATCAATGAATTAAAACTATCACCACTGCCAGAAATCTGGAGGTTAGCCATGTTGTGTGCATTGCACATGCACTAAATCTAGTGGTAAAAAAATCCCTAGAGCAAACACCTGACCTAGAGGATCTACGCACAAGGGCACGGAAAATTGTGACTCTTTTCCGATCCAGCACTACTGCTAAAGAGAGGCTGACCAGTATGCAGGTCCAATTGAGTCGTCCAGTGCTGAAGGTGATCCAAGAGGTGGACACTCATTGGAACAGCACCTTCCTGATGCAGTGGGGGCAGCACTTGCATCACTGAGAACGGATGTTAATCCTCTCTCTTCCGATGACTATGACACAATAGCAGCATGCTTACAAGTGCTCTACCCATTTTACATGGCAACGGTGGAAATGTCCCAGGAGAAGAGAGTGTCAGGGTCGATGGTGATTCCACTGATAAAAATGCTAACATATTCAACACATGAAATTCTGGGGAAAACCACCAACGTGACAGCAATACAGCTGGGACAAAACATGCTTGGAACCCTCATACACAAGTTTGACACACTTGAGACCTCACAAAGTTTGACCCTGGCAACACTGCTTGACCCAAGGTTCAAAACCATCGGCTTCCACAGCAAAACCCAAGCGAATGTAGCAGTAACAAGACTGACAGGTGAATGTGCAGCACTGATGAAGCACACAGACACATCAGCTCAACCACAACACACTGCACCAAATGTAGAAAATCCACCCTCCACAGGTAATATTATAACTAGATTATTATTGATGTACAGGACTAAATAAGTAAAAAATATGATACAAATTGAAACCTTTAAGTACTAAATAAATACTGTTGTGTTTCTCTTTCAGCCTTTAACCTGTGGAAAACTATGGACCAAGATGCTGCGACTGCGAGAAGGTCACGAAATGCCACAGCAGATGCCACTGTAGAGGTCCAGAGATACAACACTGATCCTCCCCTGGAAAGATCTGAAGATCCACTTTTGTACTGGCGCAACCACAAGCATGTGTACCCTCATTTGTTCAGACTGGCAAAACGCTATCTTTGTATCCCAGCCTCATCTGTTCCATGTGAACGGGTTTTCTCAAAAGCTGGAGAAGTGGTCAGCAAGAAAAGAAACCGTCTCAATCCAAAAACTGTTGAGAAAATTCTATTCCTCAATAAAAATCTTTGAATAACAAGTTTATTAACAGAAGTTTATTAACAGATTGCAGAATGGGTACAGTACAGCTCAATACATACAATTGTTAAGGGGATGCAGACCAGAGAAAGACTTTCGTCTTGTTTACATCAGGGTCCCCCAGAGTCCCATAATCACACCCTGCCCTAGTTACACAAGCACAGCCATCATCATTATCCTGCACATCCCGTTTTCCAAGCACACCCTCTCTGTCCCAACTACATATATTTACACTATCAATCATACAATTAATCTCCATTCCCAGAAGGAAATAATTCAAAGTAAAAACCTGTGTGTGAACCTGTGTAGGGAAGAGAAAGGTGTGTTGCATGCCAGCCTCTTTATACTCTGTTCCATTGGGAACACCTGTTATGGTCAGATCAATTAAGTGTCAGTGCGTAACAATATATATATATTACAAAACAATCAATTCTAAACATTGCTTTTTTCAGTGCCATCTGCTGGCGAAATGGGAGACTGCAAAGCAAACCTGTTTTGCAGTCTCCTAATCTGTTTTGCAGTCTCCTATTTCGCCAGGAGATGGCACTGAAACGAACATTTGAATGAATGAACCCATGTTCAATACATTTGGTGAAGTGGTTCAATACTGGTTCAGTGCTTCATTTGGCCATCACTACCAATTTGTAGAGGTGGATGGCAATCAATAAGACACTGGAGAGAGTGGATCCATTTCAATTGACTATTCTTTGTTTAGGTTGTTCATAGCATTTCACACATCATGGCATGCAAGCCTCACTTCCTGTATTCATGCTTCTTCTTCATGCCTGTCTAGGCAGGTCACCTCTGTTGACACCAAGTGGTGCAAATAAGTAACTGCATGCTTCAGACACTGTAACAGTAGGACACAACACGTGTCATGGATTCAGTGATGCTGGATACTCAATAATAGTTTGTGCTGTAACAACGACCATAATAGTTTGTGCTGTAACAACGACCAGGGTACTGTTAAAAAAGGCCTTTTCCTCGGCGGTGGGGCAGCTCTCTCAGCTACATCGTGTTGGCAGCACTGTTTGTGAGCCGTGGTGTTCAGACAAACAGTCCTTTACGGTGTGACATGACCCCATTTGCGTGATCGAGCGCCAATAAAGGAATTGTTTCCAAATCACTGCAGTGTCTCTTGTTTTTGTCATTCCTTTCCTCCTGCACTGTTGTTTTTACATTCAGTATGACATTGAAGTTAATGTGGATGGAAACGTCTGTTCCCCTCACGCTGCCCTCTGAGGGCAGGCTACACCGTACCCTCCCAGCCGCTACACACTGAAACGTGTGCCCTCCTCACGCTGCCCTCTGAGGGCAGGCTACACCATACTCTCCCAGCCGCTACACACTGAAACGTGTGCCCCCCTCCTCACGCTGCCCTCTGAGGGCAGGCTACACCGTACTCTCCCAGCCGCTACACACTGAAACGTGTGCCCCCCTCCTCACGCTGCCCTCTGAAGGCAGGCTACACCGTACTCTCCCAGCCGCTACACACTGAAACGTGTGCCCCCCTCACGCTGCCCTCTGAGGGCAGGCTACACCGTACTCTCCCAGCCGCTACACACTGAAACGTGTGCCCTCCTCACGCTGCCCTCTGAGGGCAGGCTACACCGTACTCTCCCAGCCGCTACACACTGAAACGTGTGCCCCCCTCCTCACGCTGCCCTCTGAGGGCAGCCTACACCGTACCCTCCCAGCCGCTACACACTGAAACGTGTGCCCCCCTCCTCACGCTGCCCTCTGAGGGCAGCCTACACCGTACCCTCCCAGCCGCTACACACTGAAACGTGTGCCCCCCTCACGCTGCCCTCTGAGGGCAGGCTACACCGTACTCTCCCAGCCGCTACACACTGAAACGTGTGCCCCCCTCCTCACGCTGCCCTCTGAGGGCAGGCTACACCGTACTCTCCCAGCCGCTACACACTGAAACGTGTGCCCCCCTCCTCACGCTGCCCTCTGAGGGCAGGCTACACCGTACTTTCCCAGCCGCTACACACTGAAACGTGTGCCCCCCTCCTCACGCTGCCCTCTGAGGGCAGGCTACACCGTACTCTCCCAGCCGCTACACACTGAAACGTGTGCCCCCCTCCTCACGCTGCCCTCTGAGGGCAGGCTACACCGTACTCTCCCAGCCGCTACACACTGAAACGTGTGCCCTCCTCCTCACGCTGCCCTCTGAGGGCAGGCTACACCGTACTCTCCCAGCCGCTACACACTGAAACGTGTGCCCCCCTCCTCACGCTGCCCTCTGAGGGCAGGCTACACCGTACTCTCCCAGCCGCTACACACTGAAACGTGTGCCCCCCTCCTCACGCTGCCCTCTGAGGGCAGGCTACACCGTACCCTCCCAGCCGCTACACACTGAAACGTGTGCCCTCCTCACGCTGCCCTCTGAGGGCAGGCTACACCGTACTCTCCCAGCCGCTACACACTGAAACGTGTGCCCCCCTCCTCACGCTGCCCTCTGAGGGCAGGCTACACCGTACTTTCCCAGCCGCTACACACTGAAACGTGTGCCCCCCTCCTCACGCTGCCCTCTGAGGGCAGGCTACACCGTACTCTCCCAGCCGCTACACACTGAAACGTGTGCCCCCCTCCTCACGCTGCCCTCTGAGGGCAGGCTACACCGTACTCTCCCAGCCGCTACACACTGAAACGTGTGCCCTCCTCCTCACGCTGCCCTCTGAGGGCAGGCTACACCGTACTCTCCCAGCCGCTACACACTGAAACGTGTGCCCCCCTCACGCTGCCCTCTGAGGGCAGGCTACACCGTACTCTCCCAGCCGCTACACACTGAAACGTGTGCCCTCCTCCTCACGCTGCCCTCTGAGGGCAGGCTACACCGTACTCTCCCAGCCGCTACACACTGAAACGTGTGCCCTCCTCCTCACGCTGCCCTCTGAGGGCAGGCTACACCGTACTCTCCCAGCCGCTACACACTGAAACGTGTGCCCTCCTCCTCACGCTGCCCTCTGAGGGCACACTGTAAAAAAAAAATCGGTAGAAAAACGGTAAAAGTCTGGCAGTTTGGGGACATTGAATTAGTGTAAAATTTACATTGAAATACCCTAATTAAAATAAAGTGGAAAAGCAATAAATTTACAGATAATTCTGTTTATTATTTGAGAACCCGAGAACAGAGAATCACTGTTAATTGACAGGTTAGGTTCAGCAGTGAAACACTGTTATTTTACAGGTTTTTTCCTACATTATTATGATCAAACACCTTCAATAAAGTGACAGAACTTAAAGTTCAGCAGTGAAACACTGTTATTTCACAAGTTTTCCCTACATTTACGATGAAACTCCTTCAATTAAGTGACATAACTCAAAGTTCAGCAGTGAAACACTGTTATTTCACAGGTCTTTCCTAAATTATTACGATCAAACTCCTTCAATAAAGTGACAGAACTTAAAGTTCAGCAGTGAAACACTGTTATTTCACAGGTTTTTCCTAAATTATTATGATCAAACTCCTTCAATAAAGTGACAGAACTTAAAGTTCAGCAGTGAAACACTGTTATTTTACATGTTTTCCCAGAATTATTACAATCAAATTCCTTCAATAAAGTGACAGAACTTAAAGTTCAGCAGTGAAACACTGTTATTTTACATGTTTTCCCAGAATTATTACAATCAAACTCCTTCAATTAAGTGACAG
Organism: Notolepis coatsorum; assembly: GCF_963971535.1. NCBI lineage: Eukaryota > Metazoa > Chordata > Actinopteri > Aulopiformes > Paralepididae > Notolepis > Notolepis coatsorum. The sequence goes on from NC_140175.1 coordinate 124,451,889, forward strand.
AACTCAAAGTTCAGCAGTGAAACACTGTTATTTTACATGTTTTCCCAGAATTATTACAATCAAACTCCTTCAATTAAGTGACAGAACTCAAAGTTCAGCAGTGAAACACTGTTATTTTACATGTTTTCCCATAATTATTACAATCAAACTCCTTCAATTAAGTGACAGAACTCAAAGTTCAGCAGTGAAACACTGTTATTCTACATGTTTTCCCATAATTATTACAATCAAACTCCTTCAATTAAGTGACAGAACTCAAAGTTCAGCAGTGAAACACTGTTATTTTACATGTTTTCCCATAATTATTACAATCAAACTCCTTCAATTAAGTGACAGAACTCAAAGTTCAGCAGTGAAACACTGTTATTTCACAGGTTTTTCCTCAATTATTACGATCAAACTCCTTCAATAAAGTGACAGAACTTAAAGTTCAGCAGTGAAACACTGTTATTTTACAGGTTTTCCCATAATTATTACAATCAAACTCCTTCAATTAAGTGACAGAACTTAAAGTTCAGCAGTGAAACACTGTTATTTCACAGGTTTTTCCTCAATTATTACAATCAAACTCCTTCAATAAAGTGACAGAACTCAAAGTTCAGCAGAGAAACACTTTTATTGTACAGATTGTTAGAAACAAAAAGCTTCAAGTGTTAACAAACGATCAGGATTGTAAAACTGCTTTATTTTGGAAGCAAGTGTGCTGTATAAAACAGATTCAAATGATTTAAAACTTTAGCTTGCAGTGTTTGTTCAAATATAATGTTTAAATACAGTATGTAAAGTTAAAAACCTATAGAAGTACAATCTAAACACTATTTATGGATCAATATGCATGGCAGCTGCCACCATTGGTGTGTGAATGTGTGTGAATAGGTGAATGAGAGGCCATACGCGCTTTGGATAAAAGCGCTATTGCTATATAAGTGCAGTCCATTGAACATAACATAATGGCCAAGTAGTAAATTAAACTTTATGTCCACAATTCTGAACTATCCCTTCAATGTCATCAGATCTGAACTATCCCTTCAATGTCATCAGATGATTTCAACTTTTAAAAGCGGAGAAAGCAACATATTGTGCTGTTGAACCGAGGGGGTTGTGGTCAGGTCTACAGTTTTTTAGCTTTACCATTTCAGTTTTATATTGTTTTCCACAATATTCTCCCGACCCCTGGGGGCTCCATAATATATGTGAACATTATACTGTTTAATTCAGAATCCCAACTATACAGTGTATTACTAAGTAAAAATCAAAACATACCACACCACAAAAGGTCAATGAATCAGTGGCACAAGTGAAGAGCAGATAAGGAACAATCCTCCAGATTGGCAGTAATCAGCTGGATCCTTGGTGCATGGTGCATCTGGGAAAATGAAAAAAAAGGACACTATGATTCACTGGAAAGTCCGGGACTGTACATTAGGAGGGGGTGGGTGGTAGGAAAAAAGATATATACGGTGGGGAGGAGACTGTCTACAGATACACCTGTGTGATGTTGCTACGGAGTTAAGCTAATAAACGTATACTATACTCACAACCACAGCAGGGGACACAACTATTTTGTTACCCTGCCATGTGGCGGACAGACCTCGCAAATGTCACTCGCCCAATAGCCTCCAGCTGCAACCACTCGAGTCCCTGAGTGATGACTGCTTGGCGCCGCCTCGGTAGAAAAAATTCCCTTTTCATGATATTTGGCGCCTCTGATTGGCTCAATTTTGTTTCAATCTGTATGCATCTACAAATCATATTATACCAGGTAGTCAATTCCGTTAGACTGCGAATCAAATTGACGGATCTCCCCAATCAAATTGACGGAAATCCGTCTTGAGACGGAACACTTTAATGCCTGCATTCAACATCGATTATCTATTGTTCAGGATGTAGGAACGTTATACTTTTTCATTCATACAAAAATACAAAAATACCTTCTAGAATATAAGTATGTTTTATCATTTCCTGTAGTAATTCCTAGAACGTGAGTTATAGACCTAAATGCATCGATTGCCGTTTATTCCCTAGACACGCTATATTAAAAAATTCAACTGTATATGATCGTATACGTTATGCGTCATCATGCACGGAGGAAAGGGGGGGGGGGCGGCGTTTATAATTACGTGATCGTCAGTAAATGCTTTATGTAGTATGGGTGATATATTGATCAGATGGTTTGCAGTGAAATGAATAAATTGGGCTGAAAATAACCAGGGTTTAGCGCAGTCAGATTTAAGGCTTTAAGACTTTTTAATGCCAATCAGAATTAAATTTAATACCAATTTCACGATAACAAAATGGCAAAAATCATGGGTACTCTCAGTACTCATTCAAGGGTACTACGACTATGCCTGCACCTCATGGTACCAAAGCACCTCAAAGGCACTAAAAACAAGATTACAAACATCACAAAACAAACTGGTCAGACTACTGCTTAACCTCACTCCTAAAACCCACTTTACCCCTGCCCACATTCAAAACCGCTCTTAAAGAGCACCTACGGGAGACTGCAATTCGAAACTGGCCACCGTAAATGTCCACCCCCCCCCCCCCTCCTCCTAATGTACAGTCTCATCCCCATCATATATATATAATATTTTCTGTTAGGATCTCTGGGTAACAGTACTGTATATTATTTGCATATCGTATATGTCACAAATGTAACAGTACTACAGTATATACCTGTATGTCATGTATGTCCCTATGCCATAAATGTCATGATGTCATGTATGTTTTTACTGTATTTATTTCTGTATATGTTCGGACAGAGATACGGGATGGTTTGAAAGCTCGGCGTTGCTAATACATATTTTTAATATTTTTTTATAAACTGCTCAAAGCGGCATTATTTCCGCCGTTGGGTGATCACAGCGCCTGCGCACCATCCCGTATCTCTGTCCGAAACCCTCGTGCAACTGTGAGCACATTTGTAATGTCTCTGTGATACTTGTATAACGAACGGTTCGGCCAGAACCAGTCCTTCAGGGTAAATCTAGGTTGGTTTCCCATTGAGGAGCAAGTGACTGTGGATTCACTCGGTGCAGCACAGTCACGAAAGGGGCTATGGACCCTGATGTAAACAAGACAAACGTCTTTCTCTGGTCTGCATCACCTTAACAATTGTGTGTATTGAGCCGTACTGTATTGTACCCATTCTGCAATCTGTTAAATAAAGTTTTCATTCATTCATTCAGCCAGCCGCCGCGCTCACTGGGGCTATTGATAGCGTCAATTAATTGTTGTTGTTGTTGGTACTGCCGCTGCGGATGTGAACGGGGCCGGAGGGGCTTTGGGAGGATGGGAAAGTTATTATTATTATTATTATTATAATAGTAATTGGCTATCATACGTGCCTAGCTAGCGTTAGCTAAAAGAGCCCTCGCAGTGAAGTTATTATTATTATAGCTATCATACTGCAATATAAACTGAGTTTTATAGTGAAAAGAGCAGCTTTATTTTGGTCAAGATTGAAGGCTCTATATTGCAGGAAATTGCACATACAGGTGTTCATTAAATGTAAAAAAAATAAAATAAAAAAAAAGAATAAAAAAGAATCTTGCACCCCCACTTTCAACTATAACTAGGCGGCCATGGGTGTATATATGAATTTTGAATGCCATGGCGAAAAAATTCAATATTGATCTCAATAACGCTGTACAGCGAGATCCAATAGGGTCCAGCTGCAGACTCGGAGCCTCGGTCCAGATTGGAACTTCCGCCCTGCCACAGGACTATTACTCCTGTGACAGGGCAATGCGCTGATTGGCGGAAAGTACGGAAGTATCTCGAAGTACGTCTGACGTATCTCGAATTACGTCTGACGTTTCTCTACGTTAGCGAACATTAAACGTTGTATTCATAAAATAATATAAATTCAGCAGCATGGGGAGGGCCGGGGGGAGGGGAGGTACAGGTAGTAGAAGACATAGAGGTACAGGTCACATAATTATAGTACAGTGGAGAAGTAAAAATAGAATAAAAAGGCAGTGGAAACAATATACAATATTATTAACTCTAATAATAACACGCCTCGCAGGCTCATTATAATACGAGAGCCGTGGGTCTGCATTGTATAGAGCGGATCCCCCGGCCGTATTCAAGCGCTGGAGCGCTTTGCCATGGATAAAACTGTATTAATATAGTAGTAATAATAGTAGTTGGCTAGTTGCGCGCTTCTGGCCACCTCCCGCAGTGCGCGCATACACACATACTGTCTGTAGCCTATACAGTACGTGCAAAATTAGTTGTCAAGAGCCAATCGCACAGGTTGCCTCATCTCATCTGGCTCTGCAAATAGATCTAGAGTCTGAATATCATATATAGCCTGCTGATGATCTCTCTCAAATCCATTCTGAGAACGGAATGCAGTGCCTGCGACGCGGGTCTTGATTGATTGATTGATTGATTGATTGATTGAAAATTGTATTAACAGATCATGCTGGACCTACAAAAGGCCTTTGACACTGTCAATCACTCCATTCTTGATTGAACATTTTATTAACAGATTGCAGAATGGGTACAGTACAGTACAGCTCAATACACACAATTGTTAAGGGGATGCAGACCAGAGAAAGACTTTCGCCTTGGGGGGGGGGGGGTCGGGTAGGAGGGGTGGGTGGGGGGGGGACACTGTGCAACTGTACAAGCAAAACTGTACATTGGAATATTGACAAAACCATACTTGGTCATTTACTGTACATTGGAGGGGGTTGGGTTACAACACAGGAGCAGAGTATAAACAACAGTACAGGAATGAGAAACAGTACTGTACTGTTTTGTAGGTCCAGCATGATCTGTTAATACAATTTTCAATCAATCAATCAATCAATCAATCAATCAATCAATCAAGACCCTCGTCGCGGGCACTGCATTCGGTTCTCAGAATGGATTTGAGACGAGAGAGAGAGAGAGAGAGAGAGAGAGAGAGATCATCAGCAGGCTATATATGATATTCAGACTCTAGATCTATTTGCAGAGCCAGATGAGATGAGGCAACCTGTGCGATTGGCTCTTGACAACTAATTTTGCACGTACTGTATAGGCTACAGACAGTATGTGTGTATGCGCGCACTGCGGGAGGTGGCCAGAAGCGCGCAACTAGCCAACTACTATTATTACTACTATATTAATACAGTTTGATCCATCGCAAAGCGCTCCAGCGCTTGAATACGGCCGGGGGATCCGCTCTATACAATGCAGACCCACGGCTCTCGTATTATAATGAGCCCGCGAGGCGTGTTATTATTAGAGTTAATAATATTGTATATTGTTTCCACTGCCTTTTTATTCTATTTTTACTTCTCCACTGTACTATAATTATGTGACCTGTACCTCTATGTCTATATACTACCTGTACCTCCCCTCCCCCCGGCCCTCCCCATGCTGCTGAATTTATATTATTTTATGAATACAACGTTTAATGTTCGCTAACGTAGAGAAACGTCAGACGTAATTCGAGATACGTCAGACGTACTTCGAGATACTTCCGTACTTTCCGCCAATCAGCGCATTGCCCTGTCACAGGAGTAATAGTCCTGTGGCAGGGCGGAAGTTCCAATCTGGACCGAGGCTCCGAGCGGAAGTTCCAATCTGGACCGAGGCTCCGAGTCTGCAGCTCGACCCTACTTGCGAGATCTGGCGGTCAAAGCATGGCGGGCAATAACCCTTTACAGCGTGGATGTGTTAATAATGATTTGAAGATGTTTACACTTTTTTTTACAACCCTACTGTTCTCCCAAGAATTAAATAAAGGTTTGATGATGATGACATGTCCTAGAAGAGAGATATAGATAGAGTGGGTGTGTTTGTGTTTGTACATGGAAGTTATACTCACATCAGCTTAAGGGAGATGCCATCCATGTCAATTCAGCATAGGATGATTCAGATGGCCTTGTGGTCAGCAGGGTCCCCCTCTGGCTGCTGGCCTCTGGTAGAGGTGTAGATCACCAGTGTCATCCCTCTGAGAACACAATTAGACTTTAGACAGTGGCTTGCGAGCACGATGAGCCTCATTTCTTTATTTTGTGATTGCTCTATCTATCTGATCTTATTACAAAATACTTGCCTCCTAGATCACTAAATGCGGGGCTCCTATCCTATTGAACATATTTTACTTTGTGTGTTTATTTTAACAATAATTTGTGATGCCATCACACAAACTGGCATTTAAAGGGTCAAATTTCAAAAAGTCCTGCACCAGAATGCAGGAAATTAAGTTTTTGTAACAAAATAATTGTGTGTGTGTGTGTGTGTGTGTGTGTGTGTGCGTGTGTGTGAGAGAGAGAGAGAGAGAGAGAGAATGATGGACAATTGCTTGCTGTGTGAGAGAGAGAGAGAGAGAGAGAGAGAGAGAGAGAGAGAGAGAGAGAGAGAGAGAGAGAGATAGAGATTAAGTACATTTGCTGAAATACAGTTGTTCTTAATTTTCTCACTTGCTATGTGAGAATGTTAGTTATTATGTTCTCAATGCCCTTGCATTGTATGAGTTGTGTGGACGCGTTTGCTAGTTCTAGTGCTATCCCTTTGTACATTGTGGCTGTGTCTGACAAAAGTTAACAATAAATAATGGTATTAGGAATACATTTGCCTCCTGCGTGAACTGTGCATAGCTGAATAGACTGTATTTTAACACCGGTCATATGGTGGTACTTGGAGAGCCAGCTACATTCTCAGGTGGTACTTGGTGTAAAAAGTTTGAGAACCACTGATCTATCATGTATAAAATTCAACTCACAATTCTACATGGGCTTCAGGTGGTGGTCTGCGTCTTCAGGTGGTGACATACTTCCCGCAACTGGCGAAGAATCTCTGAAATATTGGATTGTTTGACAGTGACACACAACAGAATATTATTTTATGCCTGAATTTCCCCAAAATGGCTAATTGGACAGCACTTCTCCACCATCAGTGGCTATACGTGTCAGATAGGTGCAGATAGGAGAATCTGTCTGAATGACAAAGAAATCGCTTAACTCTCCCTCCCTCGGCCGCTATTGGCGCGACGGTGTAGCGGTCATTCCTATATGGCTATGACTATGAGCCCAGATGCAACGAGTAATTGTCTACTCAAAATCAACTAAGTGTCATGATTACGTCATTACAACCTGGGACTTGGATGGGAGAGCAGGAAAGATCCAATGTCTTCAGTCAAAAATCCGCCAATCAATGCAAAGGTAAACATACGTCTTTAGAGACGTTTTATATAAGAATAAACACCAGTGAACTTGTGTATAAAATTCAACTCACGCTACAGGCAGTCTCTGCCTGCGTGCAACTGCTGGTCTCTGGTGGTAATTCAGGAATGGCTTCAAGTTCCTCTGGCGAAGAATCTCTGAAATATTGAATACGACAATAAAAATGTTATGCCAGTGAGAGAGGGAGACGGAGATAGAGGGAGAGACAGACATAGCACTGCTGTGTCATCAAATGACAAAGGCTTTGGCAATGTAGGTGTTGTGTGAAGTGGAGGGGGTCGAGGTGAGAGAGACAGAAAGACAGAGATGAAAACACAGATAAAGGTGTGAAGTTTGAAGTGGGGTGAGAGAGACAGACAATATTGAATTGAAAGATAATACTTACTGAGCTGAATCAATGGCAGTGTGGTAATAGGGGCTGGAGTTATACATTGGCATTCCTAGAGAAAGAGCAACATAATTAACAAAATAAGGAAAAAATAAGCACCATCAAAGTAGTTATCAATGAGCACCATATAACCTACAGTAGCAAGTGTACCTAGCTCCATATACCTAGCGCATGTCTGGTGGTAAAAACAAAACATGATTTGAGAATGTGTTAGTTAACTCACCTTGATAGCGGCGATGATTGCCAGCGAATTCTAAAAAGAAGACGATCAAAATATTCAAAAAACCTTGTATGCAATTTATCAAGACTGTGTATATTATATATATATATGTTTAGAGTAGCAGGAGCTAGAAGTTCAAATATGTCAGTCTTTCAAAGCCCCATTTTTTATATATAACAAAAGGCAGAATGAACATCACTGCCGCCCTGCTGGATTAAATTCTGAATTGCAGGTAGGCCTGAATAAGTATTTACTGTGCAAAATAACCAAAACCAGATAAATAATATCTGTTTTTTTATGAAGCACAGATCATGTTAATTAAGTATTCTGAGTCTGAGCAGACAGAAAACCATCTTACCCTCAGCAAGGGATTACTTTGTGCTGAAGACCCACAATGCAACACAACAACTGCAAGCTAAAATGCCTCACATACAAAACGAAATAAAATAGAGCCATGGCTGTGTCCCAAGTTTAACACAATTGAACTATAATAAAGTATTTGTTAACACTAGTTACAACAATGCTTATGTAACTATTAAAAACATACATTTTAATCACGAAACAAAATGGCAGAATAACATTAGCTAGCATGATAGCTAGCTAACGTTAGTAGCTATAATAATATGCATCACTATTTGCTCAAACAAGCTCCAAACTATTTGCCACGGCACAGAGATAACATTTAGTCAAACGATAACAGCCCGGTGATGGTATCTGAACGGAATCATACTATTCCCATAAGAACTCACTTACCAGTTAAGTACCATCTAGCATGTTAGCTAATAATGCTAACAAGCTTCGTTCTAGCCTACTAGTTGCCACCACGGTAATAATTCACAAAGTAGCATGTAGTCAAACGATGATAGCAAGATTATGGTATGTGAATGGCATAATACATAATATTGTCAATGACTTACCAAGGAGTTTGGCTCAGACTATTTGTCAAGCAGTCAGTGAAGACACCATCCATTGAGTGTTTGAATACCTCAAGTCCCGTGAGATCTTCTAGGTCTCGCGAGTTGCTTAGGACTATACCCTCTCGAAGGGGAGGGGAGGGGGAGGAGGGGAGGGGGAATCTACTAAATTGATTCAACGACAGTTTTTCAAATGTTGAAATGGTATCTGTAATTAAATATTGAATCAACATAGCTTTTTCAACCTCAACCAAAAATAACCAATCTGACTGTACATTGGAGGTGGTTGGGTGGGTGGGGGGGTTGGGTAGGAGGGGTGGGTGGGGGACACTGTACAACTGTACATAAATATTACAGTGACAGTCCAGTTGAGTTAATGGATGGAGGGGGGGGGGGGCGTTGACTTGCAACGGATGGACTATAGTGCAGCAATGCAAGTTCAATTCACAGTTATTACTACAGACCGGTGGCACTCACCTCTGTGGTCATGAAATGTTTCGAGAGGCTGGTCAAGGACCACATTTGTGCCTCCCTCCCCAGTGATATGGACCCTATGCAATTTGCATACAGGACAAACAGGTCCACTGACGACGCGGTCTCCCAGGTACTGCACAGCACCCTCTCTCACCTTGACCGTCAGAAGGGGGGCTATGTGAGACTGTTGTTCATACAGCTCAGCGTTCAACACCATAGTCCCCATCACCAGACTGGTGGACAAGCTGATCGAGCTGGGTCCGAGCTCCGCCCTGAGCGCCTGGGTACTGGACTTTCTGAGTGAAAGACCCCAGGCGGTCAGGGTGGGGGGTCAGACCTCCAACACCATCACCCAATTCAATTTCATCAATTTCATCTCTGTGCGTCAGAGTTAATTTTTTTACAGAGCGCTAGCTGCTCCCTACTTCCAGTCCTTGTGCTAAACTATAGGCTATAGTTGCTTGCTTCCAGCCCTTGTGCTAAGCTATAGCTAGCTGGTCCCTATACTGCTTCCAGCCCTTGTGCTAAGCTATATAGCTAGCTGCTCCCTACTGCTTCCAGCCCTTGTGCTAAGCTATAGGCTAGCTGGTCCCTATACTGCTTCCAGCCCTTGTGCTAAGCTATAGCTAGCTGCTCCCTACTGCTTCCAGCCCTTGTGCTAAGCTATAGGCTAGCTGGTCCCTATACTGCTTCCAGCCCTTGTGCTAAGCTATAGCTAGCTGGTCCCTATACTGCTTCCAGCCCTTGTGCTAAGCTATAGCTAGCTGCTCCCTACTGCTTCCAGCCCTTGTGCTAAGCTATATGCTAGCTGGTCCCTATACTGCTTCCAGCCCTTGTGCTAAGCTATAGCTAGCTGCTCCCTACTGCTTCCAGCCCTTGTGCTAAGCTATAGCTAGCTGCTCCCTACTGCTTCCAGCCCTTGTGCTAAGCAGGCTAGCTGGTCCCTATACTGCTTCCAGCCCTTGTGCTAAGCTATAGCTAGCTGGTCCCTATACTGCTTCCAGCCCTTGTGCTAAGCTATAGCTAGCTGCTCCCTACTGCTTCCAGCCCTTGTGCTAAGCTATAGGCTAGCTGGTCCCTATACTGCTTCCAGCCCTTGTGCTAAGCTATAGCTAGCTGCTCCCTACTGCTTCCAGCCCTTATGCTAAGCTATAGGCTAGCTGGTCCCTATACTGCTTCCAGCCCTTGTGCTAAGCTATAGCTAGCTGCTCCCTACTGCTTCCAGCCCTTGTGCTAAGCAGGCTAGCTGGTCCCTATACTGCTTCCAGCCCTTGTGCTAAGCTATAGCTAGCTGGTCCCTATACTGCTTCCAGCCCTTGTGCTAAGCTATAGCTAGCTGGTCCCTATACTGCTTCCAGCCCTTGTGCTAAGCTATAGCTAGCTGCTCCCTACTGCTTCCAGCCCTTATGCTAAGCTATAGGCTAGCTGGTCCCTATACTGCTTCCAGCCCTTGTGCTAAGCTATAGCTAGCTGCTCCCTACTGCTTCCAGCCCTTGTGCTAAGCTATAGGCTAGCTGGTCCCTATACTGCTTCCAGCCCTTGTGCTAAGCTATAGCTAGCTGGTCCCTATACTGCTTCCAGCCCTTGTGCTAAGCTATAGCTAGCTGCTCCCTACTGCTTCCAGCCCTTATGCTAAGCTATATGCTAGCTGGTCCCTATACTGCTTCCAGCCCTTGTGCTAAGCTATAGCTAGCTGCTCCCTACTGCTTCCAGCCCTTGTGCTAAGCAGGCTAGCTGGTCCCTATACTGCTTCCAGCCCTTGTGCTAAGCTATATAGCTAGCTGGTCCCTATACTGCTTCCAGCCCTTGTGCTAAGCTATATAGCTAGCTGCTCCCTACTGCTTCCAGCCCTTGTGCTAAGCTATATATCTAGCTGCTCCCTGACACATGCCTCCTCTATTTGAACGACCACATCAAACAAGAGGTGGACGCGGGCAAATACTGCGGCATGGTCATGCTGGACCTACAAAAGGCCTTCGATACTGTCAATCACTCCATTCTGATTGACAAGCTAAAAGCAATTGATTTTGATAGCTTATCAGTGAGCTGGATGCAATCCTACCTGGAGGGGAGAGAACAGATGGTAGAGGTAAACGGTATACTCTATCCCCCCCCCTCACAGTGAGCTGTGGTGTTCCACAAGGAAGCATACTAGGACCGCTACTCTTCCTAATTTATGCAAATGACATGTCGTCAGCCTGTGACTGCAACTTGTTCCTGTTTGCGGACGACTCAGCCATGCTGGTCTCTGACAAGAACAAGTTGCAGGTTGAAAAAACCCTCAGCTCGGAACTATATAGGCAAAATCTGCATATGGCTCGCTGATAACAAACTATCATTACACATGGGCAAAACAGAGTCCATTCTCTTCGGTTCAAATAACAAACTCAGCAAGACCGACGGCTTCTCAGTTGCAGTGCATGGGTGACAATATTGTCACAAGGAAAGATGAAATTACCTACCTGGGTTCCATCCTAGAGGCAAATCTTTCCTGTGACAAAATGGCATCCAATGTAATAAAAAAAGTCAACCAACGAACTAGATTCTTGTACCGGATCTCCTCTCAAGAAACAAGAATACCCTGAAGACTCTGGCAGGAGCCCTCATTCAATATACTACGACTATGCGTGCACCTCATGGTACCAAAGCACCTCATAGGCGCTTAAATCTAAATTACAAACATCACAAAACAAACTGGTCAGACTACTACTTGACCTTACCCCCAGAACCCACCTCACCCCTGCCCACTTTGACAACCTAGGATGGCTTAGAGTAGACGACAGAGTACAGCAACTTGCAATGGGCCTGGTCTACAAGATACACTATACGACTAAGGTACCCATGTACATGTCAAAATACTTCCCAAAGGTCAGTGAATACCACAACCACTAGAGGAAGCTCAACAAATCATGTTAAACCCAGATTCGGCTCAAACAATGAACTAAACACGTTTCGCAATTATGCCACATCAATGTGGAACGCCCTACCCAAAGCTGTAAAGGAATGTGAATCACTACCCACTTTCAAAAACACCCTCAAAGAACACCTATACGGGATACTGCAATTCGAAACATGGCCCCTACAAATTTACATTTACATTTACATTTAGTCATTTAGCTGACGCTTTTATCCAAAGCGACTTACATGTTCTGTACGACAAGCCATCAGGAAGGGCACAAGCTGAGCAACAATGTTCATCAAAGTGTTGAGTGCTGGTTAGTTTATTAGGACAAGTGCATGACAGTACGGTTAGTTAGGGTTAGATTATTATTTTTTAATTCAGATAATGGTTGAAGAAGTGCGTCTTTAGTCGACGGCGAAAGATTGGACGTGTTTCGGCTGTCCTAACTGGGGTGGGTATAGTTCATTCCACCATTGTGGGGCAAGGACTGAGAATAGGCGACTTCTCTTTGATGACCCTCCCGGAGCTTGGATAGGAGTAGGTCTGAGGCGGCCAGAAGATGCAGAGCGTAGGGGTCTTGAGGGTGTGTAGTTAGAAACCATTGATCGGAGGTAGGCGGGAGCGGTTCCCTTTGCCGCACGGTATGCTAGGTCGAGGGCCTTGAAGCGGATTCGTGCAGCAATGGGGAGCCAGTGCAGGTCCCTAAGAAGTGGGGTGACATGGGCCGACTTCGGTAGGTTTGAGATCAGGCGGGCCGCTGCGTTCTGAATGAGTTGAAACATTTCCTAACCCAGTTGTCCCCCCCCCCCCCCCCAACCCCCCCCCCCCCCCACCTCCAATGTACAGCCCCCCCCCCCCACCCCACCCAACCCCACCCCACCTACCCAACCTCCTCCAATGTATACAGTTTCGACATCAAATGTATATACACTCTTTTTCTGGACACTTTTTGTATCACAAACAGTACTGTATTTGCAAATCTGGTATGTCATAAATGTATAGATGTAGCAGTACTGTCTATCTGTAAGTCGTGTACATATGATGAATTGAAAATGGGGGAAGTCTTTCTCTGGTCTGCATCCCCTTAACAATTGTATGTATTGAGCTGTACTGCACTGTACCCATTCTGCAATCTGTTAATAAACTTTTAAATCAATCAATCAATCAATCAATCAATCAATCAATCAATCAATCAATCAATCAATCAATCAATCAATCAATCACATTATAATTACATTGTCATTTAGCTACCGGCAAAAGACACAGATACCTATGCAAGCTGTTCTGCGCATGGGAGGTTCTTATATAAATCGTCATTACACAAAAAAAAAACTTTTTCCGCCCTGAAAGACAGGAACAGCAGCAAGACCCGACCCAGTAAGACATTTATATTAAGTCATTGTTTTCAAATAGTCATTATATAATAGAAATCTGCGACTGTCGTCTTGTCTTAAAATGTACATTTCCACGTATTTTACCGTAACAATATGCTAGCGTACATGTTTGTTCGTGCAAAGCAGCTAAAGCAATGAATGTGTTCATGCACACATGTAAGAATTAAGAATGGGAAATTCAGAAATAAAAAGTATACACTTGGTAGAATCAATATGAACAAAACTTTGCATTATATTCGAAAATCATTTAAGGTGTATTCGTGCACACGTGTCCCGCATGTCTTTGGAAAGACCAGATTACTTATTTGCCATGAAAGAGTTCTCTGCAGTATATGACAGCAGTCATAGAGTGTATATTTTCAGCAATACGTTTGTTTAGGTTAAGGTTAAAACTTAGGAGATTTTATCTTTTTTTAAATGTGATAATATTTCCACAGAGGTTGTTACAGCAGGATCTCACTGCCACCTATAGTATAGCGGCGCCTATGTACATGTATGTACCACGTGGATGGTTTGCAGGTTATTGTTACGAGACCGCCGCCATCTTATGACCGCCGCCATCTTATGAGTGAAAACAAACGAATTTCTACCATCAAATGGCATTTCACTATTTCGAAAGCCTTTCTAGGCGAGATATGCGTCAAATAAGCTTGCCCTGATTGACTTGTCCAAATTGGTTCAGTTATCTGCAATATTGGCTGAGATATATTAAACAGATTTGTTTGCGGTTTTTTGATAATCATGTCCTTAATTTGCATATAAATGATACATGGGACACTCTGACAACTTTCAAATCTAGAAACACTGGTTAGAAGTATATTTCCGGGGGGTGCATGATACCCCCCTCTATCCTAAAGATGATTAAAGCCCAACCTCCAGGTTAAACCCTACTGATCAATTATGGGTAGTTTACATCATTGGTATATAATTTCATTATTTATTTTTTTCCATTTGACACCGGAAATGCCACTCTGAAAGAGTTAAAAAGGTCCACGCACGAATAACATGCACGTGCGAATCAAAAAAGCTTATCAAACGCCGACGTCACTACAGCCAGGTGCATATTAATGAGCCGAATCTAAAAGCTAGCACGGCCGTGACGTCACTTCAGGAAATGCCTTGCCCGTCCGGGTCATAGTACTAGTTCAATGGTGGCCCACTAGGTGCATCACAGTTAGCCTATATAGTATATAGCTCCGCCGTCCCTGCTGCCTACAGTCAGGACCACTACACTGACGTTAGCCTATGGTTCTCTCCTCTTTGTGTGCCCCCGTCCTCGCGGGTGTCCTGCGGAGGAGCTTGTGGACGCGACAACAGCGGCGGCCGTTGTTAGCTCATAGCTATCGTGAACCACTAGCCTTTACGGGCTCGAGCACCCTACAGCATAGACATCTATATTCTATTATAGATATCTATGCCCTACAGGCTGCCACCATTGTCGCCGTTGTCGCGTCCATGGCCCCCCGGCAGGGTACCCGTGGGGACGGGGTGTACAGAGAGGAGAGAACCATTTTGGGTCGGCCGTTCATGCCGGCCAGCGAGCCGGATGTCGGGATATTTTGTTAGCACAATAGCTACCAAGCTAAGCTATGTTAGCTAAGTTAGCTAAGTTATAAACACAATATGTGTACAACGACACAATGATTTACATTATTACAAATATGGTAACGTGGTTGTGGCTTTAGAGATGGGTGGCTATAATCACGGAGCAATAGTGTTAGGTGAAACAGATACATTTTCATTCGGCTAGTAGTAGCAAGCATATATCAGTGCCATGCCACTAGCTGTGTGTGACTCTCAGCGCCCCCTGGTGCCCTGCACCTGTTGTGACGATCATTTCGATTACATATGAACCATTGATTAAAATATGCACGTGCAGTGATTGTGTTGGGCAGACAAAATGTTTGATAAAAACGCTAAAACTGGGTCAATTTCAATACTTTTTTTCCCCATTCTTCATGAAAGTCACTGTTGGCCTAGTCCACATTGTTTATTGAACAAAAATACAACAGAAGGTTTTGTAGATACAGTACTGAATTCTGCCATCCCGACGCATGCAATTTGAAATATGATTATAGAATATAAAATATCAGGCCTAAAATGGTTATGCGGTTAAAATGCGATTAATTAGATTAATTTTTTTAATTGCCTGACGGCACTAGAAATAACCTTTTTTGAAGTTTATTTGTGCTTCACTTCCACTTATTTTGTCTCAACAGTTTGGATTGCAGTTCCGCTTCATCAGTTGCAACATTTAGCCTATCTGCAGAT
This sequence comes from Notolepis coatsorum, assembly GCF_963971535.1. Lineage (NCBI taxonomy): Eukaryota > Metazoa > Chordata > Actinopteri > Aulopiformes > Paralepididae > Notolepis > Notolepis coatsorum. The sequence goes on from NC_140175.1 coordinate 124,467,642, forward strand.
TTAGGACAGGTTATATACACATGCACACACAGAACTTCCTGGAATTGTTAGATGTAACATGAGATTTGAGGGAATACTTAACTTCTGAAAAATGCCTGGTCATACATGTAAATGTAGGTCCTGTGGCCTGTCATTCAAATCGCTTAAACGTTATGTTGACCATCAGTTACTTCATAGACATGAAGCAAACAAGCAATTCCCTTGTGGTGTGGCTGACTGCAAACATCAGTTTCTGAAGTATACTGCTTTGAAAAAACATATGTACCGTGACCACAGGACCATCTCTGCTTCACAAAGAAATTATATAGGATGTTCATTCAAATGTGAGGCCGCAAGTTGTCAGGAGCAATATACTAATCTCAGGGATGTCATTGCACATCTGAAATTGCATATATTGAAAAAAGAGACAGTAAAATGTCCATTTGCAAATTGTGACAAAACCTATAAAGTAAAATCATCATTCACTAGCCATATCGCACGGTTGCATATTAATCAAACAGAGTTGTTTGTAACCCCTGGCCCTACACAATCGCAGTCTACTCAGGATTCCGCTGAGGTGCAAAGGGATTTAGATGAAAGTCATGTAGCAAGTTCATCTGACGACATGCCAGATGACACTGAAATGAGAGCCCTGTATCAAAAAAATCTATGCCTTTTTTACATGCGTCTGCAGGCTAAATGCCTCATTCCATCATCAACAATACAGATTATTGTTGAAGAAATTGACAGTTTGAATGATGCGTGTCATCGGTACACTAAGAAGGAATTCAAAAAGTTAATGGGAGCTAAAACAAACTTGTCTGAGACTGATATTGACAGTGTTTTGAGTATTTTGGGAGAAGCAGATTTGCATTCGCTGTGCAGCTCTCACCTTTCCACTGGGCACAGAAGAAAGATGTTCTTCCAAAAGAACTTTTCATATGTGCACCCACAGGCTATTTATCTTGGCACAGACGAGAATAGAAGGGAGTGCTATGCACAATATATCCCACTTCAGGATACTTTACGATCCATGTTAAAAGACCCAGTTGTGTGGCAACAGTGTGTGAAGCCACAAAATAATGCTGCTTCTACTAATGTGTTCACTGATATTTGCGATGGATCTGTTTTCAAGTCCAACGACTTATTCATGGAGCCAGGTATAAGCTTAAAGCTTATCTTGTACCAGGATGCATTTGAGGTAGTGAACCCTCTTGGATCATCAAAGAAGAAGCACAAAATTGTAGGAGTTTACTTTACACTTGCCAACTTCGAGGCCATCTATCGTTCTAGTGTTGACAACTTGCAGCTTTTGCTTCTGTGTCCTGAGAGGTACTTTAAGTACTTTGCACATGAAAAGTTGTTTGCACGGATGCTGTCAGATATTAGAGAACTTGAGAGGCATGGACTGGTCACTTCATCTGGCCAGGTGGTGCGGGCAACAGTCGTATGTATTCTGGGGGACAATTTAGGCTCTCACTCGATCGGTGGCTTTACTGAGAATTTCAGTACTGCAAGTCACTGCTGCAGGTATTGCTTAGTCCCTACAAATAAAATGGACAACCCGACAGACCGGTTTCCGGTAAGAACAGTTGAGACCTACAAGGAAGCACTGCGACAACTACAGGACTCTGAGGCAACACATGTAAAGGGACTCAAGTTTGACTCTGTTTTCAACTCTCTTAAGTATTTCCATGTATGCCAGCCAGGGCTCCCACCATGCATAGGCCATGACTTGTTTGAAGGCGTAGTAGCCTATGACCTTACCCTTTACTTGAGGTATTTTGTAAAGGTGAAGAAATGGTTCACATACACACAGCTGAACCGACGAATCGCACAGTTCAAATATGTGGGTTCTGATGCTGGTTCTGCTCCTTGTGAAGTAAGTATAAGTGGTATGAAGATTGGTGGTCAGGCGGCTGAGAATTGGTGTCTTTTGAGACTTCTACCAGTGATTATTGGGGATAAGATGTCGGATACTAAGGATCCAGTGTGGCAGTTACTGATCTTGCTGAAAGAGCTTTGTGAGTTGGTCTGTGCCCCCAAGATATCTGTACCTCAAATCTGTTTCCTCAATGTTCAGATTCAAGATTATCTTGAAACAAGGAAACAACTATTTCCCACAGAGAAACTCAAACCAAAACATCACTACCTCGTCCACTATCCCTCTTTGATCGTGAAACTTGGTCCGCTCATACGGTTGTGGACAATGAGGTTTGAGAGCAAACACTCATACTTCAAAAGATGCATAAGGAGGACACAGAACTTCAAAAATGTGTGTAAGACACTTGCAAACAATCATCAGCTGCTTCAGTCATATCTGAACTCCAGCTCTTTCTTTCCTGCAACTTTGCAAGTAAAAAACATGTTTCCTTACCACACTGACTTGTACAGTGACCAAGTGCGTGATGCGGTTAAAGCAAGCTCGCTCCCACATCCTGAGTTGGTGTCCACAGAAGTGCAGTGGAAGGGTACCCTGTATAGGAAAGGCTATTTTCTATGCATTAAGAATGAAGAGTCAGTGGAATTTGGACAAATTGAGCTCATTCTGATGAAGGAAAACAAGTGTGTGTACTTCCTGGTGATACCACACTCGTCATCCTATCTGGCAGAGTATGGCCTCTATAACCTTGGAGAAGCAGCTAGACAAATGGTTTGCATCAATGCTGAACAGTGTTTGGACTTTTATCCACTAGCTGCATATAGTCTATGTGGAATGAGAGTCCTGTCCCTTAAACACAGTGTTCTGGATCAGTAGCTTACTGAATTCGCTACTGACGATATATGGGGTGGCTGATTAGTTGGGGAGGGGATGGGAATCTCAGTTATATTTGATCTTGATTCTTGGGAGTAATGATTCGATTCATAATTGATTGGGTACATACATTCTAAATTCTAAATTGCTGCACGAGGCATATATAACATGTAGTATAGGCATCCAAATCATTCTCACACACACACACTGAGGACAGACTCAGGCAAAGTGGCAGGATAGGTGTCAGCAGTTGGGCGTTCAGTGTCTTCACACACTTCCACACACTGCAAGGAGGAGCTGGCATCAAACAGCTGTGCCCCTCAGCCAATGCCACCCCAGGTGAGCCAATAAAAACAGCCGTATTTATTTAGCATTGAACTACCATCCTAAACAGCTTTCATTACTGTTTTTTTTTTTCTACTTTTTCTGCCCTTTCTGTGATTTTTCTCCCCATCCCAATTTACCTCTTGTGCCAATTCTCCCTCCCCTGTCCTGATTGTTGCTTGCATATGCCCCCCACTGGTCGGTTGTAGGGAGGATCGAAGCCTTGCATCACATGTCCCCTCTGATACATGTGGAGGCAGCCTGTCGCATCTTTTCACCTGCTAGCTTTTAGCTAAATCTGGGCTCAAGCTGTGTTTATCTTTCTTTGTAGTCATGGGTGACCTGGCCAGTTACATAAATGCCGTGCTTCCAGGCTCTGGACTACAACCTTTACTACTGGATTTACTTGACGGCCTCGGAGTGACTAGTGTGGACGATCTACAGTTTTTGCAACCGCATGAACTTGAAGGTGTACTGAAGCCGGTGGAATCCAGAAAGTTACTTGCTCATGCCAAGCGTAAGTGAAACATTGACTGTCACTCTATTTGAGCATGTCTTCATTTTTATATAGTAGAGTGTATGTCAAACTGACTTTTGTTTAACAAAATGGGATTAATAAAGTATCTATCTTTAGGTTACAACCGCAGAGAATCGGAAGAAGATTCCAGTAGCCCGTCTACAGCCTTTCCTGCCAGTTCAGGCATTTTTTCTTCTAGCGGCAGTAAGTAAAACCATTGTGCACACTTTCCTTTCAAATGACAATACTTGAGAGGTCTGTTACGACCAGAAAGGAGATTGCACTGTGCTCATTACATAATTAGCTGCTGCCTTAATGAGGTACACATGGAATGAGTTCAAGTATTAGGGTTCTAATGGGTTCTCCTATTAAGGGGGGGGGGGGGGGTAGGCTCCCAGATATACACAGTACATTTCACAGAGTAAATTTTACTCAAACTGAGTAAATTGTACTCAAACTGAGTACATTTTACTCAAACTGGTTTGGGTAAAATCTTACTCAGTTTGAGTCAAATGTACTCAGTTTGAGTAGAATTTACTCTGTGAAATGTACTGTGTACTTTTTTTTTTGTTATAACCTCTGCATTTGTCATGTCTCGATGGTAATCAATAAATTATGATGTCAAATCAAAATCCATAATGGATAAGGGGTCAGGGGAAGATTTACCTCCACCCAATCAAAACTCAAACCAGCAGGTTTAATTGGACGGCCTAGTTGTGCGTCAGAAGCCGAACCAGAATGCACCTATCATCATAATCTATTGATTACCATCGAGACATTATGACAAATGCAGAGATTATAATAAAAAGTACATAGAAATCTGGGAGCCTACCCCCCTTAAATACACTGATTTAAGCTTCAAATGTGAGTTTCATATTGTGGGCTCAATTTGTTGCCGTCTTCACTGTTAACATCCAACCATGGTCGCACTGAGTAGTGTACTTGCAGAGGTGGTGGTCCAAACAATATGATAATACTCCTCTGTGCCTGTTTTGAAAATAACGTTATCATTCACTACCATTTTGGACCCCTCTACAGACTTTCCCAACAACACTCCAGACAGAAATGCGGATGCGCTGTTTGACTCCTGCTCGCCTACAAGCTCCTTGTCACCTCCGTTCACGCCAAGACTATGCCCCATCACAAATAAACGTGCGTACATTTACCATGTATACTGTTGGGGATGTTGAATTCAATTGGTAAATGGTCGGCCCAAAACTGTTCTTACTGACTATGTAAATGTGTTTAAAAAAAATAAACACCTGTCATACAGAATGGCACTATTCTAAAATGGTTCAATGTATGTTAAAAAACAACACATGAATTGAAAGCAGACATTCTGAACTTTTACCTCATAGTTCATTGTTTCATTTAAAATATAAATGATATTGTCTCAGAGGCAAAACAACCAATCTCTCATATCTGTGCTAATTATGGCTTACTGTATTCCAGGTCTGCCGATGTCCTCATTGTCCTCCACCAATGAGTGCTCCATCAGCCGTGAGAAGGGAACAGCAGCACTGGACAATAACTGGCACTTCAGTTTCAAGATACAGTGGAACATCATGCCGTCGAATATACAAAAAATATTGGAGAATGAAGAGCGGCCAACGGCGAGGGATAGAAGAGAAATAGTCGGTAATAAATAATAGGTTGATTTCCGCAGAAATCCTGGTTGTCTGCAAACATCCTCAAAAGAAACATTTGAATGAAATTGCCCGCAAGATGGTACAAGAGTATCCTAAGTCATTCAAGGATGTGATTGAGGATCAAGTCATAGGTAGTGGCTACGATGCTCTAGCAAAACAACTACAATGCAGAGTGGACAACCACAAAAGGATAGGTCCACCAACGATGACTCCCAGCAGTGTTGACAATGTTAAGGTTTGTAACCGACCCCAATCGCACAACACAAGACAGGTATGATGGTTTGCCAAGAAACAGATATTTATTGAACAACAGGGAAAAACAGGGAAAAGGGCACTGTCCCTTTAAGGGAGAATCACAAATACAGGAATATAATATGAGGGGAAGGAAAGGTGCCTTTAAGAGGCGGGCAGGAAAAGGGGAACACTAAGGGAAGGTTAAAGGAACGCTAGGGGAAAGCTTAAAGAAACAGAGGAACTAGAGACTAGGAGATGTCGGGACAAGGAGAGCTAGGGAACAGGAGAACTGGGGACTAGGAGAACTAGGGACAAGGAACTAGGTGGAACTAGAAGGGGAGAACTTGGGACCAGGAACTAGGTGGAACTAGAAGGGGAGAACTAGGGACAGAGGGGACTGAGGCCCGCGGAGGCGGGCTGGGGAACAGGGAGGAACTGGGGACAGAGAACCGCGGAGGCGGGCTGGGGACAGGGAGGAACTGGGGACTGGTGGGAAAACATCTGGGCCGCTCTGCAGAACAGAGGAGAGGGTTAATATTCAAAGGGAACAAACAGAGCAGATGCAGAACAGTCCAAATAACAAAGTAACAAAGTAAATACTATCTTCGTGTGAACAAACACACAGTGGGAGATGAAATGTCCAAAATAATATCCACGAGAGAACAAAACAGAGTGGGAGATGAAATGTCCAAACTAATAACTAAGTGAGAACTAAAGGAGGCAATACGCTGGGTGAGTGACATCACAATCAAAACTCACCCAGGCGTATGCGTAATGGTACAGGAACAGCAGCGGGACGAGGGCAAGGGGCATTACGCTGAGTGAGTGACATCACAATCAAAACTCACCCAGGCGTATGCGTAAGGTACAGGGACAGCAGCGGGAACGGGGGCAAAAAGCATTACGCTGAGTGAGTGACATCACAATCAAAACTCACCCAGGCGTATGCGTAAAGGTACAGGGACAGCAGCGGGAACGGGGGCAAGGGCACTACGCTGGGTGAGTGACATCACAATCAAAACTCACCCAGGCGTATGCGTAATGGTACAGGGACAGCAGCGGGGCGAGGGCATCGCCACCGGGTGGCTGGCTGTCCGAGCCGAGGGACAGAGTGCTGGAACAGTGGCGGTGGCGAGGGTGTCGTCCACCGGGTAGCCGACTGTCGGAGCCGAGGAACAGAGTGCTGGAACAGTGGCGGTGGCGAGGGTGTCGTCCACCGGGTAGCCGCTGTCGGAGCCGAGGAACAGAGTGCTGGAACAGTGGCGGTGGCGAGGGTGTCGTCCACCGGGTAGCCGCTGTCGGAGCCGAGGAACAGAGTGCGCGCCACACCTTGGTGTGCGCGTCGGAACAGTGGCGGTGGCGAGGGTGTCGTCCACCGGGTAGCCGCTGTCGGAGCCGAGGAACAGAGTGCGCGCCACACCTTGGTGTGCGCGTCGGAACAGTGGCGGTGGCGAGGGTGTCGTCCACCGGGTAGCCGCTGTCGGAGCCGAGGAACAGAGTGCGCGCCACACCTTGGTGTGCGCGTCGGAACAGTGGCGGTGGCGAGGGTGTCGTCCACCGGGTAGCCGCTGTCGGAGCCGAGGAACAGAGTGCGCGCCACACCTTGGTGTGCGCGTCGGAACCGAGAGACGCCTCGGGGTGCGTCTGCGAGGAGGAGTGTGCCAAGCACGAGGATCCTTGGAAGATGCGCGTTGCGCGCTGGAGACTGGAGAGCGTGCCAAGCCCTTGAAGATGCGCGTTGCGCGCTGGTGACTGGAGAGCGTGCCAAGCCCTTGCAGATGCGCGTTGCGCGCTGGTGACTGGAGAGCGTGCCAAGCACGAGGATCCTTGGAAGATGCGCGTTGCGCGCTGGAGACTGGAGAGCGTGCCAAGCCCTTGAAGATGCGCGTTGCGCGCTGGTGACTGGAGAGCGTGCCAAGCCCTTGCAGATGCGCGTTGCGCGCTGGTGACTGGAGAGTGTGCCAAGCCCGAGGGTCCGGGAGATGCGCGTTGGTCTAGATGTGCGTCAGGACGAACAGCTGCGCTGGGGTCTGCAGTGGAGCGCTGGGGTGCCTCCCGTGGAAGTACAGGGAGCGCAGAACAGTCTCCTCCACAGGCTACGGCGACAGCAGACGAAGGCTTGAGCGCATCTGGCGCGCTGGTCTGGATGTGCGTCAGGACGAACAGCTGCGCTGGGGTCTGCAGTGGAACGCTGGGGTGCCTCCCGTGGAAGTTACAGGGAGCGCAGAACAGTCTCCTCCACAGGCTACGGCGACAGCAGACGAAGGCTTGAGCGCATCTGGCGCGCTGGTCTGGAGTGGAACACTGGAATACCTCCCGTAGAGGATTAGAGAGCGCAGTACAATGTCTCCCTCCAGGCAAACGGCGACAGGTGGCCAAAGCTTGCACCTCGTCTCACGCCGGAGATAAAACAGCATAGGCAGACAGAGGATCTCCCGAAAGAGTCTAGATGTTTAGAGAATATGACTCGGCAAGTATACAACACGACCCCACGCCGAAACGAGGGGAAGAGCCCTGGTATTTAAAGCCCACAGGGGAACTAATTAGCCTGCCACCACAGGTGCGAGAGGTAATTGATAATAGTCCAGGTGTGGCCACTGAGAGTAAACGAGAGTAAAGAACGAGAGGGTGGGGGCTAGAGAGAGTGAGTGAGAAGGGAATTTCTAACAGTAGGCTTTAAAGAAACAGAGAAAAGGTGGTGAGCAGCGGGCAAAACCTCACAGACAAGGGAAAGACACGAAGGAAAATGTCTTATGGATGTGTGAACCCAGAACCTCAACTGCGTGCTGCAAATGACGAATCACAGAGGAAGATGAAAGAGGACCTACATAAAATGTTTGAGGAAAATGAGAAAGATGAGAAGAAAATAGAAGCATTGATGACTAACACGTTTGCCTCCCAGAGAAGAGATGTCCTAGATGAGAAAGACACACGGACTTTGAAAAAAGAATGGCCCTATCTTTTCAACACAACTGGCTTGAAGGCTCATTTCAATGAACTGACTGGGGTCCAGATAAATGAAGAATTCCAAGAGGCCATGAATGTAAAATACAAAAGAGTCCTGGGATTTTTCAAGTGTCTGCGCCCAGAAAGAGATAGTGTTGCAGGAAAACTCCAACCTCAAATCCAGGCTGCGGGTTGTGATGACTCCGTTGGGACTGTGTTACTGCTTTTAGCTCACTTCAAAGAAGACCAAAACAAGATGCTCATAAATGTTGACGATACCGATCTTGCAGCAGATGTGAACTCTCAGGATCTTCCCACAACCCCATGCATATTGCTGTGTGGTAAGTTAAGTAAAGGATAATGTATAGCTATACTCTGTCATTGTCGCAAAATAATTGACAGACACTGCGTTCTGGAACACCGAGGCACAGCCGAGGTGTTCTAAACCCAGTGAAGGTCAATTATTTTGCGACATTGACAGAGTATAGCTATACATTATCCCGCTTATTACATGGCTAACTTACTAACAATATACCTAATTCATTTTACACCATCGACAAGATGAGATCAAATGCAGACTCAGTTGTTCTGTGGCTCCTCTGTCATCGCCGGCACCCGGCAGGTGTGTGGACTTGATTGCACTGATGTAGTGCAGTTGTGCATAATGGTAATGCTTAGCTTTCGTGACTGCGATCAAAATGCTTGATTGTGATTGGTCAATAGCGCTCTGTTGCCCCTGACAGCGGTCATTATTGCGCGTTGCCCATGACAGCGGTGAATTATCGAAAAATAAATGTTTTTTTTTATCTACTTTTTCTCCCCATTTTTCTATTTTTCTCCCGTCCCCAATTTCGTATTGTCCAATTACCCTACCCTTCCCCCTACCCTCCCCTGTCTCGAACGCTGTTAGGCCATGCCTCCCACAAGCCGGCTGCAATGTGGACGAAGCCTTGCATCACGTGTCCCCTCCGGTACTCAAGGAGGCAGCCGTCGCATCTTTTCACCTGCACAGCGTGATCTCTCAGCGGCGAGGGTCTGCGTGGGAGAGGCGCACCAACCGACCTGTAGGAGTCGCTGTCCACAATGTCCAATCCCCACCCACCAGCTTCCCACCCCCTAATACTGCCAATTGTATTAGTATGAACAACCAGCCAAGCTGGTAGCAACGCCGAGAGCTGGGCTCGAACCCAGCATCTCCTGCATTGGTGGCGAACGCCTTGCCCACTGCGCCACCTAGCCGCCCGCATTTTGGCTAATGTTAAAACTTGTCAGCTCAGTGTTGTCTATTTTTCTGTGTGTGTGTGTGTGTGTGTGTGTGTGCGCGTGTGTCTGTCATACCTTCACAGGACAAAGCCCACTGACTGCATCTGTCTTCATGGTAGCAGTGGACCAGGTGGTGGTCAATGATGGAGTCTCAACGTTCACTGAAGCAGTCAATGCCATGTTCATGATCTATTATGCCCTCAACATCGACTATCCTGTAGAGCTGGGTGCAACAATGGAGTTTCTTCAAAGGTAATTGTATATTTTTTTCATCTTTTTATTCATTTACCAGCATAATGAACTTTTTTTTTTTTTTTTTTTTTTTTATCTTTTTCCCCCTCCATTTTCCTCCGATTTTCTCCCATCCCAATGTTAGTCGTATGCCAATTCCCAGTCCCTTCCTGGTCGCTGCGCACTTACCCCCCACAGTCAGATCATCTGGGAGAGTGGAGGCTACCACGTGCTTCCTCCGACACACGTCCAGCCAATCACCGCTTCTTTTCACCTGGCAGCGCGGATTCTCATCGAGAGGGCGTAGCGTGTGGGAGGATCACACTATCCCCCTCAAGTCCTATCCGCGCTTAGCAGGCGCCCCGACCGAACTGTAGGAGTCGCTGTTTACAACGACCCGGACCCACCCCGCCAGCTTCTCCCACCCTCTAATACAGCCAATTGTATTAGTGCAGACGGCCAGCCAAGCTGGTGACAACCCCGGAGCTGTGAGCTGGATTCGAGCTGGATTCGAACAGGCGAATCCAGCTCACAGCTCCGGGGTTGGTGACGAACGCAATCTCCGCTCGGCCACCTAACCGCAGCATAATGAACTTTTAATCATAAAGTCCTTGTAGCAGTTTGAGAGTGAATCAATGCAGTGCAGAAGGCAGGGCATGAGTGACAGAGCCCATTCTTTCAAACATTCATTGAGAGCAGCACACACATAGGCTATAGCAGTATCACGGTATGCAGCCAAGGCCCACCAATGTGAGAATGAACGGAATTGTGTAAATGTACACCATTTGATAACGATGTCAATCCTTTTATGTACCACTCCTCTACAGATGCATGTTCAAGATAAATCCGGACAAGGGCTCAAAAGTCCACAAACAAGGCAATAAGAAGTGTCTCGCAGTCAATCCCAAGGTCCTGTCACTCATATCGAAGATATCAGAGCATGACTGGCTGGAATGACTGGTGAGTTTGCTGTTAATTCATTTGATTACTTGTGATTTATTTCATGTCCCTTTTTTCAAAACTATTTGGCAGGTGATCGGATCAACCTCTATTCAGGTAAATCTAATTCTTTCCACCACAAGGTCGGGAGTAAAGCGAATACAGTTTCCACAGGAAAGAAAACCTTCAGTGCTGTTCTTTGCTCTTCCAATTAAGAAACTCATTTCATTTCAGATATAACTAATGTTAATAGCAGCATCTACGCTAACCTCCGCCATTGGTGTTTTGAAATGAACAGTTGCTTCTCACTGTTGTCACACCTAAACCACCTCTTCTCGTAGATTACAAACTTCTCTCTATGGAGATTTGCCAGAATGATGTGGGCAGTGAAACGTGAGCTCACAAGATCAGAATGGTCTCATGTCCAAATTCTGAAGATTTGGACATCAATCTGATGCAATTTCTTCTTTATTTCTCCATGAGGTTGATTGAAATAGTATTTCTGTTTGTGTGTATTACAGAGAATCCAGAGCCATCAGGACTAAAATGAAGCGAAACAAGATACAGCAGCACTGGAAGAAAGAGGATGAATAACATTCTTGTTTTCAGTTCAGTTAATTTTTATATTGGACACATGACAATGGTCATAAATCGCAAGTTTTACCAGCTGCTGTTGCAGCATTGTCCGAAAAGGGCTAGGGAGAAGCACTATATAGCTTGCCGGGCCTACGCCTGAAGACTCCCATTTTTTATACACATATATACCTGCACATATTCATACATGATACATATTCATACATGATGTTTATAGCATTGTTCTGTATATACTGTATACATACACATATACACACACGCATATATATTTATCCCATAAATACTGTATCATATTATAAATAATAAGCTGTACACCAACTGGGGTGCTCTTTGCCATGGATATGTATGTGTGTGTATGTATATATATATATATATATATATATATATATATATATATATATATATATATATATATATATATATATATATATATATATATATATATATATATATATATATATATATATATATATATATATATATATATCCATACACACATGGCAAAGAGCACCCCATAGTTGGTATACACAGCTTATTTACAATATGATTAATAAATTAGTGTTGGCATGTATATAAAGTGATATACAGTACATATACACATTATAGTATATTATGGTTGAGCACTTTGGTTCCGCACGGACGTTTACACTGTTATAGAATACAGCACTGACCATCACCAACCGTAACTTAGGGGTTAGAGTTAGAGGTGGTCTAGGTCTGGTTAGGGGTTAGAGTCAGAGGTGGTCTAGGTCTGGTTAATAGAGGCCATAACCAGACCTAGACCACCTCTAACTCTAACCCCTAACCAGACCTAGACCACCTCTAACTCTAACCACTAACCAGACCTCTTCCATGTGGCACTTTAACAGTACACTGACCTCAGAATGTATATTTTTATGCAAGCAGATTGCAATCAGTGTGTACTACTAGTACTACTGTGTTTAGTTTACAGTATCATGTTGTTATAGAATAAACCGCTGCCAGCAGCAGCCCAGCACTGACCAATGACCATCACCAAACTTAACTTGGGGGTTAGAGTAAGAGCCTAGGTGGTCTAGGTCTGGTTAGGGGTTAGAGTCAGAGAGATGGTCTTGGTCTGGTTAGGGGTTAGAGTCAGAGGTGGTCTAGGTCTGGTTAATAGAGGCCATAACCAGACCTCTAGACCATCTCTAACTCTAACCCCTAACCAAACCTAGACCACCTCTAAATCTAACCCCTAACCAGACCTTCCATCACCATGTGGCACTTTACACAACAACCTCAAAATGTGATTTATCATTTTATGTTTATGCAAGCAGATTGCAATCAGATTGCTACTGTGTGTACTATACACTATTGTACTGTACTATTATCTACTCAAGTTCAACTACTGTGTTTGTTTGTTTACAAAACACAGTATCCTGTTAGTGTTGTTGACACTGTTACACTGGCTGCTGTTACTGTTATTTAATATTTTCAAATAAATCGCTGCCAGGTGAGCAAGGCCAGACATAGGCCCCGTCCACACGAACGCTGGGTTTAATGTAACCGTGATTGTATGTGCGCAGTTGCACTGTTCGGCCACACACAACCGGGGATTTGCTACACTGCAACCGCGGTCTTTGAAACCGGTGGCCAGGGTGGAGTTGTGCGGTTTTGCAGTTGCGTGTGGGCATAGCAACCGGGGTTATTCCCAGTGTTTACAGCAGAGCTGTCGCAATTATTCCCCATGTTCACGGCAGACCGCAGGGTAGAGAGATTAGAGCAGAGCCAACTACACCAGTGTTTACAGCAGAGCTGTCCCAAGTAGCGTTATATGAAAATGATTGTAACAAACTTTTGTTAAAAACGTATCGTCTGTGTTGAAGAGTGTTGTGATCGACTGATGTCTGTTGACGCTCAGAGTAAACATGTAGCTGCAGCTAAACTAAACTCATGTGTTGTCAAGTTATTGTTATAAGGAACCCAGTCCAGACTGCATCCCCTTAACAATTGTTTGTATTGAGCCGTATTGTATTGTACCCATTCTGCAATGTGTTAAATAACGTTTGCATCCATTCATTATACTAGCGTTAACGTTACATTATTACGTTAGCATTTAAGCTATATACTATACATAGAGAATGCCATTGACATTAGCATGTAGCTAACAACACCGGAGATCTTTTTTGTGAGACTAAACTATCCGCTCTTGGTGGTAAATTGTGTTGCTGATGGTTTTGTTTCATCAACAAAATGAGAGGCAGAACACAGTGAATGTATCCGTTTGTTTATTGCAGTTTCTTTCTTTGCTGAAAATATATGTTCCGTTGGCAAAATGATGAATAGGGTCCAGCTGTGCTTCTAAACAGGAAGTTTACTTCTTCTTCTTCAGTAAATTAATGGCAGATCGCGACCCAACAGGAAGTTTAGTGAGCGTTCAGTCTTTTCTGATTGGTTGAAATGGCCTTCATGTCTGAACAACATCGCCGCCTACTGCTTTGGCATTGTATTACATTGTACTAAATGTATCGGTTGCTGGGTTCCAGCTCTGCCCGTGAGTACGCAGTTATACACGGTTGTCCACCTGTGTTCACCGTGTGGACGGAGTTTTATTTTTTCAAACTTCGGTCATATTAAATCCAAACTCTCGTGTGGACAGGGCCATAATGTGACTGTCTTATTAAGTTATTTCTCCATTCACAGATCGACAGTGAGTGCTGCACCCTTCCTGTTTATTACTTGTGCCGCCGACTCAGATTCCCCTATAGGTTAAAAAATAAATACGCAATTTAAATCAGAATATGTTCCATGTTGACTATTTCTGACTTCTGCCAAGTTTTTTTCCATTGACTAAAAATAGACAAAAATGTCATCCGTTTACTAAAATGCTCAGACATTTTAGTTGACTAAAACTGACTAAACGAAAAAAATTAATGAAAATGACTAAATATGATAAACGAAAAAGGAGCACTTGACACATTACTAAGACTAAAACTAAAATGAAAATAGCTGCCAAAATGAACACTGGTTTACAGTGACATTCCATATAAATGTTGTGATTTCCATATAAAATGTTGTGCTAATAAATACCGCTCTCCTTCGAGACACCACCGCCGACTCATCTCTCAGCACTATACAATAGTATGCTAGATATAGTCGTTTCCTTTTCACCATTGGCAGATTATCATCCACATTGGAGAATAGAGCTTTTAAATGCTTATTTCTACTTTTGACACATTAACTGTACTGACTTTTACAAGGTATATCAACTGTATATATCAACTGTATGTACTCCAAATATACTGAGAAGAGTGCTTGCTTGTGGGTTGTTGAACTGGAGTGCAGCTGAGACCATGCAAAATGAATACTTAACCCATTTAGACATAAAACGCCTGCTAAAAACTCCTATTAAAACCTATACAATTAGGGTTTTTTGGAAAGATTTTCAGAATTGTCAGTTAATAAAACCTTTTATATCAGCCTCTGGAGCAGATTGAAACATGAAATGAAAACCGATAGATTAGAACTTGGGCTTTTATTTGAACATCATTCATTTTCCCTAATGTGCATTGACATTTAAAAAAGAAAAATGTCTTGTCCAGATACTTTTAAAGGGATTTCAAATAATAGGTAATTTGAATTTGTATACAGCAGTTGGGCTGTAAAAATACAGAGAATATATAGCAAATATCTGTAAAAAAAAATTCACTGCTGAACTTTGTGTTCTGTCACTTAATTGAAGGAGTTTGATTGTAATCATTTTGGAAAAACCTGTAGAATAACAGTGTTTCACTGCTGAACGAAGTTATGTCACTTAATTGAAGGAGTTTGATTGTAATAATTATGGGGAAACCTGTAAAGTAACAGTGTTTCACTGCTGAACTTAAGTTATGTCACTTAATTGAAGGTGTTTCATCGTAAATGTAGGAAAAACCTGTGAAATAACAGTGTTTCACTGCTGAACTTTAAGTTCTGTCACTTAATTGAAGGAGTTTGATTGTAATCATTTTGGAAAAACCTGTAGAATAACAGTGTTTCACTGCTGAACGAAGTTCTGTCACTTAATTGAATGAGTTTGATTGTAATAATTATGGGGAAACCTGTAAAATAACAGTGTTTCACTGCTGAACTTAAGTTATGTCACTTAATTGAAGGTGTTTGATCGTAATAATTTAGGAAAATACTGTCAAATGACAGTATTTCACTGCTGAACGTTAGGTTATGACTATAACCAAGTTCTGTTAGTTAGGGGCGATGCTTGGCATCGCTACTGCACTATCTCGCGTACGTGCACGCGTACTGAATAAACCACAAATGTACCTCTAATACCAGTATTAGTCTGACCACACCCCTCATCAGCTTACCTTCATAAGCAGGTGTGTGGTCACCTGCTCTCCTCCTTCCCAAGCTTTCACCACAAGGTGAGGACAAGGGCTGCAGCGGCGTCCGATGCCAAGCATCGCCCCTAACTAACAGAACTTGGTTATAGTCATAACCTAACGTTCTGTATCGTTAGTGGCTTAGCTTGGCATCGCTACTGCACAAGGGAGGCCAAGCGGAGCCACTTGGCTGACAAATACACCCCGCTGACAGCCCCCCAAAACCATCAGAACAGGGAGGGCCGAGCCCCCCCGACCCCCCCTAATGGAGGGTAGCCCCCCTATTAGGGACGTCACGGGAGGGCGACGGACCCGACCGTGCGAAGAGGCACTCAAGCAACTCAACGCACAGGGTGAGCAGACCGTGGCTTGACCCCACGACTACACACACGCACAACCCGCATGCCACCCGGGAACGAACGGAGGAACAACCTCGTTACTGCCCCCAGAATCACGGGGTCAAGGGCAAACCCAACCCCGTGGCAAGGCCGTAGCAGCGGAGCACGAAGGAAGACCCAGACCCACCAAAAGGACTGGACTCCCTGGAATGGGGGCCCGGAGAAGTCCATGATGCCAGCATCAAGACCCCACCAGGTGGGCACGTAGTGCCCCGCCCCCCACATCGCCAGCGTATTCGGACAAAGGCCCCTCAGTTACCGCACCTGGTATTCCCAGGCGGAACCAACCAGGCCAGAACCTGCCCAGCTTCCGAGATCGGACGAGACCGGGCGTGTTCAGGCCGGTATGGCCGTAAGCCGAGCGGGCCCCGTCCCCCCAATAGTACACCGCCTGGCACACTGACCCTGCAGAATAGGCAGTCAGCATGGCCGTAAGCACACAAAAAAGGTTAACCAACGGAAGCAGGCAGCGCACCGGGGAAAAACCAGGCAACAGGCTGTTAACCCTAGCCTGGAGACTGCGGACGAGACAGGCGCCAGAGGGGACAGCTGAACACAGCCGCCCCGGCGGAAGGAGCGTAAGCTGGCGGTGTTGCATGACCAAGCCTCCATTTAACAACCCCCACCCAGAGGGGTCGAGGCAGAGAAGGCTGACACGATTGGCAGACGTCATGAACGTGCAGGGGCACCCTCAAACGGTGAACCCGGGAGTTGACACTGCTCCAACACACCAGGGAATCAACCACCTCGGTGTTACCCAATGCGGTGGTTGTTCCTATAACCCCTCAAGAAAAAACTCCAAAACACACCTGCGGGTATACACCGGCTATACCGCAGTACAAGTGTTTCAGTTTCCAAAAAGGGTTAACCCAGGCCTACGGGTCGCAAACATCACTTCGGACCGGGCCTGGCGGTACGGGAAGCACAGGGTCACCAGAGGAGGTCAAAAAACCACCCCCACAGGCCCCTCTTCGCCATGCGTGAGAGAGGAGCGAAAAATAATGGAGAACCAGCCCCTAAGCACACCGTACCTGGTATTCCCCGGCGGTCTCCCAACCAAGTACTAACCAGGACCAACCTGTGTAGCGGCCGAGATCCGACGAGATCGAGCGCGTACAGAATGGCATGGCTGTAAGCCATGACGACAGTGCTGAGTAAAAACATACCCAACCAGGGTCTCCATAGCGCTTAACCCTGTGACACCCAGACCGACCTGGCATTTTTCCCCCTGAAAAAAGCCCAAGTCCCTCAGGGTACCAGAACAGCAGATCTGCATCCCCGGCGGACAACGGGTTCAACTGATCTGGACCAGCGTGACCAGAACCAGTCCCGTGCCCTAACCACGCCGACATGCCTACTCCAGGAGAAGGGCAGATATGCGTGTTGATCTTAACATGAAAAGAAGGCGCCACCCAGACGTCGGGACGAACCGCGCCTGGTGGCCCACCCCAAGGGCGTGAGACCCCACTACATATGTTCAGATCCATCCCGTCATCATCCCCCAGACATGAACGAGAATCCGTCGACAACCCACCCAGGTCATGGGATGTGGTCGCCGGAAGAGGAAAAACCCCCATCTCAGTTGCTTTATAAAAACGCTGTTTCAACCACAAGCAACTAAGGCGTGCCAGTCAATCGCCTGTTTACAGCGAGCTAGCACTATACGTGCGTCGGGACACACCCCCATCAATGAACAGGCTATTTAGACCTGTCATTGAATCCCCAAGGCGCCCAGGGGAACGACAAGAGGGGTGTGACACTCCCTAACTCCAACACTTCTGGAATAGAAAGAAGGAAGCATCAACAGTATGTATCCCAGTCTACACAGCCGGGGTAAAAAATGTTCACATTTTTACATCCCACCACCCTCCCATAGGAAAGAGACGGGGATCCCCAGAGAGACTTCCCACGCGAGCTGTACAGATTGAAAAGAATATATTGCACCTTGAGCCATGTAAAAAACTGGTTTTAGGGCCTCCGGGGAAGAGGCACCGAACCCATACACACTCAATAAACGAATTGAATCGAATATACATACAATAGAAAAGGACCCTTCTAGAGGGTCCACTCACTTTGACAATCTGAGGAGGAAGGCTCTGTACTCTGATGGAGGCTTCCTCACATGGAAGAAGGAGTCCGAACTCACAGAAGGCCTGAGTAGGCGCTTGGTGAGGAGGAGCCCTGACCACCCCCCCTGAAAACAGATCCATCACATGGACCTGAACAGCACACGGAAGTCCTACCAACAGAGACGCGCACGGTGACGTACTCTATGGCGGGGGAATTCCTGCGGTGCACACGCCCAATATACCAGGCCGTGGGACCAGGAACTCCCTCCCCCCCCCCCCCCCCCCCCCCCCCCCCGTAACGTGCCGAACCGCCACGTGACGGGAACCTTGAAGGACAGGGGGTGTACCCCTGACCGACAGAACAATGGGGAGAGGAAAGGTTACCAGTTCACCCCTTTACGACCCCACACCCATGATACGACGTAACGACAAAAAGAGAATATGACACAGTCATAGTCAGCTCTATGAAGCGTTTCACAGCTCCACACAGCGCACGAGCTAACCTGCTATCTGATTTTTACTAAGGAAAAACACAGAATAGAGAGGGCTCTAAGAACCCCGGTCCAACATACACATGTGCTTCTGTGGCCAGTACAACCCAGTTGTAGGTCACATGACACACACAACCCATCATCACCTACAAAAAATGGCAAAAACACTCAACAGAGGAACGCCGTTTTTTTCACAATGAGAGAATACATCATTCTTGATTAGTATCGACCACAGGCCTTGCTAAGCACACATGACAGCAACCAAACCAATTTCCCTTTAGGAAATAAGTTTCTCCAGCAGATTTAGCACAACCTCAGCAATCAAGCTGAGAGTTACATCGTATCCCTACCACACAAAAGACACAATTAATGCACAACATGTCTGATAGGAGGTGATAAAGTCCCCAGGGAACCGGGGGGGAAACACAATCCTCCTATTTTACCCTCAATACGGCCAGTTAAAACAGGAAAACCTGTTAATGTGTGAACTCACTGTTCATTGTCATTACAGTCTGAGAAAGAACATTCTTTTACTCACTTGTCACCAAGCATAGCTTCATAGGTTAGTTGCCTTAGTAGTGAGTACACGGTACACATAAACACCATGATGTTTCTCACACAACAACCAGATCAATACATCACGACCTGCACGGAGAAGCTATGCCAGTGACAAAAACAGCTCACACACAACCCGCAACGTATCTCAAATGCATTGCAACAACACACGTTTTGGGAAAAAACACCGTTATTCACAATACATTTAGCAAGGTAAAACCAGAAGACGTGTTATGAGGTCTGGCCAACCCCGTACCTGCCCGGAACGCAGATCAGCGAAGTGCAGTCACAAGCCACCGTAGAACACAGCCGTCCCGTGTTGTTCGATCCGGGCAGCGTCGCCGCTCCACCAGTCGCTACAGTCCTCTTTGTTGACGCAATCCCCGTCTAGGCTCAGGCAGGGTCGACGAACATCCCCTGTCAAGGATGACGTCGTGGTCAAGAGTGTAAAACATGTTAAAAATCAAAGCACGTTCAACAGAATAGCATCAAGCTAACGGCTGCTCCAACCGTTCGGGTGCTATTGCTTCCGCTCGCGACGCCGATCTACGACGCACGCGATCAGGAGCGAGCTCCCGGCGGCGCGCGAGAAGCCAAGCTACCCCGCGCCAGGCCACCGACCGGCTAACCGTAAGCTATGAACATGTAAACAATGACATAACACTCACCCAGACAGGCCGCCGTTCTGAACCCTCCTCACTTTTTAAGAGAAAAGAGAAAACAAGACGTCAACACCGCTTCACAACGGTGACATTAACACGTCCGGCGGAATCAGCACAGTACCAACTGGCCTGTATAGCTGACTTTGAACATGAATCTGCCGCTATCGCACATTACATGCACATATCCCCTCGTGAAGGAATACTCTCATTTGGATATGAAAGATGGGGTCTTAACACGGTGACAGAGAGAATCCACTCGTCCAGAACACACAGGGATCACCAGTGTCAATGGTCGCGGCCCACTAGTTAAAACTATAATGGTCGCCAGACCAAGGCCTTCTGTCGCCTAGACGGCTAAACAAAGGACCCTAGCCTGGGGCCGGTTTCCATAAACTTTGTCAAGTAGCCCCCATAGCACTAACAGACAAGTGGAGCCCGCCAGCAAACACTACTCACCCAACCTGGAACGCACCGCTCCTCACAACAGCGGCATGTCCGACAGTTCAGCTGTGGCCTGACAGGTTTCACCCCAACAAACACAGCAAGGAACTGCAGTTGAGAAGCATGCAGCGGCGTGCTCCCAATACGAAAACCGGTGGAGGGTTTGTAGAAAGATCATCATCTTCTAGACACTCCAGTACGAAGACAATATCGCCGTATTTTCTCGAAAATAGTGAGAGAGAAAATAAAGATATGATGTCAACGTATCCTTGTTTCCCAAGCTGTTCCTAATCCAATTTCTTCCATCATGGTGTCAAGTGTGGGGATCTACCGAGGCACCTCTTCCTTGTGGTGAAAGCGAGAAGGAGGAGAGCAGGTGACCACACACCTGCTTATGAAGGTAAGCTGATGAGGGGTGTGGTCAGACTAATACTGGTATTAGAGGTACATTTGTGGTTTATTCAGTACGCGAGATAGTGCAGTAGCGATGCCAAGCTAAGCCACTAACGATACAGAACTTTTAGTTATGTCACTTAATTGAAGGTGTTTCATCATAAATGTAGGAAAAACCTGCCAAATAACAGCGTTTCACTGCTGAACGAAGTTCTGTCACTTAATTGAAGGAGTTTGATTGTAATAATTATGGGGAAACCTGTAAAATAACAGTGTTTCACTGCTGAACTTAAGTTATGTCACTTAATTGAAGGTGTTTCATCGTAAATGTAGGAAAAACCTGTGAAATAACAGTGTTTCACTGCTGAACTTTAAGTTCTGTCACTTAATTGAAGGAGTTTGATTGTAATCATTTTGGAAAAACCTGTAGAATAACAGTGTTTCACTGCTGAACGAAGTTCTGTCACTTAATTGAATGAGTTTGATTGTAATAATTATGGGGAAACCTGTAAAATAACAGTGTTTCACTGCTGAACTTAAGTTATGTCACTTAATTGAAGGTGTTTGATCGTAATAATTTAGGAAAATACTGTCAAATGACAGTATTTCACTGCTGAACTTTTAGTTATGTCACTTAATTGAAGGTGTTTCATCATAAATGTAGGAAAAACCTGCCAAATAACAGCGTTTCACTGCTGAACGAAGTTCTGTCACTTAATTGAAGGAGTTTGATTGTAATCATTTTGGAAAAACCTGTAGAATAACAGTGTTTCACTGCTGAACTTAAGTTATGTCACTTAATTGAAGGTGTTTCATCGTAAATGTAGGAAAAACCTGTGAAATAACAGTGTTTCACTGCTGAACTTTAAGTTCTGTCACTTAATTGAAGGAGTTTGATCGTAATAATTTAGGAAAATACTGTCAAATGACAGTATTTCACTGCTGTACGTTTAGTTATGTCACTTAATTGAAGGTGTTTCATCATAAATGTAGGAAAAACCTGCCAAATAACAGCGTTTCACTGCTGAACGAAGTTCTGTCACTTAATTGAAGGAGTTTGATTGTAATAATTATGGGGAAACCTGTAAAATAACAGTGTTTCACTGCTGAACTTAAGTTATGTCACTTAATTGAAGGTGTTTCATCGTAAATGTAGGAAAAACCTGTGAAATAACAGTGTTTCACTGCTGAACTTTAAGTTCTGTCACTTAATTGAAGGAGTTTGATCGTAATAATTTAGGAAAATACTGTCAAATGACAGTATTTCACTGCTGAACTTTTAGTTATGTCACTTAATTGAAGGTGTTTCATCATAAATGTAGGAAAAACCTGCCAAATAACAGCGTTTCACTGCTGAACGAAGTTCTGTCACTTAATTGAAGGAGTTTGATTGTAATAATTATGGGGAAACCTGTAAAATAACAGTGTTTCACTGCTGAACTTAAGTTATGTCACTTAATTGAAGGTGTTTCATCATAAATGTAGGAAAAACCTGTGAAATAACAGTGTTTCACTGCTGAACTTTAAGTTCTGTCACTTTATTGAAGGAGTTTGATCGTATTTTTTTTAAATACTGAAAGTTGCCTTATTTTCACATTCAGTAAAATGATGAGTATCTTATGTGTTTTTACATACAATTCAATGTAATTTAACATTCAACACAATTAAGCAAATACATGTATTTAAAAAGAATTACCTGTAGAATAACTGAAGGTTTTTACTGTTTTTTAATTATATTATTCTCTTTTTTAACATTATTTAACATTACATTTAAAGTTTAACAGCAAAAAAACAGAAAGTTGCCTTATTTTCACATACAGTAAAATGATGTATATTCTAGGTGTTTTACATGTAATTTAACATTCAAGACAATTAAGCAATGGAATAATCCTGTAAAAAAAAGATAATTTCTTATTAAATCAATCTACAGATTACAACCTTTATTTAATGGTTAATATTTGTATTAAAGGTTATTTACTGTATTTTTATGGAATTTCCTGTATTTTTATGGGATTTACACTTAAAGTAGAAAAACAAAAGTAATCTGTAAAATAATACATTGAAAGTCCCGTAAAAATACATTTTTTTTTAAGAGTGCAGGCTACACCGTACTCTCCCAGCCGCTACACACTGAAACGTGTGCCCTCCTCCTCACGCTGCCCTCTGAGGGCAGGCTACACCGTACTCTCCCAGCCGCTACACACTGGACATGAAGTCATTCATTCAAGGTTGAGAGTAGAATAACTAACGTCCACCACAGGGATACTGAACGGCTGAACTACTGTAGAAAGCACTCATTCACATAAAATAGGAATTCATAAAGAAAGGGAGCGACCTACTACAATAGTTCTGCATATACCGTATATATATACATTTATATATATGCATATACTAAAATACTAATACTTTTATATACCTAATTATACTCCTGCACATAACCCATATAACTATGTACAATAATGCTGTATATAGTGTATATATATATATATATATATATATATATATATATATATATATATTTATTCTTACCATATCTATCCACATCTGTCTGTACATACCAGCATATAATCCTGTTTACATACCTGTAGATACTATATCTATATCTGTACATATCCCTTACCTACTCTTACTAGTTACACTGCTGGCCAGTATGACTTACTACCATAGTGTCTTTATACCTGTATCACTGTACATATTAATACTATATCTATATCTGTACATATCTCTTACCTACTCTTACTAGTTACGCTGCTGGCCAGTATGACTTACTACCATAGTGTCTTTATACCTGTATCACTGTACATATTAATACTATATCTATATCTGTACATATCACTTACCTACTCTTACTAGTTACACTGCTGGCCAGTATGACTTACTACCATAGTGTCTTTATACCTGTATCACTGTACATATTAATACTATATCTATATCTGTACATATCACTTACCTACTCTTACTAGTTACGCTGCTGGCCAGTATGACTTACTACCATAGTGTCTTTATACCTGTATCACTGTACATATTAATACTATATCTATATCTGTACATATCACTTACCTACTCTTACTAGTTACACTGCTGGCCAGTATGACTTACTACCATAGTGTCTTTATACCTGTATCACTGTACATATTAATACTATATCTATATCTGTACATATCACTTACCTACTCTTACTAGTTACACTGCTGGCCAGTATGACTTACTACCATAGTGTCTTTATACCTGTATCACTGGACATATTAAACTCTCTGATTAGCACTATTACTCAGTAGTACTAATTTATATATTTTATACCCAATTGTACATTGTATATTGCGATTGCACTTGAATGACAAATGTATTTTAGTTGTACTGTACTTGTGCTTTGCTGTATGATGACAATAAATGTGAATCTAATCTAAAGATGTCTCTGACGATGTCCCCTGTGGTGCCCCTGATATTAAATATTATATTTAATAAGGTGTTATTGTCCTTAGAGGACATTAAGCTACATAGTCATCTGTTCATAGTGTCTTAGTCATCTGTTCATAGTGTCTTAGTCATCTGTTCATAGTGTCTTAGTCATCTGTTCATAGTGTCTTAGTCATCTGTTCATAGTGTCTTAGTCATCTGTTCATAGTGTCTTAGTCATCTGTTCATAGTGTCTTAGTCATCTGTTCATAGTGTCTTAGTCATCTGTTCATAGTGTCTTAGTCTTAGTCATCTGTTCATAGTGTCTTAGTCATCTGTTCATAGTGTCTTAGTCATCTGTTCATAGTGTCTTAGTCATCTGTTCATAGTGTCTTAGTCATCTGTTCATAGTGTCTTAGTCATCTGTTCATAGTGTCTTAGTCATCTGTTCATAGTGTCTTAGTCATCTGTTCATAGTGTCTTAGTCATCTGTTCATAGTGTCTTAGTCTTAGTCATCTGTTCATAGTGTCTTAGTCATCTGTTCATAGTGTCTTAGTCATCTGTTCATAGTGTCTTAGTCATCTGTTCATAGTGTCTTAGTCTTAGTCATCTGTTCATAGTGTCTTAGTCATCTGTTCATAGTGTCTTAGTCATCTGTTCATAGTGTCTTAGTCATCTGTTCATAGTGTCTTAGTCATATGTTCATAGTGTCATAGTCATCTGTTCATAGTGTCTTAGTCATAGTCATCTGTTCATAGTGTCTTAGTCATCTGTTCATAGTGTCTTAGTCTTAGTCATCTGTTCATAGTGTCTTAGTCATCTGTTCATAGTGTCTTAGTCATCTGTTCATAGTGTCTTAGTCATCTGTTCATAGTGTCTTAGTCATCTGTTCATAGTGTCTTAGTCATCTGTTCATAGTGTCTTAGTCATAGTCATCTGTTCATAGTGTCTTAGTCTTAGTCATCTGTTCATAGTGTCTTAGTCATCTGTTCATAGTGTCTTAGTCATCTGTTCATAGTGTCTTAGTCATCTGTTCATAGTGTCTTAGTCTTAGTCATCTGTTCATAGTGTCTTAGTCATCTGTTCATAGTGTCTTAGTCATCTGTTCATAGTGTCTTAGTCATATGTTCATAGTGTCTTAGTCATCTGTTCATAGTGTCTTAGTCATCTGTTCATAGTGTCTTAGTCATCTGTTCATAGTGTCTTAGTCATCTGTCCATAGTGTCTTAGTCATAGTCATCTGTTCATAGTGTCTTAGTCATCTGTTCATAGTGTCTTAGTCATCTGTTCATAGTGTCTTAGTCATCTGTTCATAGTGTCTTAGTCATCTGTTCATAGTGTCTTAGTCATCTGTTCATAGTGTCATAGTCATCTGTTCATAGTGTCTTAGTCATCTGTTCATAGTGTCATAGTCATCTGTTCATAGTGTCTTAGTCATCTGTTCATAGTGTCTTAGTCATCTGTTCATAGTGTCTTAGTCATAGTCATCTGTTCATAGTGTCTTAGTCATCTGTTCATAGTGTCTTAGTCATCTGTTCATAGTGTCTTAGTCATCTGTTCATAGTGTCTTAGTCTTAGTCATCTGTTCATAGTGTCTTAGTCATCTGTTCATAGTGTCTTAGTCATCTGTTCATAGTGTCTTAGTCATCTGTTCATAGTGTCTTAGTCATCTGTTCATAGTGTCATAGTCATCTGTTCATAGTGTCTTAGTCATCTGTTCATAGTGTCTTAGTCATCTGTTCATAGTGTCTTAGTCATATGTTCATAGTGTCTTAGTCATCTGTTCATAGTGTCTTAGTCATCTGTTCATAGTGTCTTAGTCATCTATTCATAGTGTCTTAGTCATCTGTTCATAGTGTCTTAGTCATCTGTTCATAGTGTCTTAGTCATAGTCATCTGTTCATAGTGTCTTAGTCATCTGTTCATAGTGTCTTAGTCATCTGTTCATAGTGTCTTAGTCATCTGTTCATAGTGTCTTAGTCATCTGTTCATAGTGTCTTAGTCTTAGTCATCTGTTCATAGTGTCTTAGTCATCTGTTCATAGTGTCTTAGTCATCTGTTCATAGTGTCTTAGTCATCTGTTCATAGTGTCTTAGTCATCTGTTCATAGTGTCTTAGTCATAGTCATCTGTTCATAGTGTCTTAGTCATCTGTTCATAGTGTCTTAGTCATCTGTTCATAGTGTCTTAGTCATCTGTTCATAGTGTCTTAGTCATAGTCATCTGTTCATAGTGTCTTAGTCATCTGTTCATAGTGTCTTAGTCATCTGTTCATAGTGTCTTAGTCATCTGTTCATAGTGTCTTAGTCATCTGTTCATAGTGTCTTAGTTCATAGTGTCTTAGTCATCTGTTCATAGTGTCTTAGTCATCTGTTCATAGTGTCTTAGTCATAGTCATCTGTTCATAGTGTCTTAGTCATCTGTTCATAGTGTCTTAGTCATCTGTTCATAGTGTCTTAGGGAGGTGTAGTCTGACGCCACTTTAGTTTCTCACTAACATTATTGTTATACAGTAGTTTGCTGTAGAAGCTGGCAAAGCCAGGCTATATTTACCAACGTGCAGGATGTGATGTAGTTATGGCCTGTGCCACAGATACACTATTACAGTAGGATGTGATGTAGTTATGGCCTGTGCCACAGATACACTATTACAGTAGGATGTGATGTAGTTATGGCCTGTGCCACATGTACACTATTACAGTAGGATGTGATGTAGTTATGGCCTGTGCCACATGTACACTATTACAGCAGGATGTGATGTAGTTATGGCCTGTGCCACATGTACACTATTACAGTAGGATGTGATGTAGTTATGGCCTGTGCCACATGTACACTATTACAGTAGGATGTGATGTAGTTATGGCCTGTGCCACATGTACACTATTACAGTGCTAGTGTAGTTATGGCCTGTGCCACATGTACACTATTACAGTGCTAGTGTAGTTATGGCCTGTGCCACATGTACACTATTACAGTGCTAGTGTAGTTATGGCCTGTGCCACATGTACACTATTAGTCAAGTCAAGAGTTTTATTTGTCACGGCATACGGATATACAATGAAATGCGGGTGGTCTTGCCCGCAACGATGTGCAATTGGTACAACATATAATAGAATCCAATACAAAAAATGTGTGCAATAAAATTGTGCAATAACAGGTAGCAGGTAACAATACATTTGTGCAATAACGGGTAACAGTTGACAGTTAACAGTAGTAGTAATAGTAGTGCAATACACTGTTACTGTTGCTAATACTAATTTAAAGTGGCCTTTCCTTTTGGCAATAAGTGAGGGTGCGTGCGGCCTGAGTGTGTGCCCGCTCATGCTAAAGTGTTACAGTGGTACTCAATGTTCATTGTTCAGGACTCTGATGGCCTGGGGGAAGAAGCTGAGCCTAAGCCTCTCTGTCCTAGTAGCTGCGGTTCGCAGGCGTCTGCCTGACCTCAGCAGCTGAAACAGGCTGTTATTGGGGTGGTGAGGGTCTTTCATTATCCTGCAGGCTCTGGATTTGCACCTCTTGTTGTATAGAACCTGCAGGGGAGGTAGTGCAATACCCGTGGTACACTCGGCTTAGCGCACCACTCTCTGAAGGGCCTTCTTGTCTTGTGCCGTGCTGTTTCCATACCAGGCAGTGATGTTTCCAGTCAAGATGCTCTCTACAGCTCCGGAGTAGAAGGACTGGAGTATCTTCCCCGATACTCTGAACTTCCTTAACTGTCTCAGGTGGTAGAGACGCTGTTTCGCCTTCTTTACTACTGTGTCTATGTGTGTTGACCATGTCAAGTCCTCTGAGATGTGGACCCCCAGGTACTTAAAGCTGCTCACCCTGTCCACGGTAGCCCCGTTAATCATCAGTGGTGTGTGTGTCTCCTGCTGTCCTCTCCTATAATCCACGATCAGCTCCTTGGTTTTACCAATGTTCAGGAGCAGGCTGTTGTCCTGGCACCAGCGTTCCAGTACCTCAACCTCCTCTCGGTAGGCCTTCTCGTACAGTGCTAGTGTAGTTATGGCCTGTGCCACAGATACACTATTACAGTGCTAGGCGTGGAGATCAGTCACTGGACCAAGTACAGGGTTTAGGAGAGGATGTGTAGTAAGTTAGAAGTTATAACGCGTTGTATTTCCGTATATACGGCAATAAACTGGAACTTGAACTCAAAAGTATTAACATTATGACACATTATAATACAGGCATGTGTACACACACATGCACACACACACACACAATGCTTTATTTGATCAAATAGCACATTACTTAGAATTCAAATATTACTATTTACTTTTACTCGTACTCAGTATATATTCAGATAAAAAAAAATGTGTTTCCTATATTTATTGTAATGTATAGTATATTTTTCTCATATTCTTATATTCAGATCCAATTTTATTATCTATATTTATGTCTTTCTACTATTACCCTGCCCATACCTCCCCTCCGCATGCTGCTATGACGCCCTCATGTCTCCAAGGGGATCAATAAAGGCATATCTTAGCTTATTTTGGTTCAATGTGACACACACTCACTGAATATTGATTCTCTAGAAGACAGTCACTACCCATTTTTAACCACTAGATGGAACTAGAGGACCTTATTTGAAATGACAGTAGAGGTTCACAGACACAGGTACCATTTTAAATAGACACACAATGACCTCTTGTGTTTCTAATGACAGTAGAGACTCACAGGTACCATTTTAAATAGACACACAATGACCTCTTGTGTTTCTAATGACAGTAGAGACTCACAGGTACCATTTTAAATAGACACACAATGACCTCTTGTGTTTCTAATGACAGTAGAGACTCACAGGTACCATTTTAAATAGACACACAATGATGACCTCTTGTGTTTCTAATGACAGTAGAGACTCACAGGTACCATTTTAAATAGACACACAATGACCTCTTGTGTTTCTAATGACAGTAGAGACTCACAGGTAACATTTTAAATAGACACACAATGACCTCTTGTGTTTCTAATGACAGTAGAGACTCACAGGTACCATTTTAAATAGACAATGACCTGATTGATTTATTGATTGATTGATTGATTGACATTTTTATGAACAGATTGCAGAATGGGTACAATACAATACAGTACGGCTCAATACACACAATTGTTAAGGGGATGCAGACCAGAGAAAGACTTTCGTCTTGTTTACATCAGGGTCCCCCATTTTCAATTCATCATAACATACATGACATACAGATAGACAGTACTGCTACATTTATGATATACCAGATTTACACATATACAGTACTGTTTGTGAGTACAAAAAGAGTCTAAAAAGAGAGTATATACATTTGAGGGGGAAGAAACTGTACATTGGAGGAGGTTGGGTGGGTGGGTGGGGGGGGGGGAAACATCTTGTGTTTCTAATGACAGTAGAAGCTCACTGACCTGTTGTGTTTCTAATGTTGTCCTTGGTCCGACTAAAAGGTGAGTCCTCTAATGTCCTCTAATCGCACAGGGTCAACGGGGTCAGCGGTGTATCACACACAAACATCGTGTGTTATCTGTCAACAAGATCTGGAGCGACTCACCTGCACGTCTGCAGAACACACAGGTTGTGCCTTTTAAACTACAGGAACTTCACCATAACATGGACTTCAGAATGATCCACTTGTCATATGGTTTGACAGTGTACGCCCAGGTAGCCTCTACTAACCATCACATGAAGAACACACGTCCTCGTTTTCATGAGGTTTTTGGAGATGTACAATGGTTTTCTACTTTGATTACTTACTATGCAGCTTAAAATATATTTAATAAAAAATGTTGTCCCTTTTGTCCTCTCGCCAGGTCATCATTGTAAATATGAATGTGTTCTTAATTGAATAGCATTTAATAAATAAATAAAACTCTAACCTCAATGCAGAATTACAGACGAGAGGATGCGCAGGAAAGGAGATGAATAATGTAATTGATCAAGAGGGATTTGAGAGAGAGGATAAGGACATGTGAGCTTGAGCAGACGAGTGTAATCTGAGAGGAGGACCGCGTTCAGGCCGCTCTCCTATAGGAACAAACCATTCATTCATCACGTCTGTCTGCGTCTCTCCACCCATTAGAGACACTGTAATTATAGTGCATCACATAGCAAGTGAGGATCCAGTTGGCCCTATTCAGGGGTGGAAAGTAACTTAAGCAAGTAAGTAGTTTTACTCACGCAATGTACATAAATACATACTTAGTTGGTACTTGAGTATTTTAATTTGAGGGAACTTCTACTTTAGGGATCTTTCACTCCCCTGCCTTCATCTGAACCCATCGGTTACTAGTTACTTTGAAGCAAAAGATTTTGTATAGAAAACATGAAACAAATTGATTCAAATTTGAAGCCTGACAACTTCAAGATGATATAATCAGAACTGATCCATACACCACTTTAACACGACCTTTAATTAGATCAGAGTAGCTGGACCACATACCACTTAAACACAACCTTTAATCAGATCAGAGTAGCTGGACCACATACCACTTAAACACAACCTTTAATCAGATCAGCATAACTGTCCAAAATGTCACATTCTGTTCTTGCCTTCTCCACTTTATTGGCCAGGCGACTTATTCTTTTTAAGTGGAAACATACTCAACCTCCATCTCACAATTGGTGGGTTAAGGAACTAATATTATCTATTAATCTTGAAAAGCTCAGATTCTCCCTCAAAGGCCCTACTGGCCCCCTGAATACCTTTGAGAAGACTTGGAGACCCCTTTTAAAGCACATAGAATCCTTGACATCCCTGCCTGGTTGTGACGACTGAGTCCCCCCCCCCCCTCTGGTTTTTCCCTATTTTTATTTATTTCTTAAAATGTTTTGTCTTTTCATCTCAGTTATATTAGTATCATAGGTTTTTTTTATTTTTTACTTTTATTTTTCTGTCACATATTTTGTATTTTGTATTTTCGTGTATTATATGTATGTTTGTTGTCGCTCTTCGTGGGGTGGGGTGGGGTTAGGGGATATGAAAGGAAAATGAAAAAAAAAGAAAATGGAAGATGTATAATATGTATAACTGTCTGCATAATTTTTAAAACTCTTCCAATAAAGAAAGTTATTAAAAAAAAGATCAGCATAACTGGACCACATACCACTTTAACATCACCTTTAATCAGAGCAGCATAACTGGACCACATACCACTTTAACATGACCTGTAATCAGAGCAGCATAACTGGACCACATACCACTTTAACATCACCTTTAATCAGAGCAGCATAACTGGACCACATACCACTTTAACATCACCTTTAATCAGAGCAGCATAACTGGACCACATACCACTTTAACATCACCTTTAATCAGAGCAGCATAACTGGACCACATACCACTTTAACACAACCTTTAATCAGAGCAGGATAACTGGACCACATACCACTTTAACACGACCTTTAATCAGATCAGAGTAGCTGGACCACATACCACTTTAACATAACCTTTAATCAGAGCAGCATAACTGGACCACATACCACTTTAACATCACCTTTAATCAGAGCAGCATAACTGGACCACATACCACTTTAACATCACCTTTAATCAGAGCAGCATAACTGGACCACATACCACTTTAACACAACCTTTAATCAGAGCAGCATAACTGGACCACATACCACTTTAACATGACCTTTAATCAGATCAGAGTAGCTGGACCACATACCACTTTAACATAACCTTTAATCAGAGCAGCATAACTGGACCACATACCACTTTAACATCAACTTTAATCAGAGCAGCATAACTGGACCACATACCACTTTAACATAAGCTTTAATCAGAGCAGCATAACTGGACCACACACCACTTTAACATAACCTTTAATCAGATCAGAGTAGCTGGACCACATACCACTTTAACACAACCTTTAATCAGATCAGAGTAGCTGGACCCCATACCACTTTAACACAACCTTTAATCAGAGCAGCATAACTGGACCACATACCACTTTAACATAACCTTTAATCAGAGCAGCATAACTGGACCACACACCACTTTAACATAACCTTTAATCAGAGCAGCATAACTGGACCACATACCACTTTAACATAACCTTTAATCAGAGCAGCATAACTGGACCACATACCACTTTAACACAACCTTTAATCAGAGCAGCATAACTGGACCACATACCACTTTAACACAACCTTTAATCAGAGCAGCATAACTGGACCACATACCACTTTAACACAACCTTTAATCAGAGCAGCATAACTGGACCACATACCACTTTAACATCACCTTTAATCAGAGCAGCATAACTGGACCACATACCACGTTAACATAACCTTTAATCAGAGCAGCATTACTGGACCACATACCACTTTAACATGACCTTTAATCAGAGCAGCATAACTGGACCATAATACCACTTTAACATAACCTTTAATCAGAGCAGCATAACTGGACCACATACCACTTTAACATAACCTTTAATCAGAGCAGCATAACTGGACAACATACCACTTTAACATAACCTTTAATCAGAGCAGCATAACTGGACCACATACCACTTTAACATCACCTTTAATCAGAGCAGCATAACTGGACCACATACCACTTTAACATCACCTTTAATCAGAGCAGCATAACTGGACCACATACCACTTTAACATAACCTTTAATCAGAGCAGCATAACTGGACCACATACCACTTTAACATAACCTTTAATCAGAGCAGCATAACTGGACCACATACCACTTTAACATGACCTTTAATCAGAGCAGCATAACTGGACCACATACCACTTTAACATGACCTTTAATCAGAGCAGCATAACTGGACCACATACCACTTTAACATAACCTTTAATCAGAGCAGCATAACTGGACCACATACCACTTTAACATAACCTTTCATCAGAGCAGCATAACTGGACCACATACCACTTTAACATAACCTTTAATCAGAGCAGTATAACTGGACCACATACCACTTTAACATCACCTTTAATCAGAGCAGCTTAACTGGACCACATACCACTTTAACATCACCTTTAATCAGAGCAGCATAACTGGACCACATACCACTTTAACATAACCTTTAATCAGAGCAGCATAACTGGACCACATACCACTTTAACATAACCTTTAATCAGAGCAGCATAACTGGACCACATACCACTTTAACATAACCTTTAATCAGAGCAGCATAACTGGACCACATACCACTTTAACATGACCTTTAATCAGAGCAGCATAACTGGACCACATACCACTTTAACATAACCTTTAATCAGAGCAGCATAACTGGACCACATACCACTTTAACATAACATTTAATCAGAGCAGCATAACTGGACCACATACCACTTTAACATAACCCTTAATCAGAGCAGCATAACTGGACCACATACCACTTTAACATAACCTATAGAGGTCAATGGATCGAGGATTGAATGCTCCCAAACACTGGAATAAACAAACATCATGTAGAATGCATACTTTTACTTGTGACACTTAAGTACAATCAATATCAAATGCTTGTGTAATGTAACTTTTACTTAAGTCGAATTTTGAATGGAGGGCTTTTTTTATTTATTTTTTTACCAGAGTACTATTGATCTGGGTATTTCTACTTTTACTGTTACCAGAGTACTATTGATCTGGGTATTTCTACTTTTACTGTTACCAGAGTACTAATGTGTATGAATGTGTATGCATGTGAATGAATGTTGGTGGTGGTCGGAGGGGCCGTAGGCGATGATTATTTGCCACGCTTCCGTAAGTCTGCCTCAGGGCAGCTCTGGCTGCAATTGTAGCTTACCACCACCGGTATGACTGTGTATGAACGAATAATGGACTCTGTGAAGCGCTCTGGGTGTCATGAAGAGCGCTATATAAATCCAAGTCATTATTATTATTACTATTGATCTGGGTATTTCTACTTTTACTGTTACCAGAGTACTATTGATCTGGGTATTTCTACTTTTACTGTTACCAGAGTACTATTGATCTGGGTATTTCTACAAAACCATTATAATAACCACCAGTATTATCAAGTGGATATCAAGTTCATTGTATTGTTAGCCATGGGATTATTGTAAAGCAGCATTGAGTTCTGGAAAAGCACTATATGATTGATTGATTGATTGATTGATTGATTGATTGATTGATTGATTGATTATTTTATTTTACACACAAAGTGCCCAACCCACATTTAATTTAATTTAATTTCAAACCTTTATTTAAACTCGAAAGGCAACTGAGGTTTCTCAACAGGACAGTTTGTTGTTCCCTACAGCTTGTTGTTCTACAGCTTGTTGTTCTACAGCTTGTTGTTCTACAGCTTGTTGTTCTACAGCTTGTTGTTCTACAGCTTGTTGTTCCCTACCTACAGGACAGCTTGTTATATAGGTATCCAGATGTCTCTCACAGGGGGAACACATGTAGGAGAACAGAGGTTGTGTTGTTCTTTGGGCCAGAAAGGGGGGATCTGGGCATCTTCAGTATTCAGCTTGGAGGAGAGAGTATGTTCAGTATTCATCTTGGAGGAGAGAGTATGTTCTCAGTATTCAGCTTGAAGGAGAGAGTATGTTCTCAGTATTCAGCTTGGAGGAGAGAGTATGTTCAGTATTCAGCTTGGAGGAGAGAGTATGTTCAGTATTCAGCTTGGAGGAGAGAGTATGTTCAGTATTCAGCTTGGAGGAGAGAGTATGTTCTCAGTATTCAGCTTGGAGGAGAGAGTATGTTCAGTATTCAGCTTGGAGGAGAGAGTATGTTCAGTATTCAGCTTGGAGGAGAGAGTATGTTCTCAGTATTCAGCTTGGAGGAGAGAGTATGTTCAGTATTCAGCTTGGAGGAGAGAGTATGTTCAGTATTCAGCTTGGAGGAGAGAGTATGTTCAGTATTCAGCTTGGAGGAGAGAGTATGTTCTCAGTATTCAGCTTGGAGGAGAGAGTATGTTCAGTATTCAGCTTGGAGGAGAGAGTATGTTCTCAGTATTCAGCTTGGAGGAGAGAGTATGTTCAGTATTCAGCTTGGAGGAGAGAGTATGTTCTCAGTATTCAGCTTGGAGGAGAGAGTATGTTCAGTATTCAGCTTGGAGGAGAGAGTATGTTCAGTATTCAGCTTGGAGGAGAGAGTATGTTCAGTATTCAGCTTGGAGGAGAGAGTATGTTCTCAGTATTCAGCTTGGAGGAGAGAGTATGTTCAGTATTCAGCTTGGAGGAGAGAGTATGTTCTCAGTATTCAGCTTGGAGGAGACAGTATGTTCTCAGTATTCAGCTTGGAGGAGAGAGTATGTTCAGTATTCAGCTTGGAGGAGAGAGTATGTTCAGTATTCAGCTTGGAGGAGAGAGTATGTTCAGTATTCAGCTTGGAGGAGAGAGTATGTTCAGTATTCAGCTTGGAGGAGAGAGTATGTTCAGTATTCAGCTTGGAGGAGAGAGTATCTTCAGTATTCAGCTTGGAGGAGAGAGTATGTTCAGTATTCAGCTTGGAGGAGAGAGTATGTTCAGTATTCAGCTTGGAGGAGAGAGTATGTTCAGTATTCAGCTTGGAGGAGACATTATGTTCAGTATTCAGCTTGGAGGAGAGAGTATGTTCTCAGTATTCAGCTTGGAGGAGAGAGTATGTTCAGTATTCAGCTTGGAGGAGAGAGTATGTTCTCAGTATTCAGCTTGGAGGAGAGAGTATGTTCAGTATTCAGCTTGGAGGAGAGAGTATGTTCAGTATTCAGCTTGGATGAGAGAGTATGTTCTCAGTATTCAGCTTGGAGGAGAGAGTATGTTCAGTATTCAGCTTGGAGGAGAGAGTATGTTCAGTATTCAGCTTGAAGGAGAGAGTATGTTCAGTATTCAGCTTGGAGGAGAGAGTATGTTCAGTATTCAGCTTGGAGGAGAGAGTATGTTCTCAGTATTCAGCTTGGAGGAGAGAGTATGTTCTCAGTATTCAGCTTGGAGGAGAGAGTATGTTCTCAGTATCCAGCTTGGAGGAGAGAGTATGTTCAGTATTCAGCTTGAAGGAGAGAGTATGTTCTCAGTATTCAGCTTGGAAGAGAGAGTATGTTCAGTATTCAGCTTGAAGGAGAGAGTATGTTCAGTATTCAGCTTGAAGGAGAGAGTATGTTCTCAGTATTCAGCTTGGAGGAGAGAGTATGTTCTCAGTATTCAGCTTGGAGGAGAGAGTATGTTCTCAGTATTCAGCTTGGAGGAGAGAGTATGTTCAGTATTCAGCTTGGAGGAGAGAGTATGTTCTCAGTATTCAGCTTGGAGGAGAGAGTATGTTCAGTATTCAGCTTGGAGGAGAGAGTATGTTCAGTATTCAGCTTGGGGGAGAGAGTATGTTCAGTATTCAGCTTGGAGGAGAGAGTATGTTCTCAGTATTCAGCTTGGAGGAGAGAGTATGTTCAGTATTCAGCTTGGGGGAGAGAGTATGTTCAGTATTCAGCTTGGAGGAGAGAGTATGTTCAGTATTCAGCTTGGAGGAGAGAGTATGTTCAGTATTCAGCTTGGAGGAGAGAGTATGTTCAGTATTCAGCTTGGAGGAGAGAGTATGTTCAGTATTCAGCTTGGAGGAGAGAGTATGTTCAGTATTCAGCTTGGAGGAGACATTATGTTCAGTATTCAGCTTGGAGGAGAGAGTATGTTCTCAGTATTCAGCTTGGAGGAGAGAGTATGTTCAGTATTCAGCTTGGAGGAGAGAGTATGTTCAGTATTCAGCTTGGAGGAGAGAGTATGTTCAGTATTCATCTTGGAGGAGAGAGTATGTTCTCAGTATTCAGCTTGGAGGAGAGAGTATGTTCAGTATTCAGCTTTGAGGAGAGAGTATGTTCAGTATTCAGCTTGGAGGAGAGAGTATGTTCTCAGTATTCAGCTTGGAGGAGAGAGTATGTTCAGTATTCAGCTTGGAGGAGAGAGTATGTTCTCAGTATTCAGCTTGGAGGAGAGAGTATGTTCAGTATTCAGCTTGGAGGAGAGAGTATGTTCTCAGTATTCAGCTTGGAGGAGAGAGTATGTTCAGTATTCAGCTTGGAGGAGAGAGTATGTTCTCAGTATTCAGCTTGGAGGAGAGAGTATGTTCAGTATTCAGCTTGGAGGAGAGAGTATGTTCAGTATTCAGCTTGGAGGAGAGAGTATGTTCAGTATTCAGCTTGGAGGAGAGAGTATGTTCTCAGTATTCAGCTTGGAGGAGAGAGTATGTTCAGTATTCAGCTTGGAGGAGAGAGTATGTTCTCAGTATTCAGCTTGGAGGAGACAGTATGTTCTCAGTATTCAGCTTGGAGGAGAGAGTATGTTCAGTATTCAGCTTGGAGGAGAGAGTATGTTCAGTATTCAGCTTGGAGGAGAGAGTATGTTCAGTATTCAGCTTGGAGGAGAGAGTATGTTCAGTATTCAGCTTGGAGGAGAGAGTATGTTCAGTATTCAGCTTGGAGGAGAGAGTATCTTCAGTATTCAGCTTGGAGGAGAGAGTATGTTCAGTATTCAGCTTGGAGGAGAGAGTATGTTCAGTATTCAGCTTGGAGGAGAGAGTATGTTCAGTATTCAGCTTGGAGGAGAGAGTATGTTCAGTATTCAGCTTGGAGGAGACATTATGTTCAGTATTCAGCTTGGAGGAGAGAGTATGTTCTCAGTATTCAGCTTGGAGGAGAGAGTATGTTCAGTATTCAGCTTGGAGGAGAGAGTATGTTCTCAGTATTCAGCTTGGAGGAGAGAGTATGTTCAGTATTCAGCTTGGAGGAGAGAGTATGTTCAGTATTCAGCTTGGATGAGAGAGTATGTTCTCAGTATTCAGCTTGGAGGAGAGAGTATGTTCAGTATTCAGCTTGGAGGAGAGAGTATGTTCAGTATTCAGCTTGAAGGAGAGAGTATGTTCAGTATTCAGCTTGGAGGAGAGAGTATGTTCAGTATTCAGCTTGGAGGAGAGAGTATGTTCTCAGTATTCAGCTTGGAGGAGAGAGTATGTTCTCAGTATTCAGCTTGGAGGAGAGAGTATGTTCTCAGTATCCAGCTTGGAGGAGAGAGTATGTTCAGTATTCAGCTTGAAGGAGAGAGTATGTTCTCAGTATTCAGCTTGGAAGAGAGAGTATGTTCAGTATTCAGCTTGAAGGAGAGAGTATGTTCAGTATTCAGCTTGAAGGAGAGAGTATGTTCTCAGTATTCAGCTTGGAGGAGAGAGTATGTTCTCAGTATTCAGCTTGGAGGAGAGAGTATGTTCTCAGTATTCAGCTTGGAGGAGAGAGTATGTTCAGTATTCAGCTTGGAGGAGAGAGTATGTTCTCAGTATTCAGCTTGGAGGAGAGAGTATGTTCAGTATTCAGCTTGGAGGAGAGAGTATGTTCAGTATTCAGCTTGGGGGAGAGAGTATGTTCAGTATTCAGCTTGGAGGAGAGAGTATGTTCTCAGTATTCAGCTTGGAGGAGAGAGTATGTTCAGTATTCAGCTTGGGGGAGAGAGTATGTTCAGTATTCAGCTTGGAGGAGAGAGTATGTTCAGTATTCAGCTTGGAGGAGAGAGTATGTTCAGTATTCAGCTTGGAGGAGAGAGTATGTTCAGTATTCAGCTTGGAGGAGAGAGTATGTTCAGTATTCAGCTTGGAGGAGAGAGTATGTTCAGTATTCAGCTTGGAGGAGACATTATGTTCAGTATTCAGCTTGGAGGAGAGAGTATGTTCTCAGTATTCAGCTTGGAGGAGAGAGTATGTTCAGTATTCAGCTTGGAGGAGAGAGTATGTTCAGTATTCAGCTTGGAGGAGAGAGTATGTTCAGTATTCATCTTGGAGGAGAGAGTATGTTCTCAGTATTCAGCTTGGAGGAGAGAGTATGTTCAGTATTCAGCTTTGAGGAGAGAGTATGTTCAGTATTCAGCTTGGAGGAGAGAGTATGTTCTCAGTATTCAGCTTGGAGGAGAGAGTATGTTCAGTATTCAGCTTGGAGGAGAGAGTATGTTCTCAGTATTCAGCTTGGAGGAGAGAGTATGTTCAGTATTCAGCTTGGAGGAGAGAGTATGTTCAGTATTCAGCTTGAAGGAGAGAGTATGTTCAGTATTCAGCTTGGAGGAGAGAGTATGTTCAGTATTCAGCTTGGAGGAGAGAGTATGTTCTCAGTATTCAGCTTGGAGGAGAGAGTATGTTCTCAGTATTCAGCTTGGAGGAGAGAGTATGTTCTCGGTATTCAGCTTGGAGGAGAGAGTATGTTCAGTATTCAGCTTGAAGGAGAGAGTATGTTCTCAGTATTCAGCTTGGAGGAGAGAGTATGTTCAGTATTCAGCTTGAAGGAGAGAGTATGTTCTCAGTATTCAGCTTGGAGGAGAGAGTATGTTCTCAGTATTCAGCTTGGAGGAGAGAGTATGTTCTCAGTATTCAGCTTGGAGGAGAGAGTATGTTCAGTATTCAGCTTGGAGGAGAGAGTATGTTCAGTATTCAGCTTGGAGGAGAGAGTATGTTCAGTATTCAGCTTGGAGGAGAGAGTATGTTCAGTATTCAGCTTGGAGGAGAGAGTATGTTCAGTATTCAGCTTGGAGGAGAGAGTATGTTCAGTATTCAGCTTGGAGGAGAGAGTATGTTCTCAGTATTCAGCTTGGAGGAGAGAGTATGTTCAGTATTAAGCTTGGAGGAGCGAGTATGTTCTCAGTATTCAGCTTGGAGGAGAGAGTATGTTCAGTTTTCAGCTTGGAGGAGAGAGTATGTTCTTCAGTATTCAGCTTGGAGGAGAGAGTATGTTCTTCAGTATTCAGCTTGGAGGAGAGAGTATGTTCAGTATTCAGCTTGGAGGAGAGAGTATGTTCAGTATTCAGCTTGGAGGAGAGAGTATGTTCAGTATTCAGCTTGGAGGAGAGAGTATGTTCAGTATTCAGTTTGGAGGAGAGAGTATGTTCAGTATTCAGCTTGGAGGAGAGAGTATGTTCAGTATTCAGCTTGGAGGAGAGAGTATGTTCAGTATTAAGCTTGGAGGAGCAAGTATGTTCTCAGTATTCAGCTTGGAGGAGAGAGTATGTTCTCAGTATTCAGCTTGGAGGAGAGAGTATGTTCAGTATTCAGCTTGGAGGAGAGAGTATGTTCAGTATTCAGCTTGGAGGAGAGAGTATGTTCTCAGTATTCAGCTTGGAGGAGAGAGTATCTTCAGTATTCAGCTTGGAGGAGAGAGTATGTTCAGTATTCAGCTTGGAGGAGAGAGTATGTTCTCAGTATTCAGCTTGGAGGAGAGAGTATGTTCAGTATTCAGCTTGGAGGAGAGAGTATGTTCTCAGTATTCAGCTTTGAGGAGAGAGTATGTTCTCAGTATTCAGCTTGGAGGAGAGAGTATGTTCTTCAGTATTCAGCTTGGAGGAGAGAGTATGTTCTCAGTATTCAGCTTGGAGGAGAGAGTATGTTCTCAGTATTCAGCTTGGAGGAGAGAGTATGTTCAGTATTCAGCTTGGAGGAGAGAGTATGTTCAGTATAGTTGGGTCAAGAACCAACATTCTGTGACCATTCTCTGGCTAAGATGTTTTGATGATTGATTTGACTTCTATGGACCTTTTATAAAATATTTAGCCCCCGTGTCCCTCCGAAAAATCCCGGCATTTTTTGTCAGATGGCCAAATCCAAAATACCTGCTGACGCCATCTTGAAAAATTTACTTTTGATCCAGAGCACCTAGAATCATGTATGAATACACTTTTTTGTGTAAGTCAACCATGACGATTCCAATTCTGACATCAGTTTGACTCTATGACATCAATTTGTCCCAGAAATCCAAGATGGCCACCATATAGTAGAGCGAAAATGTAACTTTTAATGTCAAAACCAATTTTACCATGGTACGGCTGTACTTTAAACAAACTACCTTCATAAGGATCTCAGCAAAATAATTGATGAATGTACAGTATGATAAGATAACTAATTATACTTCAAAATACGCTCTCTTAAATAGCTGTAACTTGAACAGATTAACTACTTTTTTTTTCTTCTTTTTTTTTTACTTAATTATTTTTTAACTTTATAGCATTTTCAGCCTTTTCTGGCCACGCAGGACAGATAGAGGGAGAGAGGGAGAACGGGAGGAGAGGTAGGGAAGACATGCAGCAAATGGTCGCCGGGACTGGGAAACGAACCCGGGACGACCGCTTCGCGACTCAGCACGCTATGTGGTGTGCTACTGGAGCGCCCCAACAATGAAACCACTTTAAACATGTCATGATCAGTCCGAATCAGAGCATTCTGCCTCACTAGATTCTGAATCATCAGATTCCAATGAATCACCCCTCCTCACATCATCATCTCCCTTCTCATCATCATCCTCCTCACTCTCCTCTTCCTCACTTTCTTCAGCTGGCCCTGGTGCAGGTAGATGTGATGGGAGAGCAGGTCGTGTGTGGCGGACAGGGCGACAGCGACCACCCACCAGCTCCCAGCCATGTCCGAGTGGCGAAGGGTGTCGCTTCAGGGAGGGGTGGCGCACTAGATATGCCAAGTAGTTGGCACGGAGGCAGTGTTGGCGTAGGCTATCTGCATCTGGAGGGAGATGGATGAATGATTTGTTCTTCATTCTCTTCCACTTTGTGGCACGGGCCTCAGCCATGGTGCTACTCTTCTTGTCGCCATAAATAACATGTAGTGTGAACTCGAACAGCTCCTCTAGCACCTCCTCCTC
The DNA here is from genome assembly GCF_963971535.1 of Notolepis coatsorum. Lineage (NCBI taxonomy): Eukaryota > Metazoa > Chordata > Actinopteri > Aulopiformes > Paralepididae > Notolepis > Notolepis coatsorum. The sequence continues at coordinate 124,509,386 of NC_140175.1, forward strand.
AAGGTCAAGGCTATCTCCACACCGCGAGAGCAGCCGTCGTGCCATAGGGCTCTTTGCCACCTTGTCATACACCGACGACTTACCCTTGTCATAGAAGCCTGAATTGGCATCACAGCCTGTAATGCAGTGTAGCTGCACAATACAATACAATACAAAAAGACTGTGTTCTGCTTTCTCTTGATGCAGAGCATACCGGGCAGCTGTTGAGAGATGACCGCTGCCATGACATAGGCATCGGTGTCGGCTGCATCAATGACCACAGGGCCACTGTAGCCTGACTCACGTAGAACTGTGTAAGCAGAGAAGAGGATGGTGTCAGCCTCAGACTGGTCAAAGCTGTAGTTCTGCATTGGTTGCTGGGTTGACAAGTTGGTGCAGTGGGCAACAGAGTAGACGATCTCTGTATCTACACCCTGTGCAACAAGGTCAGTCAGATAGCTGCATATTACTTTTTGTAGCCGCCCCCTCTTTCTGACGCTACACAGCAGTGTTTTGAACTCTCTGGCAGAGGGGAAGGGGTCGCCCAGCTTCATGTAGGTGTTGGGGACATGTACCTTACCTTGTACGCGCAGATCTCGCTCATCATCTTTAGTTGAGTATGCTGCGTCGTACGGGTCATTTACACAGAAAATACGGTCAGCATCACCATGGCGGCCAAGGATGATGGATGATACCTTGTGGACATAGTCCAACCACTTGTATGGGGTGCCATCTTGTGTCTGCTGATGGGGTTGCCATCCTCCAGATCATGCCCATGTCGACAAGAGCGGTGTAGGGTTCTTGCAGATCTACAGATTGGAGAGAGAGCTTCTGAATGAGCTTGCTCTTCTGTGTCTTCCTATATGTGCCGTTGGAGTTGAATAAGGCCACACATTCCTCGACAACACGATGTTCCAGCAACTCGGAGAGATTCACAAGTTGACTGACCTCAACCAGGTCGATCACTGCCTTGAGAGCACTCCGCTCCATCTCAGCAGCTCTTGCTTTGAGTTCCTCCCCGGGCTTCTCCATGCAGGGCTGCTTGGCAAATGTCAAGCGTTTGCTCAGAGGGACAGGTGCATGGAGGGAGGTTTTCTTACTGAACACTCGGTCTTGCAAGAAGCTGGTCAACTTCTCCTCTCCCACAGCATAGGCTGAGTTGAAGTCCGCGATGAGTTCATCAGAGGCAGGCATGGCTGACTGTAGGGTGCGGAGGGTGGGTGAGGCTGGATCAAATGGGAAGGAATCAAACTCATGCATGCATGCGACCAGGTCCTGCACTTGCTGCTCATCTTCTCTCATCCTTTCCGGACCACATTCTATGTGCTTCCTCTTGGCTTTTTTGTGTGTGGCCAGGGCATTGTGAGCCACCCGGATCTTGGCCAAATTGTTCACATTTCTGGAGTGCACCAGCAGCTGCTTCTCATTCTGGAGGATGGAGAGCCAGCCAGACTTCATTTTGCTGCCCTTGTTCATTGTACACTCGATCCACATGTCCCAGGCCATGTTGGAGTAGGGGTTGCCTGTGATGGACTGAGTGAAGTCAGTACGAAGGAAGGCGACCTGATCAGCAGGGAGAGCTGTCAGCATTGCCCAGAAGTCAGGCAGCCACCTTCCATACCTATTGTTGTCGTACACTACCATCCATGGCAGCATGGCACGCAGAGAGCTGACATACTCATCCAAGTTGCAGATATGTACTGCATGCACATTCTGCATGAGTGCATCCGGGCATGTCAGTAGTCCGCCATGTCACTGGCCTCCACCTGGGTGAATAAATTGGTGATGAGGCTCTCGAGGTCAGTATCATCCTCCAGTGCCGCATGTGCAGCTGCACGGGGTTCTTGGGAGAGACTCATATCTCTCAGAATCTCAAGGTTCTCCCTTGTCTCATCAGCCAGGTTGGGCATGAGCCTCCCCTTTACCAGCTGACTCATGAGTGCCTCATAGATGAGCCTCAAGCAACGCAGCCACCTCTTGTAATGCTTGCCTTTCAGTGCACGTCGACGGAGCCCTCTGCAATAACTCCTCCTGCCACAAGTACATCTCCTAGCTCACTCCCCTTGTAGCGCTTGTAGATAGCGCTCATCATCACACACTGTGTATGGAAGGGACCAAGAAAGGGTACAATGTCATGGTACTTGTTTGGGTTCTCGGCGTTGAGCAGAGTGATGAGGACGTACACAGGATGATCTCACACTAAGAAGGCGAAGGGCATGTGCTTAGTTGCGATGATGGTAGACAGCTTCTCCATGATGTCATTCACAACTGACTTGTTGGGCGGTTTATTGTAAGATGTATGGAAATAAGCCTTGCTCTTCCTCTGCTCCATATTCAAGCCAGCGTGAAACCCATTGTATGAAGGGATAGTGCACGCATGCACGCACGTACGCACACACACATGTGCACACGCACGTATGCGCACACACACACACACACACACACTCGCAGTCTATTGAAGAAGAAGGCCTGGATGAGCGAGGTCAACAGGAGTTCTTCATGTCAAGGAATGGCGAGATGGCGTGGTCCAAGATACCTTTTGAAACAGAAGGCTGAGCAAAAGCTCAGAACATCATCAAAATAACTCCTGAAAGAAACAGCTTTCGAACACAACACAAGGGTTAACAAACCCCAAACACAGGGCTACAATGACTATATTAGCTAACTAGTTGTTGTTGCTAGCTAGCTAGCTATTGGGAAAGTTGTTAGTCTGAAGCCCTGCCCAAACACCAAATCTTACTTTCCCATTCAAAAGTTACATTTTCGCTCTGCTGTCTCTTTCTACATTTTTGCTCTACTGGATGGTGGCCATCTTGGATTTCTGGGTTAAATTGATGTCATAGAGTCAAACTAATGTCAGAATTGGAATCGTCATGGTTGACTTACACAAAAAAGTGTATTTATACATGATTCTAGGTGCTCTGGATCAAAAGTAAATTTTTCAAGATGGCGTCAGCAGATATTTTCGATTTGGCCATCTGACAAAAAATGCCGGGATTTTTCGGAGGGACACGGGGGCTAAATATTTTATAAAAGGTCCATAGAAATCAAATCAATCATCAAAACATCTTAGCCAGAGAATGGTCACAGAATGTTGGTTCTTGACCCAACTAGTATTCAGCTTGGAGGAGAGAGTATGTTCAGTATTCAGCTTGGAGGAGAGAGTATGTTCTCAGTATTCAGCTTGGAGGAGAGAGTATGTTCAGTATTCAGCTTGGAGGAGAGAGTATGTTCTCAGTATTCAGCTTGGAGGAGAGAGTATGTTCAGTATTCAGCTTTGAGGAGAGAGTATGTTCTCAGTATTCAGCTTGGAGGAGAGAGTATGTTCTCAGTATTCAGCTTGGAGGAGAGAGTATGTTCAGTATTCAGCTTGGAGGAGAGAGTATGTTCAGTATTCAGCTTGGAGGAGAGAGTATGTTCTCAGTATTCAGCTTGGAGGAGAGAGTATGTTCAGTATTCAGCTTGGAGGAGAGAGTATGTTCAGTATTCAGCTTGGAGGAGAGAGTATGTTCTCAGTATTCAGCTTGGAGGAGAGAGTATGTTCAGTATTCAGCTTGGAGGAGAGAGTATGTTCTCAGTATTCAGCTTGGAGGAGAGAGTATGTTCTCAGTATTCAGCTTGGAGGAGAGAGTATGTTCAGTATTCAGCTTGGAGGAGAGAGTATGTTCAGTATTCAGCTTGGAGGAGAGAGTATGTTCTCAGTATTCAGCTTGGAGGAGAGAGTATGTTCAGTATTCAGCTTGGAGGAGAGAGTATGTTCAGTATTCAGCTTGGAGGAGAGAGTATGTTCTTCAGTATTCAGCTTGGAGGAGAGAGTATGTTCAGTATTCAGCTTGGAGGAGAGAGTATGTTCAGTATTCAGCTTGGAGGAGAGAGTATGTTCAGTATTCAGCTTGGAGGAGAGAGTATGTTCTCAGTATTCAGCTTGGAGGAGAGAGAGAGTATCTTCAGTATTAATCTCACACAGAGAGGACCTGAGAGAATACCTAGGAGCCTGTGTTGTATATTATATATATTATCTCAAGGGGAGACTTTATTTCAACATCCAACAACACAATGCAGAGTCTACTGTCTACTGTGTTTATTGTTTTGTGTGGACCCCAGGAAGATTTGTAACAGCTAACGGGGATCCAAATAAACTTAAACTTATGAAACAAGTCAAACCATTGAAGCCAAACACTCTGTTTTAACAGGGTTGTACTGTGCTGATGACCTCTGGACAACCTCACAGTTCACGTATAATGTGTGTTACTGGCTGTTAGCTCACATCCTCCGAAGGTTTGCACCCACCAAGCATCTAAATGGCCTACAGTAGATTTTAAGTTGGATACAGTAGCGGCATGTCGAAAGGCTATGAGATCAACTTCCTGTCACGTTGGTTTGTTTTAACCTTTATTTATCCAGGGAAGATTTGCTGAGCATGCACACTCTTTTTCTGAAACACCCTACACACAGTACAGTACAGTACAGTGCAGTACACACACACACACACACACACACACACACACACACACACACACACACACACACACACACACACACACACACACACACACACACACACACACACACACACACACACACACACACACACACACACACACACACACACACACCACCTTTTACACCTTTAGCCAGGGGTGTAAAAAGTACACAGAAATTATACTTAAGTGAAAGTATGGGTACTGTCTAAAAATCGTACTCAAGTAAAAGTCAGAGTATCTGGCTAAAAACACACTTGAGTAAAAGTCAAAAAGTTTCTACTTTTAAATGTACTTAAGTACTAAAAAGTAAAAGTAAAAACTTGTTTTTCTGACTATCTATGTGTGTTTAATCAAAGATCCCCGCTTTCTAGTCTAGGACCAATCAGCATGTGTTATGGTTTGTAACCGACCCCAATCGCACAACACAAGACAGGTATGAGAGTAAGCCAAGAACTGGGCATTTATTGAATACAAACAAAAAAGCGGCACTGTCCCTTTAAGGGAGAACACGAAATACTGGAAAACAAGAACTAGGGAAAAATAGGCACTGTGCCTTTAAGAGGCGAGCAGGCTAAGGGGCTAAGGCTAAAGGACAGGGCCAGGGCAAGGACAGGGCAGGAACAGGGGCAACGGAGAGGGGAACAGGGACAGGGGCCCGGGGAGGAGGGCTGGAGACAGGGACAGAGAAAACAGGGTTAAGGCCTTGGACAGGGCGAGGGACAAGGGCACTGGAGAGGGGAACAGGGACAGAGGCCCGCGGAGGCGGGCTGGAGACAGGGACAGAGAAAACACGGTTAAGGCCTTGGACAGGGCGAGGGCTGGAGCTGCTTACAGGGATGGAGTAGGAGCGCGCAGGCTAGACGTCTGGAGGAGAGCGCGCCGGCTCGGAGAGACGCATCCTCCCGTAGAGAATTAGAGAGCGATGCGCGTCTGGAGTGGAGCGCGTCTGCTGAAGGAGCACGTCTGCTGTAGGAGCGCATCAGCGCGGAGTCTGGAGTGGTGCGCGTCTGCTTGGAGAACGCGCCGGTTCGGAGAGCGCGCCGGCTCGGAGAGACACATCCTCCCGTAGAGAATTAGAGAGCGATGCGCGTCTGGAGTGGAGTGCGTCTGCTGAAGGAGCGCGTCTGCTGTAGGAGCGCATCAGCGCGGAGTCTGGAGTGGTGCGCGTCTGCTGAAGGAGCGCGTCTGCTGTAGGAGCGCATCAGCGCGGAGTCTGGAGTGGTGCGCGTCTGCTTGGAGAATGCGCCGGTTCGGAGAGCGCGCCGGCTCGGAGAGACACATCCTCCCGTAGAGAATTAGAGAGCGATGCGCGTCTGGAGTGGAGCGCGTCTGCTGAAGGAGCGCGTCTGCTGTAGGAGCGCATTAGCGCGGAGTCTGGAGTGGTGCGCGTCTGCTTGGAGAACGCGCCGGTTCGGAGAGCGCGCCGGCTCGGAGAGACACATCCTCCCGTAGAGAATTAGAGAGCGATGCGCGTCTGGAGTGGAGCGCGTCTGCAGAAGGAGCGCGTCTGCTGTAGGAGCGCATCAGCGCGGAGTCTGGAGTGGTGCGCGTCTGCTTGGAGAACGCGCCGGTTCGGAGAGCGCATCTGGCGCGGGGTCTGGAGTGGTCCGCGTCTGCTTGGAGAACGCGCCGGTTCGGAGAGCGCATCTGCCGCGGGGTCTGGAGTGGTGCGCGTCTGCTTGGAGAACGCGCCGGTTCGGAGAGCGCATCTGGCGCGGGGTCTGGAGCGATGCGCGTCTGGAGTGGAGCGCGTCTGCTGAAGGAGCGCGTCTGCTGTAGGAGCGCATTAGCGCGGAGTCTGGAGTGGTGCGCGTCTGCTTGGAGAACGCGCCGGTTCGGAGAGCGCGCCGGCTCGGAGAGACACATCCTCCCGTAGAGAATTAGAGAGCGATGCGCGTCTGGAGTGGAGCGCGTCTGCAGAAGGAGCGCGTCTGCTGTAGGAGCGCATCAGCGCGGAGTCTGGAGTGGTGCGCGTCTGCTTGGAGAACGCGCCGGTTCGGAGAGCGCATCTGCCGCGGGGTCTGGAGTGGTGCGCGTCTGCTTGGAGAACGCGCCGGTTCGGAGAGCGCATCTGGCGCGGGGTCTGGAGTGGTGCGCGTCTGCTTGGAGAACAAGCCGGTTCGGAGAGCGCATCTGGCGCGGGGTCTGGAGTGGTGCGCGTCTGCTTGGAGAACGCGCCGGTTCGGAGAGCGCATCTGGCGCGGGGTCTGGAGTGGTGCGCGTCTGCTTGGAGAACGCGCCGGTTCGGAGAGCGCATCTGGCGCGGGGTCTGGAGTGGAACACTGGAATACCTCCCGTAGAGAATTAGAGAGCGCAGTACTGTGTCCCACTCCAGGCAAACGGCGACAGGTGGCGAAGGCTTGCACCTCGTCTCACGCCGGAGATGAAACAGCATACAGAATACAGAAACAGAAACTCCCGTAGGAGCCTACAGATAGAGAATCTCCCGTAGGAGTTTGCAGATAGAGAACGACCCGACCAGGACTGGGGGGGAGATCGAGGTATTTAAAGCCCACTGGGGCGCTAATTAGAACACACATCAGGTGCGTGATGGTAATTTATACTTGACTAGAAGTGTGTGTTCGGCACGGACCAATCAAACACATAATGACAGGTACTCCAAGGGTGTGGACTGCTGAAGAGCAGACGAGAGTAAACGAACGCGAGGGTGGGGGCTGGAGAGGTGAGGAGACAGGGAATAAAAGGTCCAGGGAACAGGAATTAAAGGTCCAGGGAAGAGGCGAACCTCACAGTACTCCCCCCTCCACGGGAGCCACCGGGCGACCCAAAAATAAAGACAGAGGGGCAGGGGACAAAACAAGGCAACAAACAAAAAATTGGGCCATGCTAGCGGGGAAGCTACACCAAAAGTGGGGCTAGCAAAGGGACAGGGTAGCTGAGGGGTAACTAGGGTAGCTGAGGGGTAACTAGGGTAGCTGAGGGGTAACTAGGGTAGCTGAGGGGTAACTAGGGTAGCTGAGGGGTAACTATGGTAGCTGAGGGGTAACTAGAGGAGCTGAGGGGTAACTAGAGGAGCTGAGGGGTAACTAGAGGAGCTGAGGGGTAACTAGAGGAGCTGAGGGGTAACAGCCAGGGCACTGATAGCTACAGGGCCTATGCTAGCTGTAATGCTACATTAACATAGAGGCTGCGCTAGCTGCCGGAGCCAGGCTAGCAGACAGGGCTGGACCAGCATGAGAGAACAAGCTAGCTGGAAGGACAGTCCTAGCTGTGGGGAAACTGACCTTGCTAGCTGAAGGGGCAGTCCTAGCAGTGGGGAAAACTGACCTTGCTAGCTGAAGGGGCAGTCCTAGCAGTGGGAGAAAACTGACCTTGCTAGCTGAAGGGGCAGTCCTAGCAGTGGGAGAAAACTGACCTTGCTAGCTGAAGGGGCAGTCCTAGCAGTGGGAGAAAACTGACCTTGCTAGCTGAAGGGGCAGTCCTAGCAGTGGGAGAAAACTGACCTTGCTAGCTGAAGGGGCAGTCCTAGCAGTGGGGAAACTGACCTTGCTAGCTGAAGGGGCAGTCCTAGCAGTGGGGAAACTGACCTTGCTAGCTGAAGGGGCAGTCCTAGCAGTGGGAGAAAACTGACCTTCCTAGCTGAAGGGGCAGTCCTAGCAGTGGGGAAACTGACCTTGCTAGCTGAAGGGGCAGTCCTAGCAGTGGGGAAACTGACCTTGCTAGCTGAAGGGGCAGTCCTAGCAGTGGGAGAAAACTGACCTTGCTAGCTGAAGGGGCAGTCCTAGCAGTGGGAGAAAACTGACCTTGCTAGCTGAAGGGGCAGTCCTAGCAGTGGGAAAACTGACCTTGCTAGCTGAAAGGGCAGTCCTAGCAGTGGGAAAGCTACACAAAAAGTGGAGGCCAAGCAGAGGGACCGGGTTAGCTGCCTGGGCGTGGCTAGCTACAGGGCCTATGCTAGCTGCAAGGGCTGCATTAACATAGAGGCTGTGCTAGCAGCCGGGGCTAAGCTAGCAGACTGGGGCCATGCTGGTAGTAGAGGCCTGGCAAGCTGCAGGGGAGCTAACGAGGCTAACAGGGAAGCTAACAGGGGAGACCAACAGGCTAACAGGGGAGCTAACAGGGAAGCTAACAGGGGAGTCAACAGGGGAACTAACAAAGGCTAACAGGGAAGCTAACAGGCTAACAGGGGAGCTAACAGGGAAGCTAACAGGGGAGACTAACAGGCTAACAGGGGAGCTAACAGGGGAACTAACAAAGGCTAACAGGGGAGCTAACAGGCTAACAGGGGAGCTAACAGGGAAGCTAACAGGGGAGCTAACAAGGAACAAAAAAAAAGGGAAAACTCAACATACACCATCTGTGCTGGCTGGGGTCGTCGACTGGTCGGGTCGTACTGTTATGGTTTGTAACCGACCCCAATCGCACAACACAAGACAGGTATGAGAGTAAGCCAAGAACTGGGCATTTATTGAATACAAACAAAAAAGCGGCACTGTCCCTTTAAGGGAGAACACGAAATACTGGAAAACAAGAACTAGGGAAAAATAGGCACTGTGCCTTTAAGAGGCGAGCAGGCTAAGGGGCTAAGGCTAAAGGACAGGGCCAGGGCAAGGACAGGGCAGGAACAGGGGCAACGGAGAGGGGAACAGGGACAGGGGCCCGGGGAGGAGGGCTGGAGACAGGGACAGAGAAAACAGGGTTAAGGCCTTGGACAGGGCGAGGGACAAGGGCACTGGAGAGGGGAACAGGGACAGAGGCCCGCGGAGGCGGGCTGGAGACAGGGACAGAGAAAACAGGGTTAAGGCCTTGGACAGGGCGAGGGCTGGAGCTGCTTACAGGGATGGAGTAGGAGCGCGCAGGCTAGACGTCTGGAGGAGAGACGCATCCTCCCGTAGAGAATTAGAGAGCGATGCGCGTCTGGAGTGGAGCGCGTCTGCTGAAGGAGCGCGTCTGCTGTAGGAGCGCATCAGCGCGGAGTCTGGAGTGGTGCGCGTCTGCTTGGAGAACGCGCCGGTTCGGAGAGCGCGCCGGCTCGGAGAGACACATCCTCCCGTAGAGAATTAGAGAGCGATGCGCGTCTGGAGTGGAGCGCGTCTGCTGAAGGAGCGCGTCTGCTGTAGGAGCGCATCAGCGCGGAGTCTGGAGTGGTGCGCGTCTGCTTGGAGAACGCGCCGGTTCGGAGAGCGCGCCAGCTCGGAGAGACACATCCTCCCGTAGAGAATTAGAGAGCGATGCGCGTCTGGAGTGGAGCGCGTCTGCAGAAGGAGCGCGTCTGCTGTAGGAGCGCATCAGCGTGGAGTCTGGAGTGGTGCGCGTCTGCTTGGAGAACGCGCCGGTTTGGAGAGCGCATCTGGCGCGGGGTCTGGAGTGGTGCGCGTCTGCTTGGAGAACGCGCCGGTTCGGAGAGCGCATCTGGCGCGGGGTCTGGAGTGGTGCGCGTCTGCTTGGAGAACGCGCCGGTTCGGAGAGCGCATCTGGCGCGGGGTCTGGAGTGGTGCGCGTCTGCTTGGAGAACGCGCCGGTTCGGAGAGGGCATCTGGCGCGGGGTCTGGAGTGGTGCGCGTCTGCTTGGAGAACGCGCCGGTTCGGAGAGCGCATCTGGCGCGGGGTCTGGAGTGGTGCGCGTCTGCTTGGAGAACGCGCCGGTTCGGAGAGCGCATCTGGCGCGGGGTCTGGAGTGGAACACTGGAATACCTCCCGTAGAGAATTAGAGAGCGCAGTACTGTGTCCCACTCCAGGCAAACGGCGACAGGTGGCGAAGGCTTGCACCTCGTCTCACGCCGGAGATGAAACAGCATACAGAATACAGAAACAGAAACTCCCGTAGGAGCCTACAGATAGAGAATCTCCCGTAGGAGTTTGCAGATAGAGAACGACCCGACCAGGACTGGGGGGGAGATCGAGGTATTTAAAGCCCACTGGGGCGCTAATTAGAACACACATCAGGTGCGTGATGGTAATTGATACTTGACTAGAAGTGTGTGTTCGGCACGGACCAATCAAACACATAATGACAGGTAGTCCAAGGGTGTGGGCTGCTGAAGAGCAGACGAGAGTAAACGAACGCGAGGGTGGGGGCTGGAGAGGTGAGGAGACAGGGAATAAAAGGTCCAGGGAACAGGAATTAAAGGTCCAGGGAAGAGGAGAACCTCACAGCATGGGTATGGGTGGGTTCATTTTCCATTGATTACGTTAGTTCGGCCAGAGAAACAAATATACTAATTAAAATGGTTGGACCTGTGAGATTTGTACTTGTCTGCATTTTAAATGTAAAGGGTAAAAAGTAATTTTTTTCTCTGAAATGTAATTGAGTAAAAGTACAAGTATACAAACCTAATAATACTTGAGTAAAGTAGAAATCCCCAAAAACAGTACTTAAGTATTGTAACAAAGTACAATTACTCAAGTACATTACACTCCTGCCTTTACAGTAGCTATGTTTCACCCATTTCAACTGAAATGGGCCCCACTCGCCTGCAGGGCCCCAGATTGACAAAGCAAACACACCCTGGATTGAAGCACTGTCAGGGCTGGACTGGGACCAAAAATCGGCCCTGACATTTTTGGCCCAGACCGGACCACCACAATTGGCCGGACACCACCCACCAGTACACCATCCTTGCGGTCCCCTTAAATATGCGTACCTACTGTACTATTCCCCCAAACCACTACAAAGCTGGGTAGTAAGTGCCATGGACAAGTGTACCAGTGCAACTGGACCAGTGTACTCACTCGCTCTTGGCTGAATCTTGTTTTGGGTGGTGATGTAAAAACACCTGCATCATAGCAGGCTCAGGATGGGCAAAGTAGTCTATAGCCTGTTCATCCCTGTCTCTCTCCTCCACAACCTGGCTTGACTAGACATAAGGAGAGAGAGATGATTACAATTAACTGGTACATTCAGGTCCAGAATCGTTGGAATTCCCTGACAAAGATGTGCAAAAAGCTGTACAATTTAAATAATACCATACTGGTAATGAGCAAATAGTTGTTTATTCAATGAATGCATGAGCTGTTCCATCTTATTTCATTTGATACTAACTACTCAGTTCATACAGATTTCAAGTATTCAAATATCAATGATGAATATTGCATAAGGTTTACCCAGTTAATAGATCACTGGTGCACCGGCTGTTGTGGAGGGGGGGGGGCATCCGCGGGGGGGGGGGGACGCTCTCTCATTGACGGTACACAGTGTGAGAAGAGCATTTATGCAGGTGAACACCAGGAAGGCTGCTGGCCCAGATGGTATAACAGGACGCATACTTAAGTCCTGTGCCAACCAGCTTGCCCCAGTGTTCACCGCCATATTTAATCAATCCCTGGCGGAGTCGGTGGTCCCTGCCTGCTTCAAGATGTCTACCATCATCCCTGTACCGAAGAAACCCTCCCCAACATGTCCAAATGACTACAGACCGGTGGCACTCACCTCTGTGGTCATGAAATGTTTTGAGCGGCTGGTCAAGGACCACATTTGTGCCTCCCTCCCCAGTGATATGGACCCTATGCAATTTGCATACAGGACAAACAGGTCCACTGACGACGCGGTCTCCCAGGTACTGCACAGCACCCTCTCCCACCTTGACCGTCAGAAGGGGGGCTATGTGAGACTGTTGTTCATTGACTACAGCTCAGCGTTCAACACCATAGTCCCCACCAGACTGGTGGACAAGCTGATCAAGCTGGGTCTGAGCTCCGCCCTGAGCGCCTGGGTACTGGACTTTCTGAGTGAAAGACCCCAGGCGGTCAGGGTGGGGGGTCAGACCTCCAACACCATCACCCTGAGCATCGGGTCCCCCCAGGGCTGTGTTCTAAGCCCCCTGCTGTACTCACTCTACACACACGACTGTGTGGCCAAGTTCAGCTCCAACTCCATAGTGAAGTTCGCAGACGACACGGTGGTGGTGGGGCTGATCTCGGACAACGACGAGAAGGCCTACCGGGAGGAGGTTGAGGTACTGGAACGCTGGTGCCAGGACAACAGCCTGCTCCTGAACATTGGTAAAACCAAGGAGCTGATCGTGGATTATAGGAGAGGACAGCAGGAGACGCACACACCACTGATGATTAACGGGGCTACCGTGGACAGGGTGAGCAGCTTTAAGTACCTGGGGGTCCACATCTCAGAGGACCTGACATGGTCAACACACATAGACACAGTAGTAAAGAAGGCGAAACAGTGCCTCTACCACCTGAGACAGTTAAGGAAGTTCAGAGTATCGGGGAAGATACTCCAGTCCTTCTACTCAGGAGCTGTAGAGAGCATCCTGACCGGAAACATCACTGCCTGGTATGGAAACAGCACGGCACAGGACAAGAAGGCCCTACAGAGAGTGGTGCGCTCAGCCGAGCGTACCACGGGTATTGCACTACCCCCCCTGCAGGTTCTATACAACAAGAGGTGCAAATCCAGAGCCTGCAGGATAATGAAAGACCCTCACCACCCCAATAACAGCCTGTTTCAGCTGCTGAGGTCAGGCAGACGCCTGCGGACCCCAGCTACTATAGGACAGAGCGGCTTAGGCTCAGCTTCTTCCCCCAGGCCATCAGAGCCATGAACAATGAACATTGAGTGCTCAGAACATTGAACTATCCACACACAAGCACACATGAACACACACACGACACGCACGCTGTGCACGCTCACACACGAGCAGCCACTTAACACTTTAACATGAGCGGGCACACACTCATGTCGCACACACGCACACTTATGACCAAAGGAAAGGACACTTTAAATTAGAATAACAGGAACAGGGTATTGCACTACCAAAGCTAACTAGCATGTCCCATATGCTCTGTAAATAACTATGTACAGATACCGAGATGTCACTCCATGTTACCTGTTACCTGTTTACTGCACAATGTTGTTTTTTCATTTTTTGATTCTATTATATGTTGTACCACTGTATTGCACATCGTTGCGGGCAAGACCACCCGCATTTCATTGTATACCTGTATGCCGTGACAATTAAAACTCTTGACTTGACTTGACTTGACCTTCTTGTTTTATATTCATGTTCAGAGAGGAGTAATAGTTAGATCTTTGTATGTGATTTATATGGCAATTAAATCAATGGTGTGCTTGTTTGTTTGGCGAGTTTGACCTACAGTTAATGTGCCTACCACATGAAGGTGCATGATCAATGGACAGCACAAAAACTATTTGTGTAGGTGGAGACTAGAGCTACCACAGATAGTAATACGTTATAAGAGTAAGTAATCCATACCATATATATCCTAATAGTTACCTTATTACCATACTTGGATGAAAATAAACTTTGCTGCCTGTTGTGAATGTGTTTTCCCTGTAGGCTAATACATAAGTAGGCATACATTTTTGCAGTTGAGCAAAAATTAGCAGTTGAGTAGGCTATATGTGCTGTGTTTTTATGTCTTCCATCGAGGACCACCTTGGAAATAAGTGTTTTAATGAATGCTTTTAGGTGATCAAGATAATTTGTTTTTATGATGTGTTTTTAATTTCCAAATACAAATCTAATCAAATCAAAAAAGCAGTTTTTGCAGTTGAGCTACAGGTGTTGTATATTATACAGCCTTTTCATGCATCTTTATCAAGGGAACCCTTATCCTAATGATTTTTTAAATAATATTATGATGATACGATATGGACCTAGTAGTTGGGTCATCTGTGGCACTTCGATCCTCAATGGATTTGTCATCTAGGAGGGTTAATAAACAAATTTAGCCCGGGTGTATTTTTTTAAAAGGCAGGGGAAATTTGTGAGAGACCAAAATCCAAAATGGCTGCTGTGGAAATTAACTTTTTAATGGTTTGACCTACAATGATGCACAATACATGGTACCAGCCCCCTCTCAGTCATGTACCAGCCCCCTCTCAGTCATGTACCAGCCAGCCCCCTCTCAGTCATGTACCAGACTCCTCTCAGTCATGTATACCAGCCCCCTCTCAGTCCTGTATACCAGTCCCCTCTCAGTCATGTACCAGCCCCCTCTCAGTCATGTACCAGCCCCCTCTCAGTCATGTATACCAGCCCCCTCTCAGTCATGTACCACAGCCCCCTCTCAGTCCTGTATACCAGTCCCCTCTCAGTCATGTACCAGCCCCCTCTCAGTCCTGTATACCAGCCCCCTCTCAGTCCTGTACCACAGCCCCCTCTCAGTCCTGTATACCAGCCCCCTCTCAGTCATGTACCAGCCCCCTCTCAGTCATGTACCACAGCCCCCTCTCAGTTATGTACCAGCCCCCTCTCAGTCATGTACCAGCCCCCTCTCAGTCATGTACCAGCCTCCTCTCAGTCATGTACCAGCCCCCTCTCAGTCATGTACCACAGCCCCCTCTCAGTTATGTACCAGCCCCCTCTCAGTCATGTACCACAGCCCCCTCTCAGTCATGTACCAGCCCCCTCTCAGTCATATACCACAGCCCCCTCTCAGTCATGTACCAGCCCCCTCTCAGTCATGTACCAGCCCCCTCTCAGTCATGTACCAGCCCCCCTCTCAGTTATGTACCAGCCCCCTCTCAGTCATGTACCACAGCCCCCTCTCAGTTATGTACCAGCCCCCTCTCAGTCATGTACCACAGCCCCATCTCAGTCATGTACCAGCCCCCTCTCAGTCATGTACCAGCCCCCTCTCAGTCATGTACCAGCCCCCTCTCAGTCATGTACCAGCCCCCCTCTCAGTTATGTACCACAGCCCCATCTCAGTCATGTACCACAGCCCCCTCTCAGTCATGTACCAGCCCCCTCTCAGTCATGTACCAGCCCCCTCTCAGTCATGTACCAGCCCCCCTCTCAGTTATGTACCAGCCCCCTCTCAGTCATGTACCACAGCCCTCTCAATCATGTACCACAGCCCCATCTCAGTCATGTACCAGCCCCCCTCTCAGTCATGTACCAGCCCCCTCTCAGTCATGTACCAGCCCCCCTCTCAGTTATGTACCAGCCCCCTCTCAGTCATGTACCACAGCCCCCTCTCAATCATGTACCACAGCCCCCTCTCAATCATGTACCACAGCCCCATCTCAGTCATGTACCAGCCCCCCTCTCAGTTATGTACCAGCCCCCTCTCAGTCATGTACCACAGCCCCATCTCAATCATGTACCACAGCCCCATCTCAGTCATGTACCAGCCCCCCTCTCAGTTATGTACCAGCCCCCTCTCAGTCATGTACCACAGCCCCCTCTCAATCATGTACCTGCACGACTGGCCGGGGGTGCTTAGTAAGATATGTGATTGGGCCAGCCCAGTGTCAGTCAATACCAATGGGCCGCTGTCCCAGCCTAGTAGTGGGCCGGTCGTTGACCAAATGTAAAAAAAAAAAAAAAAAGTAAAAAAAAAAAGTATTATTATTATTTTTTTAATACGTTTTTTTTTTATCAAATTATAACAGCCCAAATATGCGTCCGCCCACCGGGCAAATGCCCGGTATGCCAGATGGCCAGTCCAGGCTTGATGGCCAGTGGCCTTGTTAGGTCGGACGGCGCTCAGTTTTTTTAGTACCTCAGCTGTTGTTACCATTTCCAGTTTGAAGTCGTCTTTGCGGACCCCTAGGTTTTTGTAGTAGGCTATGATGTGTTAACTTCTACCCCATAATGCCCTGAGTGGGAGGGTACTTTGTTTACCAGTGTTGTAGCTATGTTTGTGGAGAAAATGTTTAAGTAATTGGCTACATCCAGCTTGACTGTGATGAGCGTGTTGTCCGTCTTTATGTTTATGTTTGAAAATCTGGTTTTAAGTTTTTTACTGCAGCCTAGTTGATTATTGAGTAATTTCCAAAGTTCACGTGGTTTGTTTTTGTTTTCCTCAGTTTTGTCATTGATGAAATTCTTTTTTGCAGTTTTGATCATGGAGTTTACTTCATTTCTTAGTCTGTTTCTTTCCAGTTTGAATTCAGTCACGTGGGCTTGGAGTTCACTGCTCGAGCTTTTGGTAAGCTTTGACTGACTTTTACGAAAAGTACATTCTTTCGCACCACATACATGTGTAAGGGATCAAAACGACCGGCTTGGTCCAACTCGAGTTGCTATTACTTTTTGGAAAGTTTCACCGCACCGTTTGGCTACAAATCGACTTCAAACAGGACATTTTGGTCCATAGGGAATGAATGGCAGAACATTTGTGATGTCACAGTATGATGTCATAATAGCACATTCTAGAACATTTGTGATGTTACAGTATGATGTCATAAATAGCACATTTTAGAACATTTGTGAAATTGTGATGTCACAGTATGATGCATAATCAAACATTCTAGAACATTCGTGATGTCACAGTATGATGTCATAATCAAACATTCTAGAACATGTCATAATCAAACATTCTAGAACATTTGTGTATATATTCAACAATTCTCTCAGAATATCTCAGATCTCAGAAGACAAGTGAAGACATCACTTGTTGTTTCCGGCTACTTGTCTGTAAACTAGAATATATTCTGTAGATACAATTTAAAAATCACCAGATGGAAAAGGAAACAATGTCAAATCCTAATGACCTGCGTCTGGAGGGAAGGTTCTGTGATGTGGTTATTAAAGTCAACAGCACTGAGTTTAACGCCCACAAGAACGTCCTGTGTGGCTGCAGCGACTATTTCAGGTACGTTTATCTTATCTACTGTAATGTTAAAAAAATAAAAATAATAATTTAATAAAAACGTTTTATTTTTGCATGTAATCTTTTTGCAATGGAATGCTTGTTTAGTTTTTTGGGCCAATCAAAGGCGACTATACAAATCCTTAGTTTTTAATAAAAACGTTTTATTATTAGTGTGGGTGACCACCCACACTATTGTAACCTATACTATTTATTTATTAGTGTGGGTGACCTGGCATAGCCAGGTTGCAACCACACTATTAGAATCTATACTATTCTTTATTATTTATTCTTTATTCCGCCGATTTTTGCCAACAAACTCCTCCCAGAGCGTTCGCACCACATACACGTGAAAGGTATCAAAACGACCGGCTTGCTCCAACTCGATATGCTATTACTTTTCAGTCCATAGGGAATGCATGGCGAAATAGAGTGGAGGAGCTGAAATACATTTTTTACCATCACCTTGGGTAAATTGCGACATGTGATCTCAATTTTGGACGTAGATATAAAAACAACACATCAAAACGATGACACGGCTGTTCCCTCGCTCACAAAAGAAAAATAAATGGAATTGGACATTTCTATCTCAACTGATGACCATTTGTTTGAAAGTTATGCTCTACATACAAACCAATGGCTTTGCAGATTATTTTGCTTTCCCCCCTCTTGTTTCCCGATCACCACCCAGGCCACAATTGTCGACGGAATGACACAATATCGCACACAACCCTTCACATAACTCTTCAAGCGCTCGGAATAAGCTTAATCTCTTATACTTTTCTTTTAATCATTGTGAGACTGAAGGCATGTGTCAGCCCTCAATAGTGTAATAGTGTGTAATAGTGTGCTAGTGTAATAGTGTGTAATAGTGTGCTAGTGTAATAGTGTGCTAGTGTAATAGTGTGTAATAGTGTGCTAGTGTAATAGTGTGTAATAGTGTGTAATAGTGTGTAATAGTGTGCTAGTGTAATAGTGTGTAATAGTGTGTAATAGTGTGTAATAGTGTGCTAGTGTAATAGTGTGTAATAGTGTGTAATAGTGTGTAATAGTGTGTAATAGTGTGTAATAGTGTGTAATAGTGTGCTAGTGTAATAGTGTGTAATAGTGTGCTAGTGTAATAGTGTGTAATAGTGTGTAATAGTGTGTAACAGTGTGCTAGTGTAATAGTGTGTAATAGTGTGCTAGTGTAATAGTGTAATAGTGTGCTGGTGTAATAGTGTAATAGTGTGTAATAGTGTAATAGTGTGTAATAGTGTAATAGTGTGTAATAGTGTAATAGTGTGTAATAGTGTGCTAGTGTAATAGTGTAATAGTGTGCTAGTGTAATAGTGTAATAGTGTGTAATAGTGTGCTAGTGTAATAGTGTAATAGTGTGTAATAGTGTAATAGTGTGTAATAGTGTGCTAGTGTAATAGTGTAATAGTGTGCTAGTGTAATAGTGTAATAGTGTGTAATAGTGTGCTAGTGTAATAGTGTAATAGTGTGTAATAGTGTAATAGTGATCTAGTGTAATAGTGTAATAGTGTGTAATAGTGTAATAGTGTAATAGTGTGTAATAGTGTGTAATAGTGTAATAGTGTAATAGTGTGTAATAGTGTGTAATAGTGTGTAATAGTGTGCTAATGTAATAGTGTGTAATAGTGTGCTAGTGTAATAGTGTGTAATAGTGTGTAATAGTGTGTAATAGTGTGCTAATGTATTAGTGTGTAATAGTGTGCTAGTGTAATAGTGTAATAGTGTGTAATAGTGTGTAATAGTGTAATAGTGTGTAATAGTGTAATAGTGTAATAGTGTGTAATAGTGTGTAATAGTGTAATAGTGTGTAATAGTGTAATAGTGTGCTAGTGTATTAGTGTGTAATAGTGTGCTAGTGTATTAGTGTGTAATAGTGTGCTAGTGTGTAATAGTGTGTAATAGTGTAATAGTGTGTAATAGTGTGTAATAGTGTAATAGTGTGTAATAGTGTAATAGTGTAATAGTGTGTAATAGTGTAATAGTGTGCTAGTGTAATAGTGTAATAGTGTGTAATAGTGTAATAGTGTAATAGTGTGCTAGTGTAATAGTGTAATAGTGTGTAATAGTGTGCTAATGTAATAGTGTGTAATAGTGTGCTAGTGTAATAGTGTGTAATAGTGTGTAATAGTGTGCTAATGTAATAGTGTGTAATAGTGTGCTAGTGTAATAGTGTGTAATAGTGTAATAGTGTAATAGTGTGTAATAGTGTGAAATAGTGTAATAGTGTAATAGTGTGTAATAGTGTAATAGTGTAATAGTGTGTAATAGTGTGTAATAGTGTAATAGTGTGTAATAGTGTGTAATAGTGTAATAGTGTGTAATAGTGTAATAGTGTAATAGTGTGTAATAGTGTAATAGTGTGTAATAGTGTTATAGTGTAATAGTGTGTAATAGTGTAATAGTGTGTAATAGTGTAATAGTGTGTAATAGTGTGTAATAGTGTAATAGTGTAATAGTGTAATAGTGTGCTAGTGTAATAGTGTAATAGTGTAATAGTGTGCTAGTGTAATAGTGTAATAGTGTGTAATAGTGTGTAATAGTGTGCTAGTGTAATAGTGTAATAGGTTAATAGTGTAATAGTGTGCTAGTGTGCTAGTGTAATAGTGTGTAATAGTGTGTAATAGTGTGTAATAGTGTGTAATAGTGTAATAGTGTGCTAGTGTAATAGTGTGTAATAGTGTAATAGTGTAATAGTGTGCTAGTGTGCTAGTGTGCTAGTGTAATAGTGTAATAGTGTGTAATAGTGTAATAGTGTAATAGTGTGTAATAGTGTGTGATAGTGTGTAATAGTGTGCTAATGTAATAGTGTGTAATAGTGTGCTAGTGTAATAGTGTAATAGTGTGTAATAGTGTAATAGTGTGTAATAGTGTAATAGTGTAATAGTGTGTAATAGTGTGTAATAGTGTAATAGTGTAATAGTGTGTAATAGTGTAATATTCAGTCATGTA
This sequence comes from Notolepis coatsorum, assembly GCF_963971535.1. Lineage (NCBI taxonomy): Eukaryota > Metazoa > Chordata > Actinopteri > Aulopiformes > Paralepididae > Notolepis > Notolepis coatsorum. The sequence goes on from NC_140175.1 coordinate 124,529,356, forward strand.
CCACAGCCCCCTCTCAGTCATGTACCAGCCCCCCTCTCAGTTATGTACCACAGCCCCATCTCAGTCATGTACCAGCCCCCTCTCAGTTATGTACCAGCCCCCTCTCAGTCATGTACCACAGCCCCCTCTCAATCATGTACCACAGCCCCATCTCAGTCATGTACCAGCCCCCCTCTCAGTCATGTACCAGCCCCCTCTCAGTCATGTACCAGCCCCCCTCTCAGTTATGTACCAGCCCCCTCTCAGTCATGTACCACAGCCCCCTCTCAATCATGTACCACAGCCCCCTCTCAATCATGTACCACAGCCCCATCTCAGTCATGTACCAGCCCCCCTCTCAGTTATGTACCAGCCCCCTCTCAGTCATGTACCACAGCCCCCTCTCAATCATGTACCTGCACGACTGGCCGGGGGTGCTTAGTAAGATATGTGATTGGGCCAGCCCAGTGTCAGTCAATACCAATGGGCCGCTGTCCCAGCCTAGTAGTGGGCCGGTCGTTGACCAAATGTAAAAAAAAAAAAAAAAAGTAAAAAAAAAAAGTATTATTATTATTTTTTTAATACGTTTTTTTTTTATCAAATTATAACAGCCCAAATATACGTCCGCCCACCGGGCAAATGCCCGGTATGCCAGATGGCCAGTCCAGGCTTGATGGCCAGTGGCCTTGTTAGGTCGGACGGCGCTCAGTTTTTTTAGTACCTCAGCTGTTGTTACCATTTCCAGTTTGAAGTCGTCTTTGCGGACCCCTAGGTTTTTGTAGTAGGCTATGATGTGTTAACTTCTACCCCATAATGCCCTGAGTGGGAGGGTACTTTGTTTACCAGTGTTGTAGCTATGTTTGTGGAGAAAATGTTTAAGTAATTGGCTACATCCAGCTTGACTGTGATGAGCGTGTTGTCCGTCTTTATGTTTATGTTTGAAAATCTGGTTTTAAGTTTTTTACTGCAGCCTAGTTGATTATTGAGTAATTTCCAAAGTTCACGTGGTTTGTTTTTGTTTTCCTCAGTTTTGTCATTGATGAAATTCTTTTTTGCAGTTTTGATCATGGAGTTTACTTCATTTCTTAGTCTGTTTCTTTCCAGTTTGAATTCAGTCACGTGGGCTTGGAGTTCACTGCTCGAGCTTTTGGTAAGCTTTGACTGACTTTTACGAAAAGTACATTCTTTCGCACCACATACATGTGTAAGGGATCAAAACGACCGGCTTGGTCCAACTCGAGTTGCTATTACTTTTTGGAAAGTTTCACCGCACCGTTTGGCTACAAATCGACTTCAAACAGGACATTTTGGTCCATAGGGAATGAATGGCAGAACATTTGTGATGTTACAGTATGATGTCATAATAGCACATTTTAGAACATTTGTGATCAGGCACGTGCACACATAGAGGCCAAGGGGTGCCTGAGCACCTGCCTTTTTGAGCCTCATCAAAAAAGTGCCCTTTTTGAAAAAAAATTAAAATAATTTTTTTTGTTTTTTTTTTTTGTTTTTACTGTTACGCATATAGACTGCCCTTCCAACTGAAAAATGTCAGGATAGAATCAAAATATTAGGTAAAGAGAAAGAGATGCCCCATATTCCATTGCAGTTTGCACGGCCTCCTCAGCATGCCTCTCCGCGGACCTATATTTTATGCATAGCGTGGTGGTGATGATGATGATGATGATGATAGAAACCGCTGTTGAATGCTGGTATTACACTCATTGAGGGACACGAAGAAGTCAAGTCCGATGGGATTTGGGAATCTCAAATACAAATCGGGATTGGAATAAAAAATGCATTTATATTAAACAATACAGAATATACAGCACTTCTTGGGGTCTGTAGGGTAAGCACTTATTCCCTCCCCCCTGAACATTTATGGAGATGTATGGGCCTTTTAAGTCAGTGATAAAAGTGTCTTTCAAGGATAAGTGAGCTCCTGCACTGATTATTATAGTTCAATATTCAATATTTGATCACCAAAACCCCCCAAAAAGCATAAAAAGGGGGCCCCCCGCTCGAAAAGGGCCCTTACAAATCGTGCTCACGCGCTACGCGCGCTTGGTTAATATATACACACAAGTGTAGTGCCCTTTTCAGCCTTTGAGCACCTGCCCCTCTAAAGTCCTGTGCACGTCCCTGTTTGTGATGTCACAGTATGATGCATAATCAAACATTCTAGAACATTCGTGATGTCACAGTATGATGTCATAATCAAACATTCTAGAACATGTCATAATCAAACATTCTAGAACATTTGTGTATATATTCAACAATTCTCTCAGAATATCTCAGATCTCAGAAGACAAGTGAAGATATCACTTGTTGTTTCCGGCTACTTGTCTGTAAACTAGAATATATTCTGTAGATACAATTTAAAAATCACCAGATGGAAAAGGAAACAATGTCAAATCCTAATGACCTGCGTCTGGAGGGAAGGTTCTGTGATGTGGTTATTAAAGTCAACAGCACTGAGTTTAACGCCCACAAGAACGTCCTGTGTGGCTGCAGCGACTATTTCAGGTACGTTTATCTTATCTACTGTAATGTTAAAAAAATAAAAATAATAATTTAATAAAAACGTTTTATTTTTGCATGTAATCTTTTTGCAATGGAATGCTTGTTTAGTTTTTTGGGCCAATCAAAGGCGACTATACAAATCCTTAGTTTTTAATAAAAACGTTTTATTATTAGTGTGGGTGACCACCCACACTATTGTAACCTATACTATTTATTTATTAGTGTGGGTGACCTGGCATAGCCAGGTTGCAACCACACTATTAGAATCTATACTATTCTTTATTATTTATTCTTTATTCCGCCGATTTTTGCCAACAAACTCCTCCCAGAGCGTTCGCACCACATACACGTGAAAGGTATCAAAACGACCGGCTTGCTCCAACTCGATATGCTATTACTTTTCAGTCCATAGGGAATGCATGGCGAAATAGAGTGGAGGAGCTGAAATACATTTTTACCATCACCTTGGGTAAATTGCGACATGTGATCTCAATTTTGGACGTAGATATAAAAACAACACATCAAAACGATGACACGGCTGTTCCCTCGCTCACAAAAGAAAAATAAATGGAATTGGACATTTCTATCTCAACTGATGACCATTTGTTTGAAAGTTATGCTCTACATACAAACCAATGGCTTTGCAGATTATTTTGCTTTCCCCCCTCTTGTTTCCCGATCACCACCCAGGCCACAATTGTCGACGGAATGACACAATATCGCACACAACCCTTCACATAACCCTTCAAGCGCTCGGAATAAGCTTAATCTCTTATACTTTTCTTTTAATCATTGTGAGACTGAAGGCATGTGTCAGCCCTCAATAGTGTAATAGTGTGTAATAGTGTGCTAGTGTAATAGTGTGTAATAGTGTGCTAGTGTAATAGTGTGCTAGTGTAATAGTGTGCTAGTGTAATAGTGTGTAATAGTGTGCTAGTGTAATAGTGTGTAATAGTGTGTAATAGTGTGTAATAGTGTGCTAGTGTAATAGTGTGTAATAGTGTGTAATAGTGTGTAATAGTGTGCTAGTGTAATAGTGTGTAATAGTGTGTAATAGTGTGCTAGTGTAATAGTGTGTAATAGTGTGTAATAGTGTGTAATAGTGTGCTAGTGTAATAGTGTGTAATAGTGTGTAATAGTGTGTAATAGTGTGCTAGTGTAATAGTGTAATAGTGTGCTGGTGTAATAGTGTGTAATAGTGTGCTAGTGTAATAGTGTGCTAGTGTAATAGTGTGTAATAGTGTGCTAGTGTAATAGTGTGCTAGTGTAATAGTGTGTAATAGTGTGCTAGTGTAATAGTGTGTAATAGTGTGCTAGTGTAATAGTGTGTAATAGTGTGTAATAGTGTGTAATAGTGTGCTAGTGTAATAGTGTGTAATAGTGTGCTAGTGTAATAGTGTGTAATAGTGTGTAATAGTGTGTAATAGTGTGCTAGTGTAATAGTGTGTAATAGTGTGCTAGTGTAATAGTGTGTAATAGTGTGTAATAGTGTGTAATAGTGTGCTAGTGTAATAGTGTGTAATAGTGTGTAATAGTGTGTAATAGTGTGTAATAGTGTGTAATAGTGTGTAATAGTGTGCTAGTGTAATAGTGTGTAATAGTGTGCTAGTGTAATAGTGTGTAATAGTGTGTAATAGTGTGTAACAGTGTGCTAGTGTAATAGTGTGTAATAGTGTGCTAGTGTAATAGTGTAATAGTGTGCTGGTGTAATAGTGTGTAATAGTGTGCTAGTGTAATAGTGTAATAGTGTGTAATAGTGTAATAGTGTAATAGTGTGTAATAGTGTGTAATAGTGTGCTAGTGTAATAGTGTAATAGTGTAATAGTGTAATAGTGTGTAATAGTGTAATAGTGTGTAATAGTGTAATAGTGTAATAGTGTGTAATAGTGTGTAATAGTGTAATAGTGTAATAGTGTGTAATAGTGTGTAATAGTGTGCTAATGTAATAGTGTGTAATAGTGTGCTAGTGTAATAGTGTGTAATAGTGTGTAATAGTGTGTAATAGTGTGTAATAGTGTAATAGTGTGCTAGTGTAATAGTGTAATAGTGTGTAATAGTGTAATAGTGTAATAGTGTAATAGTGTGTAATAGTGTGTAATAGTGTAATAGTGTGCTAGTGTAATAGTGTAATAGTGTGTAATAGTGTAATAGTGTGTAATAGTGTAATAGTGTGTAATAGTGTAATAGTGTGTAATAGTGTAATAGTGTGCTAGTGTAATAGTGTAATAGTGTGTAATAGTGTGTAATAGTGTAATAGTGTGTAATAGTGTATTAGTGTAATAGTGTAATAGTGTGTAATAGTGTGCTAGTGTAATAGTGTAATAGTGTGTAATAGTGTGTAATAGTGTAATAGTGTGTAATAGTGTAATAGTGTAATAGTGTAATAGTGTGTAATAGTGTGTAATAGTGTAATAGTGTGTAATAGTGTAATAGTGTGCTAGTGTAATAGTGTAATAGTGTGTAATAGTGTAATAGTGTGTAATAGTGTAATAGTGTGCTAGTGTAATAGTGTAATAGTGTGTAATAGTGTAATAGTGTGCTAGTGTAATAGTGTAATAGTGTGTAATAGTGTGTAATAGTGTAATAGTGTGTAATAGTGTGTAATAGTGTAATAGTGTGTAATAGTGTAATAGTGTGCTAGTGTAATAGTGTAATAGTGTGTAATAGTGTAATAGTGTGTAATAGTGTAATAGTGTGCTAGTGTAATAGTGTAATAGTGTGTAATAGTGTAATAGTGTGCTAGTGTAATAGTGTAATAGTGTGTAATAGTGTGCTAGTGTAATAGTGTGTAATAGTGTGCTAGTGTAATAGTGTGTAATAGTGTGTAATAGTGTGTAACAGTGTGCTAGTGTAATAGTGTGTAATAGTGTGCTAGTGTAATAGTGTAATAGTGTGCTGGTGTAATAGTGTGTAATAGTGTGCTAGTGTAATAGTGTAATAGTGTGTAATAGTGTAATAGTGTGTAATAGTGTGCTAGTGTAATAGTGTAATAGTGTGTAATAGTGTAATAGTGTAATAGTGTGTAATAGTGTGTAATAGTGTGCTAGTGTAATAGTGTAATAGTGTAATAGTGTAATAGTGTGTAATAGTGTAATAGTGTGTAATAGTGTAATAGTGTAATAGTGTGTAATAGTGTGTAATAGTGTAATAGTGTAATAGTGTGTAATAGTGTGTAATAGTGTGCTAATGTAATAGTGTGTAATAGTGTGCTAGTGTAATAGTGTGTAATAGTGTGTAATAGTGTGTAATAGTGTAATAGTGTGCTAGTGTAATAGTGTAATAGTGTGTAATAGTGTAATAGTGTAATAGTGTAATAGTGTGTAATAGTGTGTAATGGTGTAATAGTGTGCTAGTGTAATAGTGTAATAGTGTGTAATAGTGTAATAGTGTGTAATAGTGTAATAGTGTGTAATAGTGTAATAGTGTGTAATAGTGTAATAGTGTGCTAGTGTAATAGTGTAATAGTGTGTAATAGTGTGTAATAGTGTAATAGTGTGTAATAGTGTATTAGTGTAATAGTGTAATAGTGTGTAATAGTGTGCTAGTGTAATAGTGTAATAGTGTGTAATAGTGTGTAATAGTGTAATAGTGTGTAATAGTGTAATAGTGTAATAGTGTAATAGTGTGTAATAGTGTGTAATAGTGTAATAGTGTGTAATAGTGTAATAGTGTGCTAGTGTAATAGTGTAATAGTGTGTAATAGTGTAATAGTGTGTAATAGTGTAATAGTGTGCTAGTGTAATAGTGTAATAGTGTGTAATAGTGTAATAGTGTGCTAGTGTAATAGTGTAATAGTGTGTAATAGTGTAATAGTGTAATAGTGTGTAATAGTGTAATAGTGTGTAATAGTGTAATAGTGTGTAATAGTGTGTAATAGTGTGCTAATGTAATAGTGTGTAATAGTGTGCTAGTGTAATAGTGTGTAATAGTGTGTAATAGTGTAATAGTGTGTAATAGTGTAATAGTGTGTAATAGTGTAATAGTGTGTAATAGTGTGTAATAGTGTGCTAATGTAATAGTGTGTAATAGTGTGCTAGTGTAATAGTGTGTAATAGTGTGTAATAGTGTGTAATAGTGTGCTAATGTAATAGTGTGTAATAGTGTAATAGTGTGTAATAGTGTGAAATAGTGTAATAGTGTAATAGTGTGTAATAGTGTAATAGTGTGTAATAGTGTGTAATAGTGTAATAGTGTGTAATAGTGTGTAATAGTGTTATAGTGTAATAGTGTGTAATAGTGTAATAGTGTGTAATAGTGTAATAGTGTGCTAGTGTAATAGTGTAATAGTGTGTAATAGTGTGCTAGTGTAATAGTGTAATAGTGTGTAATAGTGTAATAGTGTAATAGTGTGTAATAGTGTAATAGTGTGCTAGTGTGCTAGTGTAATAGTGTAATAGTGTGTAATAGTGTGTAATAGTGTAATAGTGTAATAGTGTGCTAGTGTGCTAGTGTAATCGTGTGTAATAGTGTTTAATAGTGTAATGTGTGTAATAGTGTAATAGTGTGTAATAGTGTGTAATAGTGTAATAGTGTAATAGTGTGCTAGTGTAATAGTGTAATAGTGTGTAATAGTGTAATAGTGTAATCGTGTGTAATAGTGTTTAATAGTGTAATGTGTGTAATAGTGTAATAGTGTGTAATAGTGTGTAATAGTGTAATAGTGTGCTAGTGTGCTAGTGTAATAGTGTAATAGTGTGTAATAGTGTAATAGTGTGTAATAGTGTGTAATAGTGTGCTAGTGTAATAGTGTAATAGGTTAATAGTGTAATAGTGTGCTAGTGTGCTAGTGTGCTAGTGTAATAGTGTAATAGTGTGCTAGTGTGCTAGTGTAATAGTGTAATAGTGTGTAATAGTGTAATAGTGTGCTAGTGTAATAGTGTGTAATAGTGTAATAGTGTAATAGTGTGTAATAGTGTGTAATAGTGTGTAATAGTGTAATAGTGTGCTAGTGTAATAGTGTAATAGTGTGTAATAGTGTGTAATAGTGTAATAGTGTAATAGTGTGTAATAGTGTAATAGTGTGTAATAGTGTGTAATAGTGTGTAATAGTGTAATAGTATGCTAGTGTAATAGGTTAATAGTGTAATAGTGTGCTAGTGTAATAGGTTAATAGTGTAATAGTGTGCTAGTGTAATAGTGTAATAGTGTGCTAGTGTAATAGTGTAATAGTTTAATAGTGTAATAGTGTAATGGTGTAATAGTTTGTCGTAGAGACTTGCGGGTTGTGCCATTGTACTCAGTAGGGATATCCTCTTTCATCGGTCAATGTTGACCACGCCCATAGTTTGGCTCCTCCCCATTTGTGTATCTTTTGAACCATTTGTCGTAGAGACTTGCGGGTTGTGCCATTGTACTCACTAGGGATATCCTCTTTCATTGGTCTATGTTGACCACTCCCCCGATCCTTAGGCTGCGCCCCCTTTTTGCATATTTTGATACAGGCATCACCCACACTTTCACAATTTCCCCCGTGCGGAATTGTCTAGTTAGTGTGGGTGACACGCCGATTTTCACACCACATTCACGTGTGAGGTATCAAAACGACCGGCTTGCTCCAACTCAAGTTGCTATTACTTTTCGAGAAGTTTCACTGCACCGTTTGGCTACAAATCAATTTTTCGTTTTTCTCCCCGTCCCAATTTAGTCATTGTGCCAATTTCCCCCCTCCCCTACCTGGTTGTTGTTCGCATGTTCTCCTACAAGTCGGTACAAGGGCGTCCCCGGTACGTGTGGCGACAGCCAGTGATGTCTTTTCACTTGGCAGCGAGGACTCTCATTGGTGAAGTGTAACGCGTGGGAGGGCACGCTATCTCCACCAAGTCCTGCCCCCGCTGAGCAAGCGCTGAGACCTGACCTGTAGGCGTCGCTGTCCACAACGCCAGATTCCCACCCACCAGCTTCCCACCCCCTAATACTGCCAAGTAATAAGTATTACTGTAGTAGAGGCCTGGCAAGCTGCAGGGGAGCTAACGAGGCTAACAGGGAAGCTAACAGGGGAGACCAACAGGCTAACAGGGGAGCTAACAGGGAAGCTAACAGGGGAGTCAACAGGGGAACTAACAAAGGCTAACAGGGAAGCTAACAGGCTAACAGGGGAGCTAACAGGGAAGCTAACAGGGGAGACTAACAGGCTAACAGGGGAGCTAACAGGGGAACTAACAAAGGCTAACAGGGGAGCTAACAGGCTAACAGGGGAGCTAACAGGGAAGCTAACAGGGGAGCTAACAAGGAACAAAAAAAAAGGGAAAACTCAATATACACCGTCTGTGCTGGCTGGGGTCGTCGACTGGTCGGGTCGTACTGTTTTGGTTTGTAACCGACCCCAATCGCACAACACAAGACAGGTATGAGAGTAAGCCAAGAACTGGGCATTTATTGAATACAAACAAAAAAGCGACACTGTCCCTTTAAGGGAGAACACGAAATACTGGAAAACAAGAACTAGGGAAAAATAGGCACTGTGCCTTTAAGAGGCGAGCAGGCTAAGGGGCTAAGGCTAAAGGACAGGGCCAGGGCAAGGACAGGGCAGGAACAGGGGCAACGGAGAGGGGAACAGGGACAGGGGCCCGGGGAGGAGGGCTGGAGACAGGGACAGAGAAAACAGGGTTAAGGCCTTGGACAGGGCGAGGGACAAGGGCACTGGAGAGGGGAACAGGGACAGAGGCCCGCGGAGGCGGGCTGGAGACAGGGACAGAGAAAACAGGGTTAAGGCCTTGGACAGGGCGAGGGCTGGAGCTGCTTACAGGGATGGAGTAGGAGCGCGCAGGCTAGACGTCTGGAGGAGAGCGCGCCGGCTCGGAGAGACGCATCCTCCCGTAGAGAATTAGAGAGCGATGCGCGTCTGGAGTGGAGCGCGTCTGCTGAAGGAGCGCGTCTGCTGTAGGAGCGCATCAGCGCGGAGTCTGGAGTGGTGCGCGTCTGCTTGGAGAACGCGCCGGTTCGGAGAGCGCGCCGGCTCGGAGAGACACATCCTCCCGTAGAGAATTAGAGAGCGATGCGCGTCTGGAGTGGAGCGCGTCTGCTGAAGGAGCGCGTCTGCTGTAGGAGCGCATCAGCGCGGAGTCTGGAGTGGTGCGCGTCTGCTGAAGGAGCGCGTCTGCTGTAGGAGCGCATCAGCGCGGAGTCTGGAGTGGTGCGCGTCTGCTTGGAGAATGCGCCGGTTCGGAGAGCGCGCCGGCTCGGAGAGACACATCCTCCCGTAGAGAATTAGAGAGCGATGCGCGTCTGGAGTGGAGCGCGTCTGCTGAAGGAGCGCGTCTGCTGTAGGAGCGCATCAGCGCGGAGTCTGGAGTGGTGCGCGTCTGCTTGGAGAACGCGCCGGTTCGGAGAGCGCGCCGGCTCGGAGAGACACATCCTCCCGTAGAGAATTAGAGAGCGATGCGCGTCTGGAGTGGAGCGCGTCTGCAGAAGGAGCGCGTCTGCTGTAGGAGCGCATCAGCGCGGAGTCTGGAGTGGTGCGCGTCTGCTTGGAGAACGCGCCGGTTCGGAGAGCGCATCTGGCGCGGGGTCTGGAGTGGTGCGCGTCTGCTTGGAGAACGCGCCGGTTCGGAGAGCGCATCTGGCGCGGGGTCTGGAGTGGTGCGCGTCTGCTTGGAGAACGCGCCGGTTCGGAGAGCGCATCTGGCGCGGGGTCTGGAGTGGTGCGCGTCTGCTTGGAGAACGCGCCGGTTCGGAGAGCGCATCTGGCGCGGGGTCTGGAGTGGTGCGTGTCTGCTTGGAGAACGCGCCGGTTCGGAGAGCGCATCTGGCGCGGGGTCTGGAGTGGTGCGCGTCTGCTTGGAGAACGCGCCGGTTCGGAGAGCGCATCTGGCGCGGGGTCTGGAGTGGAACACTGGAATACCTCCTGTAGAGAATTAGAGAGCGCAGTACTGTGTCCCACTCCAGGCAAACGGCGACAGGTGGCGAAGGCTTGCACCTCGTCTCACGCCGGAGATGAAACAGCATACAGAATACAGAAACAGAAACTCCCGTAGGAGCCTACAGATAGAGAATCTCCCGTAGGAGTTTGCAGATAGAGAACGACCCGACCAGGACTGGGGGGGAGATCGAGGTATTTAAAGCCCACTGGGGCGCTAATTAGAACACACATCAGGTGCGTGATGGTAATTGATACTTGACTAGAAGTGTGTGTTCGGCACGGACCAATCAAACACATAATGACAGGTAGTCCAAGGGTGTGGGCTGCTGAAGAGCAGACGAGAGTAAACGAACGCGAGGGTGGGGGCTGGAGAGGTGAGGAGACAGGGAATAAAAGGTCCAGGGAACAGGAATTAAAGGTCCAGGGAAGAGGCGAACCTCACAGCATGGGTATGGGTGGGTTCATTTTCCATTGATTACGTTAGTTCGGCCAGAGAAACAAATATACTAATTAAAATGGTTGGACCTGTGAGATTTGTACTTGTCTGCATTTTAAATGTAAAGGGTAAAAAGTAATTTTTTTCTCTGAAATGTAATTGAGTAAAAGTACAAGTATACAAACCTAATAATACTTGAGTAAAGTAGAAATCCCCAAAAACAGTACTTAAGTATTGTAACAAAGTACAATTACTCAAGTACATTACACTCCTGCCTTTAGCTATGTTTCACCCATTTCAACTGAAATGGGCCCCACTCGCCTGCAGGGCCCCAGATTGACAAAGCAAACACACCCTGGATTGAAGCACTGTCAGGGCTGGACTGGGACCAAAAATCGGCCCTGACATTTTTGGCCCAGACCGGACCACCACAATTGGCCGGACACCACCCACCAGTACACCATCCTTGCGGTCCCCTTAAATATGCGTACCTACTGTACTATTCCCCCAAACCACTACAAAGCTGGGTAGTAAGTGCCATGGACAAGTGTACCAGTGCAACTGGACCAGTGTACTCACTCGCTCTTGGCTGAATCTTGTTTTGGGTGGTGATGTAAAAACACCTGCATCATAGCAGGCTCAGGATGGGCAAAGTAGTCTATAGCCTGTTCATCCCTGTCTCTCTCCTCCACAACCTGGCTTGACTAGACATAAGGAGAGAGAGATGATTACAATTAACTGGTACATTCAGGTCCAGAATTGTTGGAATTCCCTGACAAAGATGTGCAAAAAGCTGTACAATTTAAATAATACCATACTGGTAATGAGCAAATAGTTGTTTATTCAATGAATGCATGAGCTGTTCCATCTTATTTCATTTGATACTAACTACTCAGTTCATACAGATTTCAAGTATTCAAATATCAATGATGAATATTGCATAAGGTTTACCCAGTTAATAGATCACCTTGGTGCAAACAGTGGCACTGCTAGCCCAACGGCTAGTGACGTCACTGGTGCGCCGGCTGTTGTGGAGGGGGGGGGGGCATCCGCGGGGGGGGGGGGACGCTCTCTCATTGACGGTACACAGTGTGAGAAGAGCATTTATGCAGGTGAACACCAGGAAGGCTGCTGGCCCAGATGGTATAACAGGACGCATACTTAAGTCCTGTGCCAACCAGCTTGCCCCAGTGTTCACCGCCATATTTAATCAATCCCTGGCGGAGTCGGTGGTCCCTGCCTGCTTCAAGATGTCTACCATCATCCCTGTACCGAAGAAACCCTCCCCAACATGTCCAAATGACTACAGACCAGTGGCACTCACCTCTGTGGTCATGAAATGTTTTGAGCGGCTGGTCAAGGACCACATTTGTGCCTCCCTCCCCAGTGATATGGACCCTATGCAATTTGCATACAGGACAAACAGGTCCACTGACGACGCGGTCTCCCAGGTACTGCACAGCACCCTCTCCCACCTTGACCGTCAGAAGGGGGGCTATGTGAGACTGTTGTTCATTGACTACAGCTCAGCGTTCAACACCATAGTCCCCACCAGACTGGTGGACAAGCTGATCGAGCTGGGTCTGAGCTCCGCCCTGAGCGCCTGGGTACTGGACTTTCTGAGTGAAAGACCCCAGGCGGTCAGGGTGGGGGGTCAGACCTCCAACACCATCACCCTGAGCATCGGGTCCCCCCAGGGCTGTGTTCTAAGCCCCCTGCTGTACTCACTCTACACACACGACTGTGTGGCCAAGTTCAGCTCCAACTCCATAGTGAAGTTCGCAGACGACACGGTGGTGGTGGGGCTGATCTCGGACAACGACGAGAAGGCCTACCGGGAGAAGGTTGAGGTACTGGAACGCTGGTGCCAGGACAACAGCCTGCTCCTGAACATTGGTAAAACCAAGGAGCTGATCGTGGATTATAGGAGAGGACAGCAGGAGACGCACACACCACTGATGATTAACAGGGCTACCGTGGACAGGGTGAGCAGCTTTAAGTACCTGGGGGTCCACATCTCAGAGGACCTGACATGGTCAACACACATAGACACAGTAGTAAAGAAGGCGAAACAGCGCCTCTACCACCTGAGACAGTTAAGGAAGTTCAGAGTATCGGGGAAGATACTCCAGTCCTTCTACTCAGGAGCTGTAGAGAGCATCCTGACCGGAAACATCACTGCCTGGTATGGAAACAGCACGGCACAGGACAAGAAGGCCCTACAGAGAGTGGTGCGCTCAGCCGAGCGTACCACGGGTATTGCACTACCCCCCCTGCAGGTTCTATACAACAAGAGGTGCAAATCCAGAGCCTGCAGGATAATGAAAGACCCTCACCACCCCAATAACAGCCTGTTTCAGCTGCTGAGGTCAGGCAGACGCCTGCGGACCCCAGCTACTATAGGACAGAGCGGCTTAGGCTCAGCTTCTTCCCCCAGGCCATCAGAGCCATGAACAATGAACATTGAGTGCTCAGAACATTGAACTATCCACACACAAGCACACATGAACACACACACGACACGCACGCTGTGCACGCTCACACACGAGCAGCCACTTAACACTTTAACATGAGCGGGCACACACTCATGTCGCACACACGCACACTTATGACCAAAGGAAAGGACACTTTAAATTAGAATAACAGGAACAGGGTATTGCACTACCAAAGCTAACTAGCATGTCCCATATGCTCTGTAAATAACTATGTACAGATACCGAGATGTCACTCCATGTTACCTGTTACCTGTTTACTGCACAATGTTGTTTTTTCATTTTTTGATTCTATTATATGTTGTACCACTGTATTGCACATCGTTGCGGGCAAGACCACCCGCATTTCATTGTATACCTGTATGCCGTGACAATTAAAACTCTTGACTTGACTTGACTTGACCTTCTTGTTTTATATTCATGTTCAGAGAGGAGTAATAGTTAGATCTTTGTATGTGATTTATATGGCAATTAAATCAATGGTGTGCTTGTTTGTTTGGCGAGTTTGACCTACAGTTAATGTGCCTACCACATGAAGGTGCATGATCAATGGACAGCACAAAAACTATTTGTGTAGGTGGAGACTAGAGCTACCACAGATAGTAATACGTTATAAGAGTAAGTAATCCATACCATATATATCCTAATAGTTACCTTATTACCATACTTGGATGAAAATAAACTTTGCTGCCTGTTGTGAATGTGTTTTCCCTGTAGGCTAATACATAAGTAGGCATACATTTTTGCAGTTGAGCAAAAATTAGCAGTTGAGTAGGCTATATGTGCTGTGTTTTTATGTCTTCCATCGAGGACCACCTTGGAAATAAGTGTTTTAATGAATGCTTTTAGGTGATATCCTCAGGAATACAATTTGGTCAAGATAATTTGTTTTTATGATGTGTTTTTAATTTCCAAATACAAATCTAATCAAATCAAAAAAGCAGTTTTTGCAGTTGAGCTACAGGTGTTGTATATTATACAGCCTTTTCATGCATCTTTATCAAGGGAACCCTTATCCTAATGATTTTTTAAATAATATTATGATGATACGATATGGACCTAGTAGTTGGGTCATCTGTGGCACTTCGTTTCTCAATGGATTTGTCATCTAGGAGGGTTAATAAACAAATTTAGCCCGGGTGTATTTTTTTAAAAGGCAGGGGAAATTTGTGAGAGACCAAAATCCAAAATGGCTGCTGTGGAAATTAACTTTTTAATGGTTTGACCTACAATGATGCACAATACATGGTACCAGCCCCCTCTCAGTCATGTACCAGCCCCCTCTCAGTCATGTACCAGCCAGCCCCCTCTCAGTCATGTACCAGACTCCTCTCAGTCATGTATACCAGCCCCCTCTCAGTCCTGTATACCAGTCCCCTCTCAGTCATGTACCAGCCCCCTCTCAGTCATGTACCAGCCCCCTCTCAGTCATGTATACCAGCCCCCTCTCAGTCATGTACCACAGCCCCCTCTCAGTCCTGTATACCAGTCCCCTCTCAGTCCTGTATACCAGCCCCCTCTCAGTCCTGTACCACAGCCCCCTCTCAGTCCTGTATACCAGCCCCCTCTCAGTCGGTACCTGTGAATTTTTTTCTTTTTACTTTTTTACTTTTTTTTTTTTTTACTTTTTTCTTTTCATGTCAACGTTCACACGCACAATATATGCTTACCTAGGATTTGACTTGATTCAACAACAAAGCAGTCGGAGCAATGACAAGCCGAAAACTGTCAAAATTTAATTTACCTACCTCAGTCGTAAAAAAAAATCCAAACTTCAAATAACTACAATTTCGACAGTTTTCGGTTTCTCACTTGATTCGATACTCGGTAGTACCGACGTGTTTCGGTTCGGTACCTCAAAAGTACCGAATTCGGTACCCATCCCTAACCACAGCCCCATCTCAGTCATGTACCAGCCCCCTCTCAGTCATGTACCAGCCCCCTCTCAGTCATGTACCAGCCCCCCTCTCAGTTATGTACCACAGCCCCATCTCAGTCATGTACCACAGCCCCCTCTCAGTCATGTACCAGCCCCCTCTCAGTCATGTACCAGCCCCCTCTCAGTCATGTACCAGCCCCCCTCTCAGTTATGTACCAGCCCCCTCTCAGTCATGTACCACAGCCCCCTCTCAATCATGTACCACAGCCCCATCTCAGTCATGTACCAGCCCCCCTCTCAGTCATGTACCAGCCCCCTCTCAGTCATGTACCAGCCACCCTCTCAGTTATGCACCAGCCCCCTCTCAGTCATGTACCACAGCCCCCTCTCAATCATGTACCACAGCCCCCTCTCAATCATGTACCACAGCCCCATCTCAGTCATGTACCAGCCCCCCTCTCAGTTATGTACCAGCCCCCTCTCAGTCATGTACCACAGCCCCATCTCAATCATGTACCACAGCCCCATCTCAGTCATGTACCAGCCCCCCTCTCAGTTATGTACCAGCCCCCTCTCAGTCATGTACCACAGCCCCCTCTCAATCATGTACCTGCACGACTGGCCGGGGGTGCTTAGTAAGATATGTGATTGGGCCAGCCCAGTGTCAGTCAATACCAATGGGCCACTGTCCCAGCCTAGTAGTGGGCCGGTCGTTGACCAAATGTAAAAAAAAAAAAAAAAAGTAAAAAAAAAAATTATTATTATTATTTTTTTAATACGTTTTTTTTTTATCAAATTATAACAGCCCAAATATGCGTCCGCCCACCGGGCAAATGCCCGGTATGCCAGATGGCCAGTCCAGGCTTGATGGCCAGTGGCCTTGTTAGGTCGGACGGCGCTCAGTTTTTTTAGTACCTCAGCTGTTGTTACCATTTCCAGTTTGAAGTCGTCTTTGCGGACCCCTAGGTTTTTGTAGTAGGCTATGATGTGTTAACTTCTACCCCATAATGCCCTGAGTGGGAGGGTAGTTTGTTTACCAGTGTTGTAGCTATGTTTGTGGAGAAAATGTTTAAGTAATTGGCTACATCCAGCTTGACTGTGATGAGCGTGTTGTCCGTCTTTATGTTTATGTTTGAAAATCTGGTTTTAAGTTTTTTACTGCAGCCTAGTTGATTATTGAGTAATTTCCAAAGTTCACATGGTTTGTTTTTGTTTTCCTCAGTTTTGTCATTGATGAAATTCTTTTTTGCAGTTTTGATCATGGAGTTTACTTAATTTCTTAGTCTGTTTCTTTCCAGTTTGAATTCAGTCACGTGGGCTTGGAGTTCACTGCTCGAGCTTTTGGTAAGCTTTGACTGACTTTTACGAAAAGTACATTCTTTCGCACCACATACATGTGTAAGGGATCAAAACGACCGGCTTGGTCCAACTCGAGTTGCTATTACTTTTTGGAAAGTTTCACCGCACCGTTTGGCTACAAATCGACTTCAAACAGGACATTTTGGTCCATAGGGAATGAATGGCAGAACATTTGTGATGTCACAGTATGATGTCATAATAGCACATTCTAGAACATTTGTGATGTTACAGTATGATGTCATAAATAGCACATTTTAGAACATTTGTGAAATTGTGATGTCACAGTATGATGCATAATCAAACATTCTAGAACATTCGTGATGTCACAGTATGATGTCATAATCAAACATTCTAGAACATGTCATAATCAAACATTCTAGAACATTTGTGTATATATTCAACAATTCTCTCAGAATATCTCAGATCTCAGAAGACAAGTGAAGACATCACTTGTTGTTTCCGGCTACTTGTCTGTAAACTAGAATATATTCTGTAGATACAATTTAAAAATCACCAGATGGAAAAGGAAACAATGTCAAATCCTAATGACCTGCATCTGGAGGGAAGGTTCTGTGATGTGGTTATTAAAGTCAACAGCACTGAGTTTAACGCCCACAAGAACGTCCTGTGTGGCTGCAGCGACTATTTCAGGTACGTTTATCTTATCTACTGTAATGTTAAAAAAATAAAAATAATAATTTAATAAAAACGTTTTATTTTTGCATGTAATCTTTTTGCAATGGAATGCTTGTTTAGTTTTTTGGGCCAATCAAAGGCGACTATACAAATCCTTAGTTTTTAATAAAAACGTTTTATTATTAGTGTGGGTGACCACCCACACTATTGTAACCTATACTATTTATTTATTAGTGTGGGTGACCTGGCATAGCCAGGTTGCAACCACACTATTAGAATCTATACTATTCTTTATTATTTATTCTTTATTCCGCCGATTTTTGCCAACAAACTCCTCCCAGAGCGTTCGCACCACATACACGTGAAAGGTATCAAAACGACCGGCTTGCTCCAACTCGATATGCTATTACTTTTCAGTCCATAGGGAATGCATGGCGAAATAGAGTGGAGGAGCTGAAATACATTTTTTACCATCACCTTGGGTAAATTGCGACATGTGATCTCAATTTTGGACGTAGATATAAAAACAACACATCAAAACGATGACACGGCTGTTCCCTCGCTCACAAAAGAAAAATAAATGGAATTGGACATTTCTATCTCAACTGATGACCATTTGTTTGAAAGTTATGCTCTACATACAAACCAATGGCTTTGCAGATTATTTTGCTTTCCCCCCTCTTGTTTCCCGATCACCACCCAGGCCACAATTGTCGACGGAATGACACAATATCGCACACAACCCTTCACATAACCCTTCAAGCGCTCGGAATAAGCTTAATCTCTTATACTTTTCTTTTAATCATTGTGAGACTGAAGGCATGTGTCAGCCCTCAATAGTGTAATAGTGTGTAATAGTGTGCTAGTGTAATAGTGTGTAATAGTGTGCTAGTGTAATAGTGTGCTAGTGTAATAGTGTGTAATAGTGTGCTAGTGTAATAGTGTGTAATAGTGTGTAATAGTGTGTAATAGTGTGCTAGTGTAATAGTGTGTAATAGTGTGTAATAGTGTGTAATAGTGTGCTAGTGTAATAGTGTGTAATAGTGTGTAATAGTGTGTAATAGTGTGTAATAGTGTGTAATAGTGTGTAATAGTGTGCTAGTGTAATAGTGTGTAATAGTGTGCTAGTGTAATAGTGTGTAATAGTGTGTAATAGTGTGTAACAGTGTGCTAGTGTAATAGTGTGTAATAGTGTGCTAGTGTAATAGTGTAATAGTGTGCTGGTGTAATAGTGTGTAATAGTGTGCTAGTGTAATAGTGTAATAGTGTGTAATAGTGTAATAGTGTGTAATAGTGTAATAGTGTGTAATAGTGTAATAGTGTGTAATAGTGTGCTAGTGTAATAGTGTAATAGTGTGCTAGTGTAATAGTGTAATAGTGTGTAATAGTGTGCTAGTGTAATAGTGTAATAGTGTGTAATAGTGTAATAGTGTGCTAGTGTAATAGTGTAATAGTGTGTAATAGTGTAATAGTGTAATAGTGTGTAATAGTGTGTAATAGTGTAATAGTGTAATAGTGTGTAATAGTGTGTAATAGTGTGTAATAGTGTGCTAATGTAATAGTGTGTAATAGTGTGCTAGTGTAATAGTGTGTAATAGTGTGTAATAGTGTGTAATAGTGTGCTAATGTATTAGTGTGTAATAGTGTGCTAGTGTAATAGTGTAATAGTGTGTAATAGTGTGTAATAGTGTAATAGTGTGTAATAGTGTAATAGTGTAATAGTGTGTAATAGTGTGTAATAGTGTAATAGTGTGTAATAGTGTAATAGTGTGCTAGTGTATTAGTGTGTAATAGTGTGCTAGTGTATTAGTGTGTAATAGTGTGCTAGTGTGTAATAGTGTGTAATAGTGTAATAGTGTGTAATAGTGTGTAATAGTGTAATAGTGTGTAATAGTGTAATAGTGTAATAGTGTGTAATAGTGTAATAGTGTGCTAGTGTAATAGTGTAATAGTGTGTAATAGTGTAATAGTGTAATAGTGTGCTAGTGTAATAGTGTAATAGTGTGTAATAGTGTGCTAATGTAATAGTGTGTAATAGTGTGCTAGTGTAATAGTGTGTAATAGTGTGTAATAGTGTGCTAATGTAATAGTGTGTAATAGTGTGCTAGTGTAATAGTGTGTAATAGTGTGAAATAGTGTAATAGTGTAATAGTGTGTAATAGTGTAATAGTGTAATAGTGTGTAATAGTGTGTAATAGTGTAATAGTGTGTAATAGTGTGTAATAGTGTAATAGTGTGTAATAGTGTAATAGTGTAATAGTGTGTAATAGTGTAATAGTGTGTAATAGTGTTATAGTGTAATAGTGTGTAATAGTGTAATAGTGTGTAATAGTGTAATAGTGTGTAATAGTGTGTAATAGTGTAATAGTGTAATAGTGTAATAGTGTGCTAGTGTAATAGTGTAATAGTGTAATAGTGTGTAATAGTGTGTAATAGTGTGCTAGTGTAATAGTGTAATAGGTTAATAGTGTAATAGTGTGCTAGTGTGTAATAGTGTGTAATAGTGTGTAATAGTGTAATAGTGTGTAATAGTGTGTAATAGTGTGTAATAGTGTGTAATAGTGTAATAGTGTGCTAGTGTAATAGTGTGTAATAGTGTAATAGTGTAATAGTGTGCTAGTGTGCTAGTGTGCTAGTGTAATAGTGTAATAGTGTGTAATAGTGTAATAGTGTAATAGTGTGTAATAGTGTGTGATAGTGTGTAATAGTGTGCTAATGTAATAGTGTGTAATAGTGTGCTAGTGTAATAGTGTAATAGTGTGTAATAGTGTAATAGTGTGTAATAGTGTAATAGTGTAATAGTGTGTAATAGTGTGTAATAGTGTAATAGTGTAATAGTGTGTAATAGTGTAATATTCAGTCATGTACCAGCCCCCTCTCAGTCATGTACCAGCCCCCCTCTCAGTTATGTACCACAGCCCCATCTCAGTCATGTACCAGCCCCCTCTCAGTTATGTACCAGCCCCCTCTCAGTCATGTACCACAGCCCCCTCTCAATCATGTACCACAGCCCCATCTCAGTCATGTACCAGCCCCCCTCTCAGTCATGTACCAGCCCCCTCTCAGTCATGTACCAGCCCCCCTCTCAGTTATGTACCAGCCCCCTCTCAGTCATGTACCACAGCCCCCTCTCAATCATGTACCACAGCCCCCTCTCAATCATGTACCACAGCCCCATCTCAGTCATGTACCAGCCCCCCTCTCAGTTATGTACCAGCCCCCTCTCAGTCATGTACCACAGCCCCCTCTCAATCATGTACCTGCACGACTGGCCGGGGGTGCTTAGTAAGATATGTGATTGGGCCAGCCCAGTGTCAGTCAATACCAATGGGCCGCTGTCCCAGCCTAGTAGTGGGCCGGTCGTTGACCAAATGTAAAAAAAAAAAAAAAAAGTAAAAAAAAAAAGTATTATTATTATTTTTTTAATACGTTTTTTTTTTATCAAATTATAACAGCCCAAATATACGTCCGCCCACCGGGCAAATGCCCGGTATGCCAGATGGCCAGTCCAGGCTTGATGGCCAGTGGCCTTGTTAGGTCGGACGGCGCTCAGTTTTTTTAGTACCTCAGCTGTTGTTACCATTTCCAGTTTGAAGTCGTCTTTGCGGACCCCTAGGTTTTTGTAGTAGGCTATGATGTGTTAACTTCTACCCCATAATGCCCTGAGTGGGAGGGTACTTTGTTTACCAGTGTTGTAGCTATGTTTGTGGAGAAAATGTTTAAGTAATTGGCTACATCCAGCTTGACTGTGATGAGCGTGTTGTCCGTCTTTATGTTTATGTTTGAAAATCTGGTTTTAAGTTTTTTACTGCAGCCTAGTTGATTATTGAGTAATTTCCAAAGTTCACGTGGTTTGTTTTTGTTTTCCTCAGTTTTGTCATTGATGAAATTCTTTTTTGCAGTTTTGATCATGGAGTTTACTTCATTTCTTAGTCTGTTTCTTTCCAGTTTGAATTCAGTCACGTGGGCTTGGAGTTCACTGCTCGAGCTTTTGGTAAGCTTTGACTGACTTTTACGAAAAGTACATTCTTTCGCACCACATACATGTGTAAGGGATCAAAACGACCGGCTTGGTCCAACTCGAGTTGCTATTACTTTTTGGAAAGTTTCACCGCACCGTTTGGCTACAAATCGACTTCAAACAGGACATTTTGGTCCATAGGGAATGAATGGCAGAACATTTGTGATGTCACAGTATGATGTCATAATAGCACATTCTAGAACATTTGTGATGTTACAGTATGATGTCATAATAGCACATTTTAGAACATTTGTGATCAGGCACGTGCACACATAGAGGCCAAGGGGTGCCTGAGCACCTGCCTTTTTGAGCCTCATCAAAAAAGTGCCCTTTTTGAAAAAAAATTAAAATAATTTTTTTTGTTTTTTTGTTTTGTTTTTACTGTTACGCATATAGACTGCCCTTCCAACTGAAAAATGTCAGGATAGAATCAAAATATTAGGTAAAGAGAAAGAGATGCCCCATATTCCATTGCAGTTTGCACGGCCTCCTCAGCATGCCTCTCCGCGGACCTATATTTTATGCATAGCGTGGTGGTGATGATGATGATGATGATGATAGAAACCGCTGTTGAATGCTGGTATTACACTCATTGAGGGACACGAAGAAGTCAAGTCCGATGGGATTTGGGAATCTCAAATACAAATCGGGATTGGAATAAAAAATGCATTTAAATTAAACAATACAGAATATACAGCACTTCTTGGGGTCTGTAGGGTAAGCACTTATTCCCTCCCCCCTGAACATTTATGGAGATGTATGGGCCTTTTAAGTCAGTGATAAAAGTGTCTTTCAAGGATAAGTGAGCTCCTGCACTGATTATTATAGTTCAATATTCAATATTTGATCACCAAAACCCCCCAAAAAGCATAAAAAGGGGGCCCCCCGCTCGAAAAGGGCCCTTACAAATCGTGCTCACGCGCTACGCGCGCTTGGTTAATATATACACACAAGTGTAGTGCCCTTTTCAGCCTTTGAGCACCTGCCCCTCTAAAGTCCTGTGCACGTCCCTGTTTGTGATGTCACAGTATGATGCATAATCAAACATTCTAGAACATTCGTGATGTCACAGTATGATGTCATAATCAAACATTCTAGAACATGTCATAATCAAACATTCTAGAACATTTGTGTATATATTCAACAATTCTCTCAGAATATCTCAGATCTCAGAAGACAAGTGAAGATATCACTTGTTGTTTCCGGCTACTTGTCTGTAAACTAGAATATATTCTGTAGATACAATTTAAAAATCACCAGATGGAAAAGGAAACAATGTCAAATCCTAATGACCTGCGTCTGGAGGGAAGGTTCTGTGATGTGGTTATTAAAGTCAACAGCACTGAGTTTAACGCCCACAAGAACGTCCTGTGTGGCTGCAGCGACTATTTCAGGTACGTTTATCTTATCTACTGTAATGTTAAAAAAATAAAAATAATTATTTAATAAAAACGTTTTATTTTTGCATGTAATCTTTTTGCAATGGAATGCTTGTTTAGTTTTTTGGGCCAATCAAAGGCGACTATACAAATCCTTAGTTTTTAATAAAAACGTTTTATTATTAGTGTGGGTGACCACCCACACTATTGTAACCTATACTATTTATTTATTAGTGTGGGTGACCTGGCATAGCCAGGTTGCAACCACACTATTAGAATCTATACTATTCTTTATTATTTATTCTTTATTCCGCCGATTTTTGCCAACAAACTCCTCCCAGAGCGTTCGCACCACATACACGTGAAAGGTATCAAAACGACCGGCTTGCTCCAACTCGATATGCTATTACTTTTCAGTCCATAGGGAATGCATGGCGAAATAGAGTGGAGGAGCTGAAATACATTTTTTACCATCACCTTGGGTAAATTGCGACATGTGATCTCAATTTTGGACGTAGATATAAAAACAACACATCAAAACGATGACACGGCTGTTCCCTCGCTCACAAAAGAAAAATAAATGGAATTGGACATTTCTATCTCAACTGATGACCATTTGTTTGAAAGTTATGCTCTACATACAAACCAATGGCTTTGCAGATTATTTTGCTTTCCCCCCTCTTGTTTCCCGATCACCACCCAGGCCACAATTGTCGACGGAATGACACAATATCGCACACAACCCTTCACATAACCCTTCAAGCGCTCGGAATAAGCTTAATCTCTTATACTTTTCTTTTAATCATTGTGAGACTGAAGGCATGTGTCAGCCCTCAATAGTGTAATAGTGTGTAATAGTGTGCTAGTGTAATAGTGTGTAATAGTGTGCTAGTGTAATAGTGTGCTAGTGTAATAGTGTGCTAGTGTAATAGTGTGTAATAGTGTGCTAGTGTAATAGTGTGTAATAGTGTGTAATAGTGTGTAATAGTGTGCTAGTGTAATAGTGTGTAATAGTGTGTAATAGTGTGTAATAGTGTGCTAGTGTAATAGTGTGTAATAGTGTGTAATAGTGTGTAATAGTGTGCTAGTGTAATAGTGTGTAATAGTGTGTAATAGTGTGTAATAGTGTGCTAGTGTAATAGTGTGTAATAGTGTGTAATAGTGTGTAATAGTGTGCTAGTGTAATAGTGTAATAGTGTGCTGGTGTAATAGTGTGTAATAGTGTGTAATAGTGTGTAATAGTGTGTAATAGTGTAATAGTGTAATAGTGTGTAATAGTGTGTAATAGTGTAATAGTGTGTAATAGTGTAATAGTGTGCTGGTGTAATAGTGTGTAATAGTGTGTAATAGTGTAATAGTGTGTAATAGTGTGTAATAGTGTAATAGTGTGTAATAGTGTAATAGTGTGTAATAGTGTGCTAGTGTAATAGTGTAATAGTGTGTAATAGTGTGTAATAGTGTAATAGTGTGTAATAGTGTAATAGTGTGTAATAGTGTAATAGTGTGTAATAGTGTAATAGTGTGCTAGTGTAATAGTGTAATAGTGTGTAATAGTGTAATAGTGTAATAGTGTGTAATAGTGTGCTAGTGTAATAGTGTAATAGTGTGTAATAGTGTAATAGTGTAATAGTGTGTAATAGTGTGTAATAGTGTAATAGTGTAATAGTGTGTAATAGTGTGTAATAGTGTGTAATAGTGTGTTAATGTAATAGTGTGTAATAGTGTGTAATAGTGTGTAATAGTGTGCTAGTGTAATAGTGTGTAATAGTGTGTAATAGTGTGTAATAGTGTGCTAATGTATTAGTGTGTAATAGTGTAATAGTGTGTAATAGTGTAATAGTGTGTAATAGTGTAATAGTGTGTAATAGTGTAATAGTGTAATAGTGTGCTAGTGTAATAGTGAAATAGTGTGTAATAGTGTAATAGTGTGTAATAGTGTAATAGTGTAATAGTGTAATAGTGTAATAGTGTGTAATAGTGTGCTAGTGTAATAGTGTAATAGTGTAATAGTGAAATAGTGTGTAATAGTGTAATAGTGTGTAATAGTGTAATAGTGTGTAATAGTGTAATAGTGTAATAGTGTAATAGTGTAATAGTGTGTAATAGTGTGCTAGTGTAATAGTGTAATAGTGTAATAGTGTAATAGTGTGTAATAGTGAAATAGTGTGTAATAGTGTAATAGTGTGTAATAGTGTAATAGTGTAATAGTGTAATAGTGTGCTAGTGTAATAGTGTAATAGTGTGTAATAGTGTAATAGTGTGTAATAGTGTAATAGTGTAATAGTGTAATAGTGTAATAGTGTGTAATAGTGTAATAGTGTGTAATAGTGTAATAGTGTGTAATAGTGTAATAGTGTAATAGTGTAATAGTGTGTAATAGTGTAATAGTGTGTAATAGTGTAATAGTGTGTAATAGTGTGCTAGTGTAATAGTGTGTAATAGTGTGTAATAGTGTGTAATAGTGTGCTAATGTAATAGTGTGTAATAGTGTGCTAGTGTAATAGTGTGTAATAGTGTGTAATAGTGTAATAGTGTGTAATAGTGTGAAATAGTGTAATAGTGTAATAGTGTGTAATAGTGTAACAGTGTGTAATAGTGTAATAGTGTGTAATAGTGTAATAGTGTAATAGTGTGTAATAGTGTGTAATAGTGTGCTAGTGTAATAGTGTGTAATAGTGTAATAGTGTAATAGTGTGTAATAGTGTAATAGTGTAATAGTGTGTAATAGTGTAATAGTGTGTAATAGTGTAATAGTGTGTAATAGTGTTATAGTGTAATAGTGTGTAATAGTGTAATAGTGTGTAATAGTGTAATAGTGTAATAGTGTGTAATAGTGTGTAATAGTGTAATAGTGTAATATAGTGTAATAGTGTAATAGTGTAATAGTGTGTAATAGTGTAATAGTGTGCTAGTGTAATAGTGTAATAGTGTGTAATAGTGTGCTAGTGTAATAGTGTGTAATAGTGTGCTAGTGTAATAGTGTGCTAGTGTAATAGTGTGTAATAGTGTGCTAGTGTAATAGTGTGTAATAGTGTGTAATAGTGTGTAATAGTGTGTAATAGTGTGTAATAGTGTGCTAGTGTAATAGTGTGTAATAGTGTGTAATAGTGTGTAATAGTGTGCTAGTGTAATAGTGTGTAATAGTGTGTAATAGTGTGTAATAGTGTGCTAGTGTAATAGTGTGTAATAGTGTGTAATAGTGTGTAATAGTGTGCTAGTGTAATAGTGTGTAATAGTGTGCTAGTGTAATAGTGTGTAATAGTGTAATAGTGTGTAATAGTGTGTAATAGTGTGTAATAGTGTGCTAGTGTAATAGTGTGTAATAGTGTGTAATAGTGTGTAATAGTGTGCTAGTGTAATAGTGTGTAATAGTGTGTAATAGTGTGTAATAGTGTGCTAGTGTAATAGTGTGTAATAGTGTGTAATAGTGTGCTAGTGTAATAGTGTGTAATAGTGTGTAATAGTGTGTAATAGTGTGCTAGTGTAATAGTGTAATAGTGTGCTGGTGTAATAGTGTGTAATAGTGTGTAATAGTGTAATAGTGTGTAATAGTGTGTAATAGTGTAATAGTGTGTAATAGTGTAATAGTGTGCTGGTGTAATAGTGTGTAATAGTGTGTAATAGTGTAATAGTGTGTAATAGTGTGTAATAGTGTAATAGTGTGTAATAGTGTAATAGTGTGTAATAGTGTGCTAGTGTAATAGTGTAATAGTGTGTAATAGTGTAATAGTGTAATAGTGTGTAATAGTGTAATAGTGTGTAATAGTGTAATAGTGTGTAATAGTGTAATAGTGTAATAGTGTGTAATAGTGTAATAGTGTGCTAGTGTAATAGTGTAATAGTGTGTAATAGTGTAATAGTGTAATAGTGTGTAATAGTGTGCTAGTGTAATAGTGTAATAGTGTGTAATAGTGTAATAGTGTAATAGTGTGTAATAGTGTGTAATAGTGTAATAGTGTAATAGTGTGTAATAGTGTGTAATAGTGTGTAATAGTGTGCTAATGTAATAGTGTGTAATAGTGTGTAATAGTGTGTAATAGTGTGCTAGTGTAATAGTGTGTAATAGTGTGTAATAGTGTGTAATAGTGTGCTAATGTATTAGTGTGTAATAGTGTAATAGTGTGTAATAGTGTAATAGTGTGTAATAGTGTAATAGTGTAATAGTGTGTAATAGTGTAATAGTGTAATAGTGTAATAGTGTAATAGTGTGTAATAGTGTGTAATAGTGTGTAATAGTGTGCTAATGTAATAGTGTGTAATAGTGTGTAATAGTGTGTAATAGTGTGCTAGTGTAATAGTGTGTAATAGTGTGTAATAGTGTGTAATAGTGTGCTAATGTATTAGTGTGTAATAGTGTAATAGTGTGTAATAGTGTAATAGTGTGTAATAGTGTAATAGTGTGTAATAGTGTGTAATAGTGTGTAATAGTGTGCTAATGTAATAGTGTGTAATAGTGTGTAATAGTGTGTAATAGTGTGCTAGTGTAATAGTGTGTAATAGTGTGTAATAGTGTGTAATAGTGTGCTAATGTATTAGTGTGTAATAGTGTAATAGTGTGTAATAGTGTAATAGTGTGTAATAGTGTAATAGTGTAATAGTGTGTAATAGTGTAATAGTGTAATAGTGTGTAATAGTGTAATAGTGTGCTAGTGTAATAGTGAAATAGTGTGTAATAGTGTAATAGTGTGTAATAGTGTAATAGTGTAATAGTGTAATAGTGTAATAGTGTGTAATAGTGTAATAGTGTGCTAGTGTAATAGTGAAATAGTGTGTAATAGTGTAATAGTGTGTAATAGTGAAATAGTGTGTAATAGTGTAATAGTGTGTAATAGTGTAATAGTGTAATAGTGTAATAGTGTGCTAGTGTAATAGTGTAATAGTGTGTAATAGTGTAATAGTGTGTAATAGTGTAATAGTGTAATAGTGTAATAGTGTAATAGTGTGTAATAGTGTAATAGTGTGTAATAGTGTAATAGTGTGTAATAGTGTAATAGTGTAATAGTGTGTAATAGTGTAATAGTGTGTAATAGTGTAATAGTGTGTAATAGTGTGCTAGTGTAATAGTGTGTAATAGTGTGTAATAGTGTGTAATAGTGTGCTAATGTAATAGTGTGTAATAGTGTGCTAGTGTAATAGTGTAATAGTGTGTAATAGTGTGAAATAGTGTAATAGTGTAATAGTGTAATAGTGTGTAATAGTGTAACAGTGTGTAATAGTGTAATAGTGTGTAATAGTGTAATAGTGTAATAGTGTAATAGTGTAATAGTGTGTAATAGTGTGTAATAGTGTGCTAGTGTAATAGTGTGTAATAGTGTAATAGTGTAATAGTGTGTAATAGTGTAATAGTGTAATAGTGTGTAATAGTGTAATAGTGTGTAATAGTGTAATAGTGTGTAATAGTGTTATAGTGTAATAGTGTGTAATAGTGTAATAGTGTGTAATAGTGTAATAGTGTGCTAGTGTAATAGTGTAATAGTGTAATAGTGTGCTAGTGTAATAGTGTGTAATAGTGTGTAATAGTGTAATAGTGTAATATAGTGTAATAGTGTAATAGTGTAATAGTGTGTAATAGTGTAATAGTGTGCTAGTGTAATAGTGTAATAGTGTGTAATAGTGTGCTAGTGTAATAGTGTGTAATAGTGTGTAATAGTGTAATAGTGTAATATAGTGTAATAGTGTAATAGTGTAATAGTGTGTAATAGTGTAATAGTGTAATAGTATGCTAATGTAATAGTGTAATAGTGTGCTAGTGTAATAGTGTAATAGTGTGTAATTGTGTGTAATAGTGTAATAGTGTAATAGTGTGCTAGTGTAATAGTGTAATAGTGTAATAGTGTGCTAGTGTGCTAGTGTAATAGTGTAATAGTGTAATAGTGTAATAGTGTAATAGTGTAATAGTGTTTAATAGTGTAATGTGTGTAATAGTGTAATAGTGTGTAATAGTGTGTAATAGTGTAATAGTGTAATAGTGTGCTAGTGTAATAGTGTAATAGTGTGTAATAGTGTAATAGTGTGCTAGTGTAATAGTGTAATATTGTGTAATAGTGTGTAATAGTGTGCTAGTGTGCTAGTGTAATAGTGTAATAGTGTAATAGTGTGCTAGTGTAATAGTGTAATAGTGTAATAGTGTGCTAGTGTGCTAGTGTAATAGTGTAATAGTGTGCTAGTGTAATAGTGTGTAATAGTGTGTAATAGTGTAATAGTGTGCTAGTGTAATAGTGTGTAATAGTGTAATAGTGTAATAGTGTGTAATAGTGTGTAATAGTGTGTAATAGTGTAATAGTGTGCTAGTGTAATAGTGTAATAGTGTGTAATAGTGTGTAATAGTGTGTAATAGTGTAATAGTGTGCTAGTGTAATAGTGTAATAGGTTAATAGTGTAATAGTGTGCTAGTGTAATAGGTTAATAGTTTAATAGTGTGCTAGTGTAATAGTGTAATAGTGTGCTAGTGTAATAGTGTAATAGTTTAATAGTGTAATAGTGTAATGGTGTAATAGTTTGTCGTAGAGACTTGCGGGTTGTGCCATTGTACTCAGTAGGGATATCCTCTTTCATCGGTCAATGTTGACCACGCCCATAGTTTGGCTCCTCCCCATTTGTGTATCTTTTTAACCATTTGTCGTAGAGACTTGCGGGTTGTGCCATTGTACTCACTAGGGATATCCTCTTTCATTGGTCTATGTTGACCACTCCCCCGATCCTTAGGCTGCGCCACCTTTTTGCATATTTTGATACAGGCATCACCCACACTTTCACAATTTCCCCCGTGCGGAATTGTCTAGTTAGTGTGGGTGACACGCCGATTTTCACACCACATTCACGTGTGAGGTATCAAAACGACCGGCTTGCTCCAACTCAAGTTGCTATTACTTTTCGAGAAGTTTCACTGCACCGTTTGGCTACAAATCAATTTTTAGTTTTTCTCCCCGTCCCAATTTAGTCATTGTGCCAATTTCCCCCCTCCCCTACCTGGTTGTTGTTCGCATGTTCTCCTACAAGTCGGTACAAGGGCGTCCCCGGTACGTGTGGCGACAGCCAGTGATGTCTTTTCACTTGGCAGCGAGGACTCTCATTGGTGAAGTGTAACGCGTGGGAGGGCACGCTATCTCCACCAAGTCCTGCCCCCGCTGAGCAAGCGCTGAGACCTGACCTGTAGGCGTCGCTGTCCACAACGCCAGATTCCCACCCACCAGCTTCCCACCCCCTAATACTGCCAATTGTATTAGTATGAACGACCAGCCAAGCTGGTAGCAACGCCGAGAGCTGGGCTCGAACCCAGCATCTCCTGCGTTGGTGACGAGCACAATCTCCGCTACGGCACCTGACCGCCCCACTACAAATCGACTTTAAACAGGAACATTTCGGTCCATAGGGAATGAATGGCAGAACTAGAGAACTTTTTTTTTTACCATCACCTTTTGTAAATTGCGACAGTGATCTCAATTTTGGATGTAGATATAAAAATCTAAACGATGACACGACTGTGGGTTCTTCACTCTGTGAATTACACAATATCGCACATAACCCTTCATTCAGGTCCTCAAGTGTTCATATTAAGACGACTAAGCTTCATCTCTTATCGTTTTGCTTTAATCATCGTGAGACTAAAGGATGCCTCAGCCCTCATTGAAATACATTGGGTCCAAAGTGCATAGTCATTGCATCACTTAGGATTAGAATCAATTAGGGGTAGCAGGTGGCATGACTCAGAGGGAGTTGTCAATCAACATTTGTGTATCTATTCAACAATTCATAGACCCTCTCCCGTTGGCCGGCGGTGCACAGGCATCACCCACACTTTCACAATTTCCCCGCACGGAATTGTCTAGTTTTCTTTTTTAAATTTATGTCAGAACAGAATGTCATGATGTCACAACAGAATGTCATGTCACAATAGAATGTCATGATGTCACAACAGAATGTCATGATGTCACAATAGAATGCCATGATGTCACAATAGAATGTCATGATGTCATAACAGAATGTCACGATGTCACAATAGAATGTACTTCTACTGTAAAAAGATACTATACTGTACTTCTACTGTAAACAGATACTATACTGTACTTCTACTGTAAACAGATGATATACTGTACTTCTACTGTAAACAGATACTATACTGTACTTATACTGTAAACATAATATACTGTACTTATACTGTAAACAGATGCTATACTGTACACTGTAAACATAATATACTGTACTTCTACTGTAAACAGATACTATACTTCTACTGTAAACAGATACTATACTGTACTTCTACTGTAAACAGATGCTATACTGTACTTCTACTGTAAACATAATATACTGTACTTCTACTGTAAACATATACTATACTTCTACTGTAAACAGATACTATACTGTACTTTTACTGTAAACATACTATACTTCTACTGTAAACAGATAATATACTGTACTTCTACTGTAAACAAATACTATACTGTACTTCTACTGTAAACAGATACTATACTTCTACTGTAAACAGATACTATACTGTACTTCTACTGTAAACAGATACTATACTTCTACTGTAAACAGATACTGTACTTCTACTGTAAACAGATACTATACTTAGAGTTGGGCACTGAAAACCGGTTCTAATACTAACTGGTTCCTAACTTCCGGTTACTGTTTACTCATCAGATATCTCTATACTCTGCGTCCCACAGAGCGCTGTTCACTCGCTGGAGCGACTCAGAGAAACCAGTCTACAGTATCCCTGGGGTGTCTGTGGGTATGATGCAGCTCATCATAGAGTACGCCTACACAGGCTTTGTGCCGGTGACAGCAGAGAATGTTAAAGAGCTTCTGGTGGCTGCAGACCAGCTTCTTGTCACTGGCATAGTACGAGCGTGCTCTGACTTCAAAGAGGGCCAGATGTGTCTGGAAAACTGTGTCGGCATTTGGAGGTTTGCGGACATCTACTGCTGCCCTGACCTGAGGCGCAAGGCCCATCTCTTCATCGTGTGCCACTTTGAGGAGATGTTGCGCGTCTCACAGTAGTTTGTGGAGCTTTCCCCGCAGCAACTGGTGGACATCATCGAGAGGGATGATCTGAACGTGAAGAGCGAGGTGACGGTGTTCGAGGCCGTCCTCCGTTGGATCGACCACTCCCGTGAGGAGCGTAAAACACACATCCCTTTCCTGCTGCCCAAGGTAACTAATTCTATCACTGTATATCTGTATGTCATGTGTGTCATAAATGTCTTGATGAATTGAAAATGGGAGACCCTGATGTAAACAAGACGGAAGTCTTTCTCTGGTCTGCATCCCCTTAACAATTGTGTGTATTGAGCTGTACTGTATTGTAGCCATTCTGCAATCTGTTAATAAAGTTTTCAATCAATCAATCAATCAATACGGTGGTTCTCAAACATTTGGGTCCAAACTGTTCCCTAGCAACAGAAACCGTCTACAACCAATGTCTAAGTTGTACCCGCTGTCTGCTTGTCTCTTCCCAGGTTCGCATGGGCTTGATGAAGCCTGACTACTTCCTGAACAACGTCCAGAACAACCCTGTGGTGAGGGACAGCCAGGACTGCAGGGCCCTCATCCTCAGCGTCCTGAACCCCCCTGGCTCCGACAGGCTCCCAAACCCCCTGAGACGCCAACGCCTGCCCCAGGAGGTCCTATTGGCCATCGGAGGCCGGAGTCACGGCAGCATGACCAATGGCATGGAGGCTTACAATATCTGAGCCGGTGGATGGATGGACGTGAGCGTTGAGGCGGAGAGTCCCCGGGTCTACCACGACACCGCTTATCTCCACGGTCTGGTCTACTGCGTCGGCGGCCGGGACGACTCGGAGAGTCTCAGCAGTGTGCGCAGGTTCAACCCTGTCACTCGCAGCTGGCAGCAGGCGGCTCCCATGCACTCATGCCGCGCTCAGGTCAGCGTGGTCGCGTTGGACGGCTGTATCTACGCCATGGGAGGGTATGACGGAGGCGTGGACCTGAACACCGCCGAGCGCTACGAGCCTGAAACCAACCAGTGGACAGTGATCTCACCCATGCTGGAGCACAGGAGCTCCGCCGGGGCAGCAGCCCTCCAGGGCAAGGTGGGTGGAACTGAGGGACACAGGGTGCTAGATGAACACAGGGAACGTTAGATCAGAAATCATAAATGTCTTTATTGCCAAGTCAGCTGCACAAACAAAAAATGTGTCTGGGTCCTTTGGTGTATCAACATTAACACATTCAGTGCCCATCACGTCATATGACGTTTTATCAGCCCAATGCCTGAATGCCCACAACGACAATTATCGTTTTATTTTTTTATTAGCGATCTGAATTCATATTTCATCAACCGAGTCTCCCGTTGGTACACCAGCCCCATCAGGAGGTCAGAATGGAAAAAAGCGCCCCCTATCGTCTATCCCTGAGTAACTGCACGTCAGTCGCTTAGACTGACCAGGGATCAGTCGATATGTAGAGGCGGGGCCACCTGGCTCCCTGAGCTGGCAAGCCGTCTGCTCAACATGGAAGTGATCGCGGGACGGGAATCAGCCTGGAATATATATTCACACTAGACAATCGATAGTAGACAGTAGTGATCGATATTTGGAATGGCGATCAGGAATTGGAATGATCTTTTTGGAGAACATCTGATCTGAGGTAAGGAATCTATTTTACCAGTCTTGGGATAATCAGAGTTGTATTCGCTGACATATCAACGTGTCCCCTATGTGTGTGTGTGTGTGTGTGTGTGTGTGTGTGTGTGTGTGTGTGTGTGTGTGTGTGTGTGTGTGTGTGTGTGTGTGTGTGTGTGTGTGTGTGTGTGTGTGTGTGTGTGTGTGTGTGTGTGTGTGTGTGTGTGTGTGTGTGTGTGTGTGTGTGTGTGTGTGTGTGTGTGTGTGTGTGTGTGTGTGTGTGTGTGTGTGTGTGTGTGTGTGTGTGTGTGTGTGCGCGATCGCTGATGAGGAACTCAGATAATCGATTTTCAGCTTGCGGCCCCAGCGTGTAAGTACACATATACTATCGATAATCTAGCGTTTATTTGAAAACGATTCATAAATAGGCCGAAAAATGACAAAGTTTTTGTGTATTCTAGAATATTCCAGTAAACGTCTTTTATCATGGAATCTTTTTATTTTCCTTGAAAACGAGGGCTTTTCAAAATGCTATAAAACTCAAATGAACCGATAAAAAAACAATCCGCTTCGACAATGTTGACTGGAAAACGAGTCATTGATAAGCGACGGGCAGATTAGACACATAGCCATAATTTAAAACATAGATTAGGCGTTATTAACGCTAACATTGAAGTGGATGGTGGGCATTCAAGCACTAAATTGTGCGCCCCCTGCTGGCACTGAAAGTGTTAACAGACAATTATTTAACCTTTATTTTACCAGGTAGTCACTTGAGATCAAATATCTCTTTTTCAAGCATTTAAAGTAGAATGAAATAAAATGGAATATATAAACTAAATTAGAATATTCTTTCTTATTACAGGTTTACATCTGTGGTGGCCACAACAGGAGGATGGGGTGTCTGCTCACAGCTGAGTGCTACAGCCCAGACACCGACCAGTGGACTCTGATCGCCCCCATGAGCAGCAGGCGTGAGGGAGTGGGAGTAGCTGCATACGGAGGACAAGTCTATGCGGTAGGTGCACACAGAGACAAATGCTTTGTACTAGATATTTTTTATATAGATATGTATCATTTGACTTGCAATGCTGCTGTGATGCCCTCATTTCCCTAAGTGGATTAATACAGTGTCTGCCTGCCTGCCTGAGCCACACACTAAAACATTCCTCTCATGTGTCTTGTCCTCAGGTGGGAGGGTGGGACCGTGGAAACGACTTGCGTAGCGTGGAGGCCTACAGCCCCTTGACTGACTCCTGGAGCGCCCTGCCCGACATGATCACCCCCCGCAGCTACTTTGGCATTGCGGTGCTGGACGACCTGCTCTTCGTGGTCGGAGGCTACAATGACTCCAGAACCCTCTCCAACGTGGAGCACTACGACCGGAGAGGCGAGAGGTGGACTACAGCCGAGGACATGAAGACCTGCCGCGGTGGCCTAAGCTGCTGCATAATGCATGGCCTGCCTAACATGAGCCAGTACGCTGCTCCCCGTGGCTCCCTGCAGTGACCCCTGGAGGAGGAGGAGGAGGAGGAGGAGGAGGAGGAGGAGGAGGAGGAGGAGGAGGAGGAGGAGGAGGAGGAGGAGGAGGAGGAGGAGGAGGAGGAGGAGGAGGAGAGGGAGGAGCAGGAGGAAGAGGAGGAGGAGGAGCGGATCAGCTCCTAAAATAGACTGCGCTTCATTTGACGGAGTTGTAGAAATGAGAGAATGGAGGCGTTATTATACCTTCATAATAGTAACTTTTATTATGATTGATTTTATTTGATCTAAGCCTGCTCTCTGCCCCCCCCACCCCACTACACACACACACACTTATTTTAATGTACATTTGTTGTACCATAGTGTATAGTTATTGTGTATTGTCTCATGCCAGTGTCAAAGACGTATTTCAATGTTGTGCTAATCTGATGGACACATCAACAAGTCACCTGAATCTGTTCTGAAGGACTTTCTGCTGTCTCAAACTGGAGGGAGGGAGGGAGAGAGAGAGAGAGAGAGAGAGAGAGAGAGAGAGAGAGAGAGAGAGAGAGAGAGAGAGAGAGAGAGAGAGAGAGAGAGAGAGAGAGAGAGAGAGAGAGAGAAAGGCCGACATAGGCAGACCTGGCTCCCAAGAGAAGACAGACTATGCACCCACTGCACACAAGATGAGGTGGAAACCGAGCTCCACTTCTTAACAACCTGCCCACTATACCAAGACATCAGAGACATATACTTCAACCTGCCCACTATACCAAGACATCAGAGACATATACTTCAACCTGCCCACTATACCAAGACATCAGAGACATATACTTCAACCTGCCCACTATACCAAGACATCAGAGACCTATACTTCAACCTGCCCACTATACCAAGACATCAGAGACATAACCTGCCCACTATACCAAGACATCAGAGACATATACTTCAACCTGCCCACTATACCAAGACATCAGAGACATATACTTCAACCTGCCCACTATACCAAGACATCAGAGACATATACTTCAACCTGCCCACTATACCAAGACGTCAGAGACATATACTTCAACCTGCCCACTATACCAAGACATCAGAGACCTATACTTCAACCTGCCCACTATACCAAGACATCAGAGACATATACTTCAACCTGCCCACTATACCAAGACATCAGAGACATATACTTCAACCTGCCCACTATACCAAGACATCAGAGACATATACTTCAACCTGCCCACTATACCAAGACATCAGAGACATATACTTCAACCTGCCCACTATACCAAGATATCAGAGACCTATACTTCAACCTGCCCACTATACCAAGACATCAGAGACATATACTTCAACCTGCCCACTATACCAAGACATCAGAGACATATACTTCAACCTGCCCACTATACCAAGACATCAGAGACCTATACTTCAACCTGCCCACTATACCAAGACATCAGAGACATATACTTCAACCTGCCCACTATACCAAGACATCAGAGACATATACTTCAACCTGCCCACTATACCAAGACATCAGAGACATATACTTCAACCTGCCCACTATACCAAGACGTCAGAGACATATACTTCAACCTGCCCACTATACCAAGACATCAGAGACCTATACTTCAACCTGCCCACTATACCAAGACATCAGAGACATATACTTCAACCTGCCCACTATACCAAGACATCAGAGACATATACTTCAACCTGCCCACTATACCAAGACATCAGAGACATATACTTCAACCTGCCCACTATACCAAGACATCAGAGACATATACTTCAACCTGCCCACTATACCAAGACATCAGAGACCTATACTTCAACCTGCCCACTATACCAAGACATCAGAGACATATACTTCAACCTGCCCACTATACCAAGACATCAGAGACATATACTTCAACCTGCCCACTATACCAAGACATCAGAGACCTATACTTCAACCTGCCCACTATACCAAGACATCAGAGACATATACTTCAACCTGCCCACTATACCAAGACATCAGAGACATATACTTCAACCTGCCCACTATACCAAGACATCAGAGACCTATACTTCAACCTGCCCACTATACCAAGACATCAGAGACATATACTTCAACCTGCCCACTATACCAAGACATCAGAGACATATACTTCAACCTGCCCACTATACCAAGACATCAGAGACCTATACTTCAACCTGCCCACTATACCAAGACATCAGAGACATATACTTCAACCTGCCCACTATACCAAGACATCAGAGACATATACTTCAACCTGCCCACTATACCAAGACATCAGAGACATATACTTCAACCTGCCCACTATACCAAGACATCAGAGACATATACTTCCCACAAATTGCAAACACCCAAAGAGACTTTGAAAACATGGACAATAACTCAAAACTCCCATACCTACTGGGAGAAATACAAGAATGTGCAAACACAGCAGCAAGATTTGTGAGCTGCTGTGACAAGAAAAGGACATCCAACGGAATACAACCACCATAAAGACTGTCAATCATACAAAAAATTCCATATGAAGAGAGACACAGTCTGCTGTCCCCATATCATACAACTCCCTGTTTATCTTTTTAGCAATATATTATATATATATAATTTATTTAAACTTTATTTAAACTTGAGGGACACTGAGGTCTCCCTAATTTACAGTGACGTTGAGTAAACAACTAAAAGAGAGAATAACACAAAGATAAAAAGAAGATAAAAACAAGTCATCTGCACAATAAAAACAAGTTAAAATAAGATAAAAGCAAGAAACAAGAAACAGGAGAAGCAAACAAAGCATTAATTACAAAATGACATACAATGGTTATTAATCAAAGCTTTAAATTGTCCAAAGGTTGGAAGAGTATCACATTTTAAAGTGGGTTGAAGGGCGTTCCAAGAGTATAGAGAACTAGGCAGAAATTAGAACAAGCTTGGGAAAGTACATTAGAGCAGTGATTTCCAAGGCCTATGCTTTAGGGAGACGCCTAAATTCAAAGGCACAACAAATTATTTCTCTCTCCTATAAACCATGACCGTACAAAAAGAGCTTCTGGTCCACAAGCTGGACGCAGAAATGTGACTTTATTATCAAGTAAATACTGTATAAAGGTACACCCAAGCACCTTCTAACATGTGTTTGCGTATGTAATAATAATAATAATAATAAAACTTTATTTGTAGAGCACCTTTCATACAAGAATTGCAGCTCAAAGTGCTTCACAGCAGACAGGCACAAAATGAGCACATAAAGTGCAGACATATAAAAATCACATGGTTTTTCATATTAGGCTCCAACATCCCACTAGGCCAAGTAACAGGGGTTAATCTTCTCTGTCTATACTGTACATAGTTAATACCCCATTGAATGTCTTTTACTAATAGTGGTGCCAGTCTGTGTTGTGTTTGCTGATGGCGGTTGACAGTTCTAATTGACTCCAACACGACACAGTGCATTTATTTACATTTATTTTATCCAAAGCACTTTACAATTTGTTCCTCACATTTTACCCTGTTCACTCACACATTCACACACCGACGGCGGAGGCGACCATGCAAGGTGCCAACCTGCTCATCGGGAGCAGTTAGGGGTTAAGTGTCTTGCTCAAGGACACTTCGACATGCTGCCCGGGAGGAGCGGGAATCAAACCGGGAACCTCCGGATTACAAGACGACTGCTCTACCTCCCAAGCCACTGTCTCATGTAGATTCAATGATGACTTTATTGCTTACAAGCACTTCAGGATCTGGGGGACACAAGCCTGGTCTCAGTACAACTATTCATTATAGTGAAGATAATAATACAAAATAATACAGAAAATAATAATCAAAAGAAACGTATACTAAATACTAATGAATGACTTCTGTAACCAAACGAAATAACTAACGTTATAATTATATTAGGGCTGTTAGTTTATTGCGTTAATTAGATTAATTAATTACACAGCAAATTATCGCGTTATGAAAATTAACTCAAAATGTATTAAAAAAAATAAAAATAAAATATTTATTTTTTATCTCATTCATTCCATAAGAACGTAGAATAAACATTTACAAACTTATTTTTAAAATGGTCCATTTGCATGTTCTTGGTATCTGATTCTAGGGACATCTATGGATCTCAGGGAATATATTCCCAATGTCAGAAATAGTGTGTCTGTTACTAGGCTTGAGTAAATTGTAATGAACCAAAGGAGAATATCAATAAAAAAATTTTCCCTTTTTTATCTTTGACTGTGAATAACACCATGCTAAAATTGACCAGACCTGAAAAATCTAAGCAAATGAATAAAGGGAAGATGATTAAACAGAAGGTTTTGTAGATACAGTACTGAATTCTGCCATCCAGACACATGCAAGTTGAAATATGATTATAGAATATAAAATATCAGGCCTAAAATGGTTATGCGATTAAAATGCGATTAATTAGATTAATTACAAATCCTGTAATTAATTAGATTAATTCTTTTAATCACCTGACAGCACTAGTAATTATATATACAACGATTTTGAAACAAATTTCAGATCTAATTGTTGCTACATGCTAACAATAGGGAGGAGAAACTAAATGCGTTTCAATATTTGTCAAAAACGTTACCTTTTGTGGCTTATTATCCCGAATAATAACAGTTATTGAAATAATTCATTCAGAACGCTTTGAACCCCCACAGTATCTGACAGGAAGTGTAGTTCGGAATAATTCCAACGCTGATCCACAGCTATGCATCCCCTTGACAAAATGGCAACACAAAACTACAATTCCCATGATTCAAATTTTCCAAAATGGTCGCCGTCTTGTAATAGACTTCAGCAAATCGAGAAGTTAAAACTATCTAATGGCACTTTTAACCTATTGCTAAACTTACGTATTGATGATAATATATATTCTACATGCTTTTGTGACATGTTATATGCAAAAATATGCAACACTCTGAAAAATATTTATTTATGACCATATGCCATTTTTGGGTCGGTACCGACCCCGTTGGGTGGATGAAATATAAAATAACAGCATAAAATGTAGAAAAGAACACAAATTGAATATTACTATTTTAAATTACTGTCAAAGATTTTGATATTAGACATATAGTAACCATTTGAAGCGCAAATTAGTTGAATGTAACATACTGTACTGTTACACGTTACATGTATGTAGTTGACTTGACTTGACTTGATTTACGTAGAGTAGACGTGTGGTTCATTGATTAACATACTGATAGTTATATTGCTCACTTAGTGAAGCTAATCCTTGAGAGCCCATTATTATGTCAACAGATTACCAAGTGAAAAGAGTACAAGATACAAACAGCAGGAGCTCAGGTTAGTGAGACGAGGATCAGTGGCTTGTGGCTGGAAGCTCGTATCTCTGGATTAACAGAAGGTGGTGGAAGATAATGAATAATCCTCTTAACTCTCTCTCTCTCTCTAAACAACTACCGTTGAACTCCTTATGAGCAAGGCACTTAACCCCTAACCGCTCCATTGAAGCTGCTTAGTGGTCAATGTAGTTAAACTGGGCAGCTCCAAAATGTGAATGAGTGTGTGTGTGTGTGTGTGTGTGTGTGTGTGTGTGTGTGTGTGTGTGTGTGTGTGTGTGTGTGTGTGTGTGTGTGTGTGTGTGTGTGTGTGTGTGTGTGTGTGTGTGTGTGTGTGTGTGTGTGTGTGTGTGTGTGTGTGTGTGTGTGTGTGTGTGTGTGTGTGTGTGTGTGTGTGTGTGTGTGTGTGTGTGTGTGTGTGTGTGTGTGTGTGTGTGTGTGTGTGTGTGTGTGTGTGTGTGTGTGTGTGTGTGTGTGCGTAGGCAACTAGACCCTGGAGATTTACATGACTTGGTTTATGTCAGGAGCGAGGTTTCTTCTCTGAGGTGAAAGACGTTAGTCAGTAAACATCTTCCTGTTTCACCTACCAACCTTCTACCTACCAACCTGCTACCTACCAACCTCCTACCTACCAACCTACCTACCAACCTTCTACCTACCAACCTACCTACCAACCTTCTACCTACCAACCTCCCTACCAACCTCCTACCTACCAACCTCCTACCTACCAACCTCCTACCTACCAACCTCCTCCCTACCAACCTCCTACCTACCAACCTCCTACCTACCAACCTCCTACCTACCAACCTCCTATCTACCAACCTCCTACCTACCAACCTCCTCCCTACCAACCTCCTCCCTACCAACCTCCTCCCTACCAACCTCCTACCTACCAACCTCCTCCCTACCAACCTCCTACCTACCAACCTCCTACCTACCAACCTCCTATCTACCAACCTCCTACCTACCAACCTCCTCCCTACCAACCTCCTACCTACCAACCTCCTCCCTACCAACCTCCTACCTACCAACCTCCTCCCTACCAACCTCCTCCCTACCAACCTCCTACCTACTAACCTCCTACCTACCACAACCTCCTACCTACCAACCTCCTACCTACCAACCTCCTCCCTACCAACCTCCTACCTACCAACCTCCTCCCTACCAACCTCCTCCCTACCAACCTCCTACCTACCAACCTCCTACCTACCAACCTCCTCCCTACCAACCTCCTACCTACCAACCTCCTACCTACCAACCTCCTCCCTACCAACCTCCTACCTACCAACCTCCTACCTACCAACCTCCTCCCTACCAACCTCCTATCTACCAACCTCCTACCTACCAACCTCCTACCTACCAACCTCCTACCTACCAACCTCCTACCTACCAACCTCCTCCCTACCAACCTCCTACCTACCAACCTCCTACCTACCAACCTCCTACCTACCAACCTCCTACCTACCAACCTCCTCCCTACCAACCTCCTACCTACCAACCTCCTACCTACCAACCTCCTCCCTACCAACCTCCTCCCTACCAACCTCCTCCCTACCAACCTCCTACCTACCAACCTCCTACCTACCAACCTCCTACCTACCAACCTCCTCCCTACCAACCTCCTCCCTACCAACCTCCTACCTACCAACCTCCTCCCTACCAACCTCCTACCTACCAACCTCCTACCTACCAACCTCCTCCCTACCAACCTCCTACCTACCAACCTCCTCCCTACCAACCTCCTACCTACCAACCTGCTACCTACCAACCTACCTACCAACCTCCTACCTACCAACCTCCTACCTACCAACCTCCTACCTACCAACCTCCTACCAACCTCCTACCTACCAACCTGCTCCCTACCAACCTCCTACCTACCAACCTCCTACCAACCTCCTACCTACCAACCTGCTCCCTACCAACCTCCTACCTACCAACCTCCTACCTACCAACCTGCTACCTACCAACCTCCTACCAACCTCCTACCTACCAACCTCCTATCTACCAACCTCCTACCTACCAACCTCCTACCAACCTCCTACCTACCAACCTCCTACCTACCAACCTCCTCCCTACCAACCTCCTACCTACCAACCTCCTACCTACCAACCTCCTACCTACCAACCTCCTCCCTACCAACCTCCTACCTACCAACCTCCTACCTACCAACCTCCTACCTACCAACCTGCTCCCTACCAACCTCCTACCTACCAACCTCCTACCTACCAACCTCCTACCTACCAACCTCCTACCAACCTCCTACCTACCAACCTCCTACCTACCAACCTCCTACCTACCAACCTCCTACCAACCTCCTACCTACCAACCTCCTACCTACCAACCTCCTCCCTACCAACCTCCTACCTACCAACCTCCTACCTACCAACCTCCTCCCTACCAACCTCCTACCTACCAACCTCCTACCTACCAACCTCCTACCTACCAACCTCCTACCTCCCAACCTCCTACCTACCAACCTCCTCCCTACCAACCTCCTACCTACCAACCTCCTACCTACCAACCTCCTACCTACCAACCTCCTACCTACCAACCTCCTACCAACCTCCTCCCTACCAACCTCCTACCTACCAACCTCCTACCTACCAACCTCCTACCTACCAACCTCCTACCTACCAACCTCCTACCTACCAACCTCCTCCCTACCAACCTTCTACCTACCAACCTCCTACCTACCAACCTCCTCCCTACCAACCTTCTACCTACCAACCTCCTACCTACCAACCTCCTCCCTACCAACCTTCTACCTACCAACCTCCTACCTACCAAACTCCTACCTACCAACCTCCTACCTACCAACCTCCTACCTACCAACCTCCTACCAACCTCCTCCCTACCAACCTCCTACCTACCAACCTCCTACCTACCAACCTCCTACCAACCTCCTCCCTACCAACCTCCTACCTACCAACCTCCTACCTACCAACCTCCTACCAACCTCCTCCCTACCAACCTCCTACCTACCAACCTGCTACCTACCAACCTCCTACCTACCAACCTCCTACCTACCAACCTCCTCCCTACCAACCTCCTATCTACCAACCTCCTATCTACCAACCTCCTACCTACCAACCTGCTCCCTACCAACCTCCTATCTACCAACCTCCTACCTACCAACCTCCTATCTACCAACCTCCTCCCTACCAACCTCCTCCCTACCAACCTGCTCCCTACCAACCTCCTCCCTACCAACCTCCTACCTACCAACCTCCTACCTACCAACCTCCTCCCTACCAACCTCCTACCTACCAACCTCCTCCCTACCAACCTCCTACCTACCAACCTCCTACCTACCAACCTCCTACCTACCAACCTCCTCCCTACCAACCTCCTACCTACCAACCTCCTCCCTACCAACCTCCTACCTACCAACCTCCTCCCTACCAACCTCCTACCTACCAACCTCCTCCCTACCAACCTCCTACCTACCAACCTCCTCCCTACCAACCTCCTCCCTACCAACCTCCTACCTACCAACCTTCTACCTACCAACCTGCTCCCTACCAACCTCCTCCCTACCAACCTCCTCCCTACCAACCTCCTACCAACCAACCTCCTACCTACCAACCTTCTACCTACCAACCTCCTACCTACCAACCTCCTACCTACCAACCTTCTACCTACCAACCTCCTACCTACCAACCTTCTACCTACCAACCTCCTACCTACCAACCTCCTACCTACCAACCTCCTCCCTACCAACCTCCTACCTACCAACCTTCTACCTACTAACCTCCTACCTACCAACCTCCTACCTACCAACCTTCTACCTACCAACCTCCTACCTACCAACCTCCTACCTACCAACCTTCTACCTACCAACCTCCTACCTACCAACCTTCTACCTACCAACCTCCTACCTACCAACCTCCTACCTACCAACCTCCTATCTACCAACCTCCTCCCTACCAAACTCCTACCTACCAACCTCCTACCCACCAACCTCCTATCTACCAACCTCCTACCTACCAACCTCCTACCTACCAACCTCCTCCCTACCAACCTCCTATCTACCAAACTCCTACCTACCAACCTCCTCCCTACCAACCTCCTATCTACCAAACTCCTACCTACCAACCTCCTCCCTACCAACCTCCTACCAACCTCCTCCCTA
This sequence comes from Notolepis coatsorum, assembly GCF_963971535.1. Lineage (NCBI taxonomy): Eukaryota > Metazoa > Chordata > Actinopteri > Aulopiformes > Paralepididae > Notolepis > Notolepis coatsorum. The sequence goes on from NC_140175.1 coordinate 124,573,416, forward strand.
CCAACCTCCTCCCTACCAACCTCCTACCTACCAAACTCCTACCTACCAACCTCCTACCTACCAACCTCCTATCTACCAAACTCCTACCAACCTCCTCCCTACCAACCTCCTACCTACCAAACTCCTACCTACCAACCTCCTACCTACCAACCTCCTATCTACCAAACTCCTACCTACCAACCTCCTACCTACCAACCTCCTCCCTACCAACCTCCTCCCTACCAACCTCCTACCTACCAACCTCCTCCCTACCAACCTCCTATCTACCAAACTCCTACCTACCAACCTCCTCCCTACCAACCTCATACCTACCAACCTCCTACCTACCAACCTCCTACCTACCAACCTCCTATCTACCAACCTCCTACCAACCTCCTCCTACCTACCAACCTCCTACCTACCAACCTCCTACCTACCAACCTCCTACCTACCAACCTCCTACCTACCAACCTCCTATCTACCAACCTCCTACCAACCTCCTCCTACCTACCAAACTCCTACCTACCAACCTCCTACCTACCAACCTCCTATCTACCAACCTCCTACCTACCAACCTCCTATCTACCAAACTCCTACCTACCAACCTCCTCCCTACCAACCTCCTCCCTACCAACCTCCTACCTACCAACCTCCTATCTACCAAACTCCTACCTACCAACCTCCTCCCTACCAACCTCCAACCTCCTACCTACCAACCTCCTACCTACCAACCTCCTACCTACCAACCTCCTATCTACCAACCTCCTACCTACCAACCTCCTATCTACCAAACTCCTACCTACCAACCTCCTACCTACCAACCTTCTACCTACCAACCTCCTACCTACCAACCTCCTACCTACCAACCTCCTACCTACCAACCTCCTACCTACCAACCTCCTACCTACCAACCTCCTACCTACCAACCTACCTACCAACCTCCTACTGTACCTACCAACCTCTTCCAATGTACAGTTTCTTCATCAAATGTATATACTCTCTTTTTTAGACTCTTCTTGTATCAAAACCAGTACTGTATTTGTAAATCTGGTATGTCATAAATGTATAGATGTAGCAGTAGGCCTACTGTCTATCTGTATCATGTCGTGTATGTCATATATGTTATGATGAATTGAAAATGGGGGACCCTGATGTAAACAAGACGAAAGTCTTTCTCTGGTCTGCATACCCTTAACAATTGTGTGTATTGAGCTGTACTTTCAGGGGCGGGGCTAGGGGTGGCTACTTGGGCTCAAGCCCTGAATGTTTTCTGAAAAGCCCTGAATCTATTTTCAAAAAAATAAAAATAATAATATAATATAATATAATAATCTTTTTCTTTTTGGACAATTAATCATTGTTACATGAAAATATGTTTGCACCAGATTTAGCAGAAGCTAATTTCCATCTGTAGTCTATCCAGCTGCTAACTGTATTTGAGTGAGTTAAGTCTTGGTGTTATGGTACATTTACATTTTACATTTAGTCATTTAGCTGACGCTTTTATCCAAAGCGACTTACAAGTTCTGTGCGACAAGACAGCAAGAAGGGTATAACTCTATCAGCTGAGTAACAATGTTCATCAAAGTGTTGCGTGTTACAGTGTAGGTTAGTTTATTAGGACAAGTGCATGACATTAAGGTTAGTCGGGGTTAGATTTTTTTTTTTTTTTTTTATCATTTCAGATAATGGTTGAAGAAGTGAGTCTTTAGTCGACGGCGAAAGATTGGACGGGATTCGGCTGTCCTAACTGGGATGGGTAGTTCATTCCACCATTGTGGGGCAAGGACTGAGAATAGGCGGCTTCTTTATTTTTTTTTTATTATTTTATTCTATTTTAGTAACTATTTTATTGCACTGCACTATTTTACTTTGTATCAGTGATAATCAAACCGTAAACAAAGACGCATATTAACACTTTCAGCGCCAGATGGCGCTGTTTACTGTTACTGTTGAAAGGCCAGCGCCTTTTAACATGAGGATATGTGGCTGTGTTTGCAGGCCTAAAGCTATATTATATATTATAGCTATGGATCTAATAATATAGTCGATTGTCATTGAGTTTCTTCCGGTCAAGATGCAAAAAACTTATCATTTTTCCATCCATACATTTCCGTTTTATACCGTCGTGAATATGAGTGTAGTTTCAGGGTGGTCTGGTGTCATTTCCAAAATGACAGACACCAAGCCACATCGTTTCAAATGGAGTGCAATAGCGGCTGCAAGGTGTTAGGCGGCGGTATTGGACTTTTGAGATCTCAGACCCATCCCCAGTGATAACACAGGCTGCCGGCATGTCTTTATGAATGGAAATATCGAATAAAAGAAACAACGATGAAAACCCGACTATACTCTGGTTTTCGGGGGTCCTGGCACTCAACGTTCGGCGAGTTAACCCTAGATCTTAGATCCTAATATGAAAAACGATGTGATTTAATGTTCTATGTCTTACCTTGACTTTGTCTATTTTACTGCTATCTATTTTATGCTTTATGTCTGCACTTTATGCATTGCTCTTGATCTGCCAATGTTGTGCTCATTTTATGCCTGTCTTTTTGTACTGCTGTGAAGCACTTTGAGCTGCAATTCTTGTATGAAAGGTGCTATACAAACACAGTGTATTATTATTATAAATTATTATAGTTTGCTTCATTAATTAAAGGGTGTGAATTTAAGTGTTCTCTAGTGCCTTTTGTCCGCTTTAAGGTGGTGGTATAAGTTAAAAGTTGTGGTGTCGAAGTAAAACAATTCCGTGCCCGCTAACGCGGGCACCTATCTGGGCTAAGCCCCGGATCTCCTACAATCCTAAATCCACCCCTGCTGTATTGTACCCATTCTGCAATCTGTTAATACAATTTTCAATCAATCAATCAATCAATCAATCAATCAATTCAATCAATGACCCATTGTGAAACAAAAGAAAAATCGCGGACTTAAAAAAATAAAGAAAATGGCTGTCTATCTTTTTTTTCTTTTTTTTTCAGACCATTGGATTTGATTGATTGATTGATTGAACATTTTATTAACAGATTGCAGAATGGGTACAATTGGGTAGGCGGGGTGGGGGGGGGGGGGTAACTGTACATTGGATTATCGACGAAACCTTACTTGGTCCCAAGAAGAGGGTCTCGTGTATTATCGACGAAACCTTACTTGGTCCCAAGAAGAGGGTCTCGTGTATTACTGGGTTATTTACTGTACATTGGAGGGGGTTGGGTTAGGACATTTACAGGGGCCAATTTCGAATTGCAGTCTCCCGTAGGTGCTCTCTTTTGGTTTTGAAGGTGGGTAGTGATTCACATTCCTTTACAGCTGTGGGTAGGGCGTTCCACATTGATGTGGCATAATTGCGAAACGTGTTTAGTCCCTTGTTTGAGCCGAATCTGGGTTTAACATGATTTGTGGCGCTCCCTCTGGTGTCTACTAGTGGATCTACTATTGGATCTACTTTCTCTGTGGATAGTTTTGTGAATAAATCTCCATTATGCTTCAATTACTGTGTGTTTATTGTATAGCAATAAGGTTGGGTGAATTGGGCCATTGTATAAAAGCATTACATCACTTGAAGTCGTGTGTTATACTCATTAGATCACGCCTAGGGGGGTCTAACGACCCTCTGCTGCGCGTCGGGCCTAACAACCACCCCTAGGCGTGACCTAATGAGTATAACACACTCCTGCGTGTGATGTAATGCTTAAGTATATGTATGTACAGTATGTTTACTATGTATACCCAGTGCCTATGAATCAGGGTAAAAGACTGTAGTGTAGTGTATGTATGTACAGTATGTTTACTATGTATACCCAGTGCCTATGAATCAGGGTTAACAGTGTTAACCACTCCACCACGAGCACCTGCCCCTCTAAAGTCCTGTGCACGTCCCTGGGCGACAGTGTTAACCACTCCACCACAAGCACCTGCCCCTCTAAAGTCCTGTGCATGTCCCTGGGCGACAGTGTTAACCACTCCACCACGAGCACCTGCCCCTCTAAAGTCCTGTGCACGTCCCTGGGCGACCGTGCAAACTGCAATGGAATACGGGGCATCTCTCTCTCTCTTTACCTAATATTTTGATTCTATCCTGACACTTTTCAGTTGGAAGGGCAGCCTATATGCGCAACGGTATAAAAAAAATTGCACTTTTTTATGAGGCTCAAAAGGGCAGGTGCTCAAGCACCCCTTGGACTCTATGTGTGCACGTGCCTGCTGTCGCCTCACAGCTAGAAGGTCGTGGGTTCGATTCCCGCTTGGGGACCAGGTTGCTGCATTGCCAGGTACCCAGGTGGGGTATCTCCCGGGCCTTTCTGTGTGGAGTTTGCATGTTCTCCCCCTCTGTGCTCGCAAGGGTTTCCCCCCTGATAAGAGAAACCCAATGGAAAAACATGCACAACAGATCGCTAACGCTGTCGTCTCCCTGATGAAGATGGACAGGAGCACTTGGATTGGTCCCCGGGCGCGGCCCCACACCGACGCCCTGTCTGCCCCCGGCTGCCCTCGGGGGGGAAGGACGACGGGGTGGGGCAAACGCAGAGAGGAACGTTTCATCGGTGACCAAAAAAGAATGACCATTCCTGGGTAAATTGGGCGCATAAATGTGACTGTTCTAAACAATAAACACGATTTTTGTTTCATTATTATATATGATGGAATAAGGGACAAGACAAGGTGTAAGAAAAGGTATTGTTGAATATTTACACTATTAACACTTAATACCGATTGTCCCTTACAGGGTGGAGCTCCCTCACAGTCCATGCCTCAACAATCCACCATAATTATCATTATTTAAGGACTTAAGCTCTACCAATACAAGTGTCTGACGGTTAAACATGTCATTTACCTGCTTGTCCTTTCTTTGTCTTTCTAACACTACACCATATTTTATCTGTGTATTACTACAAGATTTGCACTACATCCCTACCTCATTTTTGCATTTTGTTTGCATTTTGTCTTTATTCTTTAACTTTTTACTGTATGAAGCACATTATCAGGAGGCTCATACAGAACCAAGCATTCCACTGTAATGTACATGTAAATGTAATGTACAAATAAAACAACACTTGAAAACTTGAACTTGACCAGCAGTTCCCAGGCAGGCAGGAAGCAGCATGGGTACCTGACACCACACAGGACGTCCTGGTTACCGGCCCGGTCATTAGCTAATATGAAAGTAATGCCCTGGACTGGCAACAAGGACATCCCTCCCCAGCCCCCCCCTCCCTTCACCTGGCTGCTCTCCCACAGAGGGTTGACCTGAAGATATCAGGGGGGTGAGAACACACTTATAACAACATTACAGGATACCACTTATCTACGGCAGGAGACACCCAGCCCCCAGACACAAGGTCCCTACACTACCCTCTCATTTGTATATGTTGTACCCAGTTTAAGGGTTAGGGTTAGGGTTAGAGAGAAATTAGATTTTTCAATTGCCTCTCTGCTGTTTAGTTCAGCACCGTGGGCAGCGCCAAGCAAGCCACAGCGCCGCTGTCCCAGCTGAAACGTATAAAAGGGAACCTGTGTTGAAAAACCATTGTGCCCCCCGAGAACATTTTATGCCCCCCCACTCATTTGTTTCTGCAGCCTGGTCTGCTTTACTCAATGGGACAAACACCACATTGAGACCCTGCATGCAGAGTTCTGTAATATTCTCCTACATGTCCAGAGGAAAACTACAAACAATGCATGCAGGGCAGAATTTTGTTACGCACTAATACAAAAAATACAAAAAAGAGCAATTAACTTTTGGACACACCTAAAACAAAGTGACCCCCTCTCGTACCACTATCAAGCCCTGCAGTGCCAAAAGCTGAGGAGCATCAGGAACCCCCTTACCCAGCTGGTCCTGAGGCTGAGTCCACAAACCTGCTCTATCAACACACCTCAGGAACAGAACACATCAACAATCAGAATAAATCAAATTACTACAAATTATGGTGTACATAAAAACCTTGGAATTTTTTTCCGTGCTACGAGTAAAAGCCTACCAGTTTGTATTCAATGTCTCTTTCAACCAAGAGAAGGAAAGTATAATATAACTTATTAAGAGGGTTATGTAAAAAGGTAAGAACTAATGTAAAAGCTAGATGTGTTTAAATTTTGGGAGTTAAATTATGGAATAGCCTTAATGACGGGTTAAAGTTGTGTACTTCTCAGGGGAGATTTAAAAAAGCATCAAACATTTGTTTTTTTCTTTAAAAAAATGATATCTTGCAGCATGTTTTAAGTTTTTCTTTCTTATATTACAATATATTTAGTTTTTAAGAATTTGTAAAGGATAGGCAAAAATAAGCATGTCCTTCAGCCTATTCCTTTTTTTCTGTCGTTGATTTTGGATTTTGTGTGTGAGCTTGCCTTGAATATGTATTTGTGATTTATTTTTATTTTCCTTTTGTAAGTCCACACGGGTGTGTTTGATTTGTAAACAAGACCGAAAAATAAACTTCATTCATTTGATGTTTTATGTTTTGATGATATTTTATGGTGATATTTGTATGTACTTTGACATTGATATCTGTTTTCTAATTCATGTTTAACACTTTAATCGCCATGGGTTAAATTCATAATTTACCATCCCTCGCCAGCTCTATTTGTCTATGGAGAAGTTCCCCTTCTTTGCAGGGCTATAACTTTTTAAATTCTATTGCTAAATTGCCATTATTATGGCCCATTCAATGTCCTATATGTATTGTTCAGGGTGTAGCAACGTTCAACTTTTTCATTCACATATTCATACTAAAATATGGTCTAAAGTATAAGTATGTTTTTATCGTTTTCTGCAGCTTTCTTCAGAACGTGATTTATAGCCCTAAATGCATTATATTGATGATCAAATACAGTTTGGTAGGAATCTGTGCGAGATAAAAAATGTCAACTGGACGTGGTTCTAGAAGTTTCTACGCATCATCTGATGATGACCGGATGGGCGGGGATCGTTTATAATTCCGTGGGCAGCGTTAGATGATTCATCTAGTGTGGGTCATATGTTCATCAGATCAGTTAGTATAGAAGACGTTAGAATATAACGCTGAATCTTACCGTGGCTTCCTCGCGCCGCTGGCAGATGAGCGTGGAACAGAATTTTTTCTATTATGGATGGAGAAATGCCTGATCCATTTCCAGGTTGTATAATAGTATATACGTCCAAATCATGTTGTTTTTTCGAGTTATTTGCACCGATCGATGTTCACTGTGTCAATACGGAGTCTCTCTAAAGATAGCGAGTGCCCGGACCACATATGGATGAGCACTACCGGTTCAAAGGTTAATTTCCGGCTGGCGATCTGCCGATCGGCCACCAGATGGCGCTCTTGAACCGCTAGAGAGTTGAGTGGAGCTTTGCAGTGTGTCTCAGGGCTCCGGAAAGGAAATATGATTTCGATGACAGATTTTTGAAATATTGACATCAAAGACGAGTTACGGCGTCTTCGGCAGAATGAGAGCATGGCTAGGAATGACGTGTAAACTCGTCCACAGCGATCATAGTGTTAATGTTAATGTTAATAATTTGCTTTGGCAACATGTACAAGTTACGTCATGCCAATAAAGCCATTTGAATTTAATTGACAGAAAGAGATAGAGAGATAGAGGGAGAGAGATAGAAAAAGAGAGCGAGAGAGAGAGAGAGAGAGAGAGAGAGAGAGAGAGAGAGAGAGAGAGAGAGAGAGAGAGAGAGAGAGAGAGAGAGAGAGAGAGAGAGAGGAGAGAGAGAGAGAGAGAGAGAGAGAGAGAGAGAGAGAGAGAGAGAGAGAGAGAGAGAGAGAGAGAGAGTAATTCCTTGTATGTGTTGACTACTAAAGGTAATAAAGCCGTTCTGATTCTGATTGTGGTGTGAAGACCAAAGAGAACATTGTTGCAAAAATATCACAATCTAACACAGGATCTGCCCCACTTTAGCCTTGAGTAAAACAAACTCTTCAGCTAATCTCCTTCTGACCCGACACACACACACACACACACACACACACACACACACATATACACACACATATACACACACATATACACACACACACACACACACACACACACACACACACACACACACACACACACACACACACACACACACACACACACACACACACACACACACACACACACACACACACACACACACACACACACACACACACACACACACACACACACACACACACACACACACACACACACACACACACACACACACACACACACACACACACACACACACACACACACACACACACACACACACAGCGGCAGCACCAGCAGTTGTCTCCCCAGCCCGAGCGTGGAGTGATGATGGGAGCCTCTGTGGAGGGCGGCTCTGGAGCTACCGTCAACATTATGGATGTCAATATTGACGGTTGCTCGGGTGTTGTGCTCTTTTCAAATGTCAGAGAACCAAGACCCTGCAGGCACCGTTCCACCCTGACCGAACCCTGTCACCCCCCCCCCCCACACACACACACACACACACACACACACACACACACACACACACACACACACACACACACACGCACGCACGCACCCCCCCCCCCACACACACACACACACACGCACACACACACACCACACACACACACACCACACACACACACACACACACACACACACACACACCACACACACACACACACACTATGTTAAAATGCAGGGGGGAGTATGTATACAGTATAAGAACTTGACACTTGGGGGGGGGGGACATGAGTTGGACATTCAGAGTGGATTGTCTTATTTGAAGACAATAGGTGTTAGGAGAGAGAGAGAGAGAGAGAGAGAGAGAGAGAGAGAGAGAGAGAGAGAGAGAGAGAGAGGGGGACATCACTTTAGACACTTTAACACACTTTATATGTATTATTAACAGTAACAGGCTGAGATCCAGACGCCACCGTACACCACTGCCCAGTATATTGCTAGCCAATGTACAATCAATTGACAATAAACTGGATGACATCCGAGCAAGGATTCAATATCAAAGAGACGTTAGGGACTGCAACGTCCTCTGCTTCACCGAAACATGGCTCACACCGGAGGTTCCAGACCACGCAATTCAACCGGCAGACCACTTCTTTATCCATCGCAAGGATCGGACATCAGCAGAGTCCGGTAAACAACGTGGAGGAGGTATTGCCTTCATGTTTAACAAAAATTGGAGCGATCCAACTAACGTGAAGGAATTATCCAACCACTGCTCCCCAGAACTGGAATATATAACCATCAAGTGTCGTCCTTTCTTCCTCCCGAGGGAGTTAACGGCGATCGTCCTGATCGGAGTGTATATTCCACCGCAAGCCAGCAACAAGGTTGCGCTCTCCAGACTACACAACGAGGTAAATAGAATACAAGTGGCGAACGTTAACGCCGCCATTTTAGTGCTGGGAGATTTCAATAGCGCCAATCTGAGAAAGGTATTGCCTGACTTCTATCAGCATGTGACTTGCAACACCAGAGGCGGTAACATCCTAGATCACTGTTACACGCAATTTAAAGGTGGCTACAAGGCTCATTCTGATAGTGGCTTTGGTAAATCAGATCACGCGTCCATCTTTCTTTCACCAAAGTACAAACAGAGAATTAAAAGTACTCCTGTAGTCTCGCGAGAGGTGCAGAAATGGGATTTGATGTCAGAGGAGACGCTCCGGTCAGTGTTTCACTACACAGACTGGAATGTGTTCCGCGACACAGATAACATTAATGTCTACACGGAAACAGTGCTGGACTATGTTTGTACTAGGGTGAAAGAAACAATCCCCACTACCAAAATGAAAGTTTACCCAAATCAAAAACCCTGGGTAGACAAATCCGTCCGTGAAGCTCTGAGAGAGCGCACCAAAGCATACAACGACGGCCTAGTGGCAGGCAACATGAATGACCACAAGGTGGCGCGACACAACGTAAGGAGGACAGTGTCAGAGGCCAAACGGCGCTACAGGGATAAAATTGAACTCCAGTTTGAACAAGCTGACTCTAGAGCTATGTGGCAGGGGCTCAAAACGATGACAGACTACAAAGGCGCCTCCCTCAAACTGAACAGTGACATCTCCTTAGCAAATGACCTCAATACCTTCTATGCGAGGTTTGATGCTGGTAATAACAACACCAGCTCACAAGCCACGGCAATGGGGGGGGGGGGGGGGTCGGCTGCTGATGGAGGCGCAGTGTTCAGGGTAACAGAGCATGAGGTGAGGCGGACCTTTAAAAAAGTGAATATCAGGAAGGCAGCAGGTCCGGACGGCATCCCCGGCCGCGTCCTAAAAGTCTGTGCCGACCAACTGGCCCCAGTATTCACTGACATATTTAACCTGTCCTTAGAACAGGCTGTCATCCCCACCTGCCTGAAGAAGTCCACTATTATCCCTGTACCCAAAAAATCCAAGCCTGCTTGCCTCAACGACTACCGCCCTGTAGCTCTCACCTCCATAGCCATGAAGTGCTTTGAGAAGCTAGTAAAGGGCTACATCTGCTCCTCCCTCCCCATCAACATGGACCCCCTGCAATTTGCATACCGCCCCAACAGGTCCACGGAGGACGCCATAGCCCATGTGCTGCACACAGCAGCATCACACCTGGACAAGAGGCAGGGGAACTATGTGAGAATGCTATTCATCGACTACAGCTCGGCATTCAATACCATAGTCCCCTCCATACTCATAGCCAAGCTCAGGGACCTGGGCTTGGGCTATGACCTCTGCCAGTGGGTCTTGGACTTCCTGACTCCAGAAGACCCCAGGTGGTGAGAGCAGGCAACTGCACCTCCTCATCCATCACCATCAACATAGGGGCCCCCCAGGGCTGTGTTCTGAGTCCCCTCCTCTACTCCCTGTACACACACGACTGTGTGGCTCAGCGGAGTAGCAATACAATCATCAAATTTGCTGACGACACAGTGGTGGTGGGCCTGATCTCTGCCAACGACGAGAGGGCCTACCTGGAAGAGGTCAAGGTCCTGGCGGGATGGTGCCAGGAAAACAGCCTCTCCCTGAACGTCAGCAAAACAAAGGAGATGATTGTGGACTTCAGGAGGTCGGGGGTCAAGGACTACAGCCCCCTCAGCATCGACGGGGCACCGGTTGAGAGAGTCAACAGCTTTAAGTACCTCGGAGCCTACATATCCGAGGACTTGACATGGACCACACACATTGACAGTGTTGTGAAGAAGGCACGACAACGCCTCTACTTCCTCAGGCGCCTAAGGAAGTTCCAAGTCAGCCAGAAGATCCTTAAGAACTTCTACTCATGTACAATAGAGAGCATCTTGACCGGCAACATCACCTCCTGGTTTGGGAATAGCACTGCACAAGACCGAAGCAGACTACAAAGAGTGACACGTTCAGCCGAACGCACAATTGGAGGGGGGCTCCCCACCCTCCAGAACATTTACAACAAGCGTTGCACGGGCAAGGCTAAGAGAATCATTAAAGACTCCAGTCACCCGAACAACTGCCTCTTTGAACTGCTGCAGTCAGGCAAGCGATACCGGAGTCTCAAGGCGAGCACAGAAAGACTCAGAAGAAGCTTCTATCCCCAGGCCATCAGGCTGCTAAACGAACAATGAATGAACACTGCACAACAACAACCACCAAACGCACATAGCACACACATCCACACGCACACACTCACTTTAAACAAACACACTGTAGCACCCACTCCACACACTTTATAGCACACACCCACTTTAAACAAACACACTGTAGCACCCACTCCCCACACTTTATATTTATGGATGAAGGATTGCACTACAACCCGTACACCTTACTGTAAATTGTACCTAAAATTGTACCTCATCCCATTTCTGCTTTGCACTAGATAGTACTGTACATTAGTACACTGCATAGTATTGTGTATTGTATATTATATGGTAACTCAGAACATTGTACATATGTCTATACCGAACACTGTGACCTCATTTTTCTTCTTCTAAATTCATGCTATATTATGTTATTATGTTATTTGATACTATCTTGTCTAGCACAGTCTCTGGAGCGTAACAGTAAGACGCATTTTGTATGAAAGTATTCTGTACTTCTGTATGACAACTATTAAAGAACTTGAGAACTTGAGAACTTATTAAAGAGATTTGCACCGCATTCATACCTCATTTGCACCCTGCCCCAAGTTTTGTACCTCTGCATTCTACCTCACTGGTACTCATTTGACTCTGTATTGTATATATATATTGTATATGTATTAGAGTTTTTCTCAATTGCTTTGGTGCATTTCTCTGATCAGAATTAAAGTTCTCATAACTGTTAGTTCAACCTCCACAACATTTTGTAATTTGTGCACATCATAGTAGCAGTTTCTCATTCCTCTGAACAAATTGCAAATGCTTTTGGACATGCATCAATTGCTTTCATACAATTCTCTGCTGTTTTATAACATTATCATTTGCTTAGGTCATGTCAGTCAAAATGAACTATACTTATTAGGGATGTCCGATATTATCGGCCGACCGATATTATCGGCCGATATCGGCAGTAAAATGTGATATCGGAAAATATCGGTATCGGTTTAAAAAATAAAAAAACAATAACAATATTTGTTATATATATATCCAGTGAAATTATTAGTTACCTGAAATTATTACGTTTTTTGGACGGGGAAACCCTGCATATATCGGTATCGGTTGATATCGGTTGATATCGGTATCGGAAATTAAGAGTTGGACAATATCGGAATATCGGTATCGGTAAAAAAGCCAATATCGAGCATCCCTAATACTTATGACTGCTGAATAGTCATTCCCTATAAAACTAATAGTCCTCATTTCATTGCTTGAGTCATTACATACAAATATGTTGAACTAGTTGTCAAAATCCGTCAAGCACATTTTATACATTTCTTTATAATTTTTCCCCTGAATGGAGCTGGATGCCAGGGAATCGCTGCACACATTCATATATGTTGATGAGGCGGGTTTCAATCTGGCAAAAGGTAGAAGGCGTGGAAGGAATCCCATTGGACAGAGAGCAACCACTGATGTCCCAGGACAACGAGGAGGGAATATTACAATGTGTGCAGCCATCTCAGAAAATGGCGTCCTCACCCATATGGCCTGCATTGGTCCATACAACACACAACATCTGCTGACTTTTTTAGACACTCTTTACAGGGACATAATCCCTGAGAATGAGAGGGGTCTAAATGGCGACCATCTGACCAAGTACATTGTTGTATGGGATAATGTGCGTTTTCACCACGCAATTCTGGTCACACAGTGGTTTGCAGCACATGAAAGGATGCTGGTGGAATATCTCCCTCCCTACTCCCCATTCCTGAATCCAATAGCCAGACAGACAGGAACGTCTGGATGTGAATGAATGATTTACAGTACTGTGTATGTTGTATGTTCCAATTCAGTTCCAATATGTACTGAAATATTGTTTACAGTTGTGCACAGCTCTACCCAAAGGCCAACGGGTGTTTCTTATGTTTGTTGTACATTTTGTTTGTATTTTTCTTTTGCACAATGCTGTGAACAAATTAAAATTGCAAAGAGAATATGCAGTAAAAATGTGAAACATACGTGTCTTGTACTAATTTACCTCACTAAATACAGCAATGTGTAACTGTAGATTTCAAATGGCTGTGCAAATAGTGTATAGTGCTGTCTTGAGCATTTTCAGAAAGTGTCACCAAGATCTGACTTTTTTTGCATTGGAAAACACTTACAGAGTGAACTGTCATAACGAAAACATGGCAAAGCCATTTGACTATCTTGTTCATAAACAATGGTGTCAGGACTTTTCATTTTGATGACAGTGACACTTTCATTGACATGAATACTTGCTTTTGAGGAATGAATTATCCATTTTGAGCAAGTGACACACTTCTGCAGGTTATCACCTAGGTTTTGCAGTTTGTACTAATTGTTTTGAGAAATGCACTAACAGTTATGAGAACTGTAATTCTGATCAGAGAAATGCACCAAAGCAATTGAGAAAAACTGTATTATAATATTGACTTTACCTACTTTTTACTTCTTAATAATATTTTTTTAACTTACTTTCTCTTTACTCTCAGGGCCTCATAAGGAACAGCATTTCATTATAAAGTATCCTGTATTTTGTTCTGACAAATAAAAACAAACTTGAACTTAAACTTGAGAGAGAGAGAGAGAGAGAGAGAGAGAGAGAGAGAGAGAGAGAGAGAGAGAGAGAGAGAGAGAGAGAGAGAGTGAGAGAAAGAAAGAAAGAATCAACCCAAAGCCAGAGCAAATTGAAATGCTATTTGGCCCTAAACAGAGAGTACACAGTGGCAGCATACCTGAGCACTGTGACTGACCCAAAACTAAGAAGATCCTTGACTAGGTACAGACTCAGCGAGCACAGCCTAGCCATCGAGAAAGGCCGCCATAGGCAGACCTGGCTCCCAAGAGAAGACAGACTATGCACCCACTGCACACAAGAAGAGGTGGAAACCGAGCTCCACTTCTTAACAACCTGCCCACTATACCAAGACGTCAGAGACATAACTCAAAACCAGGGGTGTAAAAAGTACCCCGAAATTATACTTAAGTGAAAGTATGGGTACCGTCTCAAAATCGTACTCAAGTAAAAGTAAAAAACACTGCCGTTTTGAGCAGTGTTGACCAGTTTATAAAAATTATTTAAAATGTTTATTAGCAACGCCGAGCTTTCAAACCCTAGCGTTTCTCTGTTCGAAACCCTCATGCAACTGTGAGTACCTTTGAATTTTCTCTGTGATCCTTGAACGGTTCGGGTAGGACCAGTCCTTCATGGTAAATCTAGGTTGGTTTCCCATTGAGGAGCAAGTGACTGTGTATTCACTCGGTCAAACCTTGTTGATTTGATTTGATTTTATTAGGGATCCCCATTAGCTGGTGCGATAGCAACCAGCTAGTCTTCCTGGGGTCCACACACAAAAAAACATACAAAAACAATCACCATTGCAAAAACAAAATTATTAAAAGTCAGTACACACAAATGCATAATGCAGTTCGTCTGACATTTTAGCATCTTCTCTGTATCGTTCCAATTTTAGTATATGTCTAGCCGGAGCTTCTAGTATGTCAACGACAAGTGAATAGTAGATGATGAAGCTGGCGGTGGACACCACTATATGCCGAGTGAGTGGCTGGCAGAACGTGTCTGAAACGTTAATGGATCTTGAAGTCCAATACAAATTTGTACACACACACACAGAATACAAAAAAAAAAACGCTACACGGATCCACGGAGGTATTAAGCCAAGTCATGGCGCGACGTAAGTGACATGCATAAAAGTCATAGATCATTTAAACAGAGCTAACATTTATCACCCCAGCCTTAGTGGACGTACAATCAGGGCCGCCTCAGGGGGTGTGCGAGCAGTGCGGTCGCACAGGGCCTCGCGGGAAGGGGGGCCTCGCACAATTTTTTTTAATTTTTTTTTAATATTTTATTTATTATTTCTTTTATTTCTTTTATTTTTTTTGCGAGGCCCCCCTTCCCGCGAGGCCCTTTTTCATCACAGACCTAAAATCTAGTTTTGCTTATATGCTTATATATTTCACATTAGACACGTTCCTGGCTCTGAGGCTCTGCAGGCAGCAGAATTGGTTTCAATGAGGGGAGGGGTTACAGGTAAGGTAGCGTCTGTTGAGTTCATTGTGTGTGTCTGTGTGCGTGCCGGGGGGGGGGGGGGGGGGGGGCGTGAACCGACTCATTGCCAGACGTGAGCGATTCGACTCACGCTCACGGCAATGAATCGGCTCTTATGAACGAGTCGCTCATGACCGACCCATCACTAGCGTCTGACTATTTCGCGCGTGCAGCATTGGAGCTTATGCCAGCCAAGATGAAGAGGACATCGTTCGGCAGATGGACTGAAGATGAAAGTTGTTGCATGTTAGACAGTTCAGTCAGGCTAGCCATCCCGGCTAAAGACAGGGACAGCTAGTTAGCTTTAGCTACGTTATAATATTAAGTGTGGTTCAGTCGGGATATAGCCATGATGATGTCGGCTAGTAGCTAGCTTAGCTAAAGGCTAACTAGCGTTAGCTAACCTAGAGACAGCGTGTGCAGCATTGTTATGCCAAGATGAAGAGGATGGTCGTTCGGCAGATGAACTTCGTCAACTCCACGCGGTTGTCTCCATCCTCTTGGACGTTTGGTGAGTTTTTAATGCACTCTATTCTATTCCCGCCGTGGATATCTCTAATAGCTAATGGTTAGCGATAGCCGGGTTGAGCTAACTGTTAGCCAGTTAGCTGTTTAGCTACGACGTTAGCTGCCGGCTGCGCTCGGCTGGGAACGTTAGTTTGATGCTATCAGTTAGCCTAGAGTTAGCTGTTAGCTTGTGCTACGACCATTGACATTAGCCGTGAGAATAGCAGGGGGTTCTGGCACTCTGACTACGACATCATCTTTGACAGAAGATGTAGTCGGGCCTGCACCATGACAAGGCTCCGGCCATAGCTTCTTTTTGTCCCGCCAGCGAGAGGCCTTTCGTCAACGTGGAGACCTGTGTTGCGGCCTTTCGCCCTGCGTTCCTTGGTGCAGGTAAGATGTCATAACATTACCCCACTCTTCCTTCCTTCCCCTCCCGAATGTTTTGTTAATAACGATGTTTTTTTCCAGGCAAAACATATGTTACTTCACAACATTTGGAGATACGACATGTGCTGTGTGTGAATTGTCTTGGTCGTTTGTGTAGCTTGGGTAGCGTTGGGCCGTTGGCCAAAGCTGTGTGTGGCCTGGTGTCAGTACCTGGCTAGCCTATTTAGCTGATGTCGGCCATTGGCTCCTTGCTACTTTGTTTTCTCTGGTATAGACCCTCTTCTCTTTGGATTTAAGTGTTGATCTTTGTCCTTTTGGATCTATGTATATTCATGTTGCCTTTGTGAAGTTATCTTTTCCTTCTGTTTTGTTCTTCCATTAAAAGTTGAATATCCTTTAGGGGCTCATCTTTGCTTATCTCTCTCATACATGCTCTCTCTCTAACACACACACACACGACAAACACACATGCTCTCTCTCTCTCTCTCTCTCTCTCTTTCTAACACACACAGTCTGCCTATGGCGGCCTTTCTCGATGGCTAGGCTGTGCTCGCTGAGTCTGTACCTAGTCAAGGATCTTCCGTCACAGTGCTCAGGTATTCTGCCACTGTGTACTCTCTGTTTAGGGCCAAATAGCATTTCAATTTCTTTCCAATGTGTCTCTCTCTCTCTCTCTCTCTCTGTACACTGTATATTGACTGTAGAACGGGAGCTCTCTCTCGCTCTCTTGCTATATGTTGACTGTATCATGCCCAGCCTCGGGCAGCGCTATTATTTAAGAATATGTTGACTGTATGGAAAAAAAAAGAAAAAAAAAATTATATATATATATATATTTTTTTTGGGGGGGGGGGGGGGGGGGGGCGCCTCGCGTTTAAATCTCACACAGGGCCTCGCATTTCTCCCAGGCGGCCCTGCGTACAATGGTTATACAAAATAAAACCGACCAAACCCCCCTTATATCAGATGTAGCGAAGCATTTAAATAAAGTATCTAGGCAATACCCAGCGTCACATAGTTAACCTATTTATAAAAACAAAGTTATAGAGATTATAGGATGCCGCTTGGCGTTTAAGGCATAACGAAGTGCTCTGCACAAAAACAGTATACTGTAGCCTAGAACGTGGCCTCCTCCTGGATCTTCAAGAAGGTTGCGGCTTCCTTAGGCGAGGACATCTGTATCCTCGCCCGTCTTCGGTAATGAACAGCTTCGCAGGGTACTGGAGAGACGGTTTGAAACCTAGATTGTAGAGTGAGGCCATGACGGTCTTGTAGCGGGAACGCTGCTCCACGATTTGGACTGGGTTCCCTCTGTATACCAGTTTACACCTCCTTTTCCGTATCTTCCGAATAATTATTTCTTTTATTCCAATTTGACGTAAGCTAGCAATAACTACTCTAGGCCTGGAACTATTTGTTGCTTTGGCACCGGCTCTGTAACACTGGTCCAATTCGGGTGTCGTAGGGAGGATCCCCACCCCCAGAATATCAACCAGTACCTTTGCAAACAAGACATTGGGTTGGTCGCAATTCACGGACTCATCCAGTCCTATTATGCGAATATTAGGTCGACGGATACGGTATTCGACGTCGGTTAGCTTAGCCATTCGCTTATTGTTGATTGCTTCTAGAGCCTCACATCTAGCATCTATCACTTCCACCTTGTCAGCACAAGTATTCAAGCCGGTTTCCATATCGTTTAGACGACCGGTATGTTCACCAACCGCAGCCCAGAGGCTGTCGATTTTGGATTCGATAGAGGTAGCCTGGTTGGTTAGGGATTGTAAACCGTCCGTTAAGGTGCGTTCGAGATTGAGCTGGGATTGCGTGAGCTCTTCGATTAGCTTAGCAATGGCGTTCATATCAGTGGGAGCGTCATCTTTCTTTGTTTCGCTTCTCGTTTTCTTCATTGTGGTTCTTTCAGTCAAAATAGTTAGTAGGAAACCTAAGGTGATGTATACATAAAGGTTTAACCGAGTTGAGAGTATAAAAAGAGGCTTTTAAAGTTAAATGTAAAAAAAGGGAGTAGCAGTTTAGCAGAATGCGACCTCACATCCTCGACCCGGAACCGGAACCTGATCGGAGTTATTCCAAAAAGAATATTCCAATTGTCTGATCGCGTTTTCCAGTATTGATGTCCATCGGGTCCCCGACATAATCTGGCACAACACATGCATCGAGGGGCCATGGACGTGTTCCACTGTGTTCGGATGAACCGCTAGATTTGCCTGGAACAAAATTCTCCGCCCAGACGACATTAGATGTGACACACAGAACAGGGTTTCAAAGGGTGGGCGATACTGCCACCTAGCAGGATCTGGCCGGTATTGCACTCTCGGGGTCTCAGTATGCTTTTTAACGGTAACATAGAGGTCCGTGACACTGAATAGAATATTAAAATTGGAAAAAAAAGAAAACGAACCAAATAACATATATATATACGTGATTGGCGTTCAAGGGTTGGCGAGCAAACATGTATATACGTGAGCGGCGCAGATTGAGTTAAATTAACTGTATTACGCAGCTAGGCTTTAAAGGAACTGTATTACGCAGCTAGGCTTTAAAGGAACTGTATTACGCAGCTAAGCTTTAAATTAACTGTATTACGCAGCTAGGCTTTAAAGGACCTGTATTACGCAGCTTTAAAGGAACTGTATTACGCAGCTAGGCTTTAAAGGAACTGTATTACGCAGCTAAGCTTTAAAGGAACTGTATTACGCAGCTAAGCTTTAAAAGGAACTGTATTACGCAGCTAAGCTTTAAAGGAACTGTATTACGCAGCTTTAAAGAACTGTATTACGCAGCTAAGCTTTAAAGGAACTGTATTACGCAGCTAAGCTTTAAAGGAACTGTATTACGCAGCTAAGCTTTAAAGGAACTGTATTACGCAGCTTTAAAGAACTGTATTACGCAGCTAGGCTTTAAAGGAACTGTATTACGCAGCTAAGCTTTAAAGGAACTGTATTACGCAGCTAAGCTTTAAAGGAACTGTATTACGCAGCTAAGCTTTAAAGGAACTGTATTGCGCAGCTAGGCTTTAAATAACTGTATTACGCAGCTAGGCTTTAAAGGAACTGTATTACGCAGCTAGGCTTTAAAGAACTGTATTACGCAGCTAGGCTTTAAAGGACCTGTATTACGCAGCTAGGCTTTAAATAACTGTATTACGCAGCTAGGCTTTAAAGGAACTGTATTACGCAGCTAGGCTTTAAAGAACTGTATTACGCAGCAAAGCTTTAAATGAACTGTATTACGCAGCTAAGCTTTAAAGGAACTGTATTACGCAGCTTTAAAGAACTGTATTACGCAGATTTAAATAACTGTATTAGCAGCTGGGCTTTAAAGAACTGTATTACGCAGCTAAGCTTTAAAGAACTGTATTACGCAGCTAAGCTTTAAAGGACCTGTATTACGCAGCTAGGCTTTAAAGGAACTGTATTACGCAGCTAGGCTTTAAAGAACTGTATTAGGCAGCTAAGCTTTAAAGAACTGTATTACGCAGCTAAGCTTTAAAGGACTGTATTACACAGCTAAGCTTTAAAGGACCTGTATTACGCAGCTAAGCTTTAAAGGAACTGTATTACGCAGCTAAGCTTTAAAGGAACTGTATTACGCAGCTAGGCTTTAAAGGACCTGTATTACGCAGCTAAGCTTTAAAGGAACTGTATTACGCAGCTAAGCTTTAAAGGAACTGTATTACGCAGCTAAGCTTTAAAGGAACTGTATTACGCAGCTAAGCTTTAAAGGAACTGTATTACGCAGATAAGCTTTAAAGGAACTGTATTACGCAGCTAAGCTTTAAAGGAACTGTATTACGCAGCTAGGCTTTAAAGGAACTGTATTACGCAGCTAAGCTTTAAAGGAACTGTATTACGCAGCTAGGCTTTAAAGGAACTGTATTACGCAGCTAGGCTATAAAGGAACTGTATTACGCAGCTAAGCTTTAAATGAACTGTATTACGCGGCTAAGCTTTAAATAACTGTATTACGCAGCTAGGCTTGAAAGGAACTGTATTACGCAGCTAAGCTTTAAAGGACTGTATTACGCAGCTAGGCTTTAAATTAACTGTATTACGCAGCTAAGCTTTAAAGGAACTGTATTACGCAGCTAAGCTTTAAAGGACCTGTATTACACAGCTAAGCTTTAAAGGAACTGTATTACGCAGCTTTAAAGGAACTGTATTACGCAGCTAGGCTTTAAAGGAACTGTATTACGCAGCTTTAAAGGAACTGTATTACGCAGCTTTAAAGGAACTGTATTACGCAGCTAAGCTTTAAAGGAACTGTATTACGGAGCTAAGCTTTAAAGGAACTGTATTACGCAGCTAGGCTTTAAAGGAACTGTATTACGCAGCTAGGCTTTAAAGGAACTGTATTACGCAGCTAAGCTTTAAAGGAACTGTATTACGCAGCTAAGCTTTAAAGGACCTGTATTACGGAGCTAAGCTTTAAAGGAACTGTATTACGCATCTAGGCTTTAAATGAACTGTATTACGCAGCTAAGCTTTAAAGGAACTGTATTACGCAGCTAGGCTTTAAAGGAACTGTATTACGCAGCTAAGCTTTAAAGGAACTGTATTACGCAGCTAAGCTTTAAAGGACCTGTATTACGCAGCTAAGCTTTAAAGAACTGTATTACGCAGCTTTAAAGAACTGTATTACGCAGCTAAGCTTTAAAGAAACTGTATTACGCAGCTAAGCTTTAAATAACTGTATTACGCAGCTAAGCTTTAAAGAACTGTATTACGCAGCTAAGCTTTAAATGAACTGTATTACGCAGCTAAGCTTTAAAGAACTGTATTACGCAGCTTTAAAGAACTGTATTACGCAGCTAAGCTTTAAAGGAACTGTATTACGCAGCTAAGCTTTAAAGAACTGTATTACGCAGCTAAGCTTTAAAGAACTGTATTACGCAGCTAAGCTTTAAAGAACTGTATTACGCAGCTTTAAAGAACTGTATTACGCAGCTAAGCTTTAAAGGAACTGTATTACGCAGCTAAGCTTTAAAGAACTGTATTACGCAGCTTTAAAGGAACTGTATTACGCAGCTAAGCTTTAAAGGAACTGTATTACGCAGCTAAGCTTTAAAGAACTGTATTACGCAGCTAAGCTTTAAAGAACTGTATTACGCAGCTTTAAAGAACTGTATTACGCAGCTAAGCTTTAAAGAACTGTATTACGCAGCTAAGCTTTAAAGAACTGTATTACGCAGCTTTAAAGAACTGTATTACGCAGCTAAGCTTTAAAGGAACTGTATTACGCAGCTAAGCTTTAAAGAACTGTATTACGCAGCTAAGCTTTAAAGGAACTGTATTACGCAGCTAAGCTTTAAAGGAACTGTATTACGCAGCTAAGCTTTAAAGAACTGTATTACGCAGCTAAGCTTTAAAGAACTGTATTACGCAGCTAAGCTTTAAAGAACTGTATTAGGCAGCTAGGCTTTAAAGGAACTGTATTACGCATCTAAGCTTTAAAGAACTGTATTACGCAGCTAAGCTTTAAATAACTGTATTATGCAGCTTTAAAGGAACTGTATTACGCAGCTAAGCTTTAAAGGAACTGTATTACGCAGCTAAGCTTTAAAGAACTGTATTACGCAGCTAAGCTTTAAAGAACTGTATTACGCAGCTAAGCTTTAAAGAACTGTATTACGCAGCTAAGCTTTAAAGAACTGTATTACGCAGCTAAGCTTTAAAGGACCTGTATTACGCAGCTAGGCTTTAAAGGACCTGTATTACGCAGCTAAGCTTTAAAGGAACTGTATTACGCAGCTAAGCTTTAAAGGAACTGTATTACGCAGCTAAGCTTTAAAGGAACTGTATTACGCAGCTAAACTTTAAAGGAACTGTATTACGCAGCTAAGCTTTAAAGGAACTGTATTACGCAGCTAAGCTTTATAGGAACTGTATTACGCAGCTAGGCTTTAAAGGAACTGTATTACGCAGCTAAGCTTTAAAGGAACTGTATTATGCAGCTAGGCTTTAAAGGAACTGTATTACGCAACTAGGCTTTAAAGGACCTGTATTACGCAGCTAGGCTTTAAAGGAACTGTATTACGCAGCTAAGCTTTAAATGAACTGTATTACGCGGCTAAGCTTTAAAGAACTGTATTACGCAGCTAGGCTTGAAAGGAACTGTATTACGCAGCTAAGCTTTAAAGGACTGTATTACGCAGCTAGGCTTTAAATTAACTGTATTACGCAGCTAAGCTTTAAAGGAACTGTATTACGCAGCTAAGCTTTAAAGGACCTGTATTACACAGCTAAGCTTTAAAGGAACTGTATTACGCAGCTTTAAAGGAACTGTATTACGCAGCTAGGCTTTAAAGGAACTGTATTACGCAGCTTCAAAGGAACTGTATTACGCAGCTTTAAAGGAACTGTATTACGCAGCTAAGCTTTAAAGGAACTGTATTACGGAGCTAAGCTTTAAAGGAACTGTATTACGCAGCTAGGCTTTAAAGGAACTGTATTACGCAGCTAGGCTTTAAAGGAACTGTATTATGCAGCTAAGCTTTAAAGGAACTGTATTACGCAGCTAAGCTTTAAAGGACCTGTATTACGGAGCTAAGCTTTAAAGGAACTGTATTACGCAGCTAGGCTTTAAATGAACTGTATTACGCAGCTAAGCTTTAAAGGAACTGTATTACGCAGCTAGGCTTTAAAGGAACTGTATTACGCAGCTAAGCTTTAAAGGAACTGTATTACGCAGCTAAGCTTTAAAGGACCTGTATTACGCAGCTTTAAAGAACTGTATTACGCAGCTTTAAAGAACTGTATTACGCAGCTAAGCTTTAAAGAAACTGTATTACGCAGCTAAGCTTTAAATAACTGTATTACACAGCTAAGCTTTAAAGAACTGTATTACGCAGCTAAGCTTTAAATGAACTGTATTACGCAGCTAAGCTTTAAAGAACTGTATTACGCAGCTTTAAAGAACTGTATTACGCAGCTAAGCTTTAAAGAACTGTATTACGCAGCTAAGCTTTAAAGGAACTGTATTACGCAGCTAAGCTTTAAAGGAACTGTATTACGCAGCTAAGCTTTAAAGAACTGTATTACGCAGCTAAGCTTTAAATAACTGTATTACACAGCTAAGCTTTAAAGAACTGTATTACGCAGCTTTAAAGAACTGTATTACGCAGCTAAGCTTTAAAGGAACTGTATTACGCAGCTAAGCTTTAAAGAACTGTATTACGCAGCTTTAAAGGAACTGTATTACGCAGCTAAGCTTTAAAGGAACTGTATTACGCAGCTAAGCTTTAAAGAACTGTATTACGCAGCTAAGCTTTAAAGAACTGTATTACGCAGCTTTAAAGAACTGTATTACGCAGCTAAGCTTTAAAGAACTGTATTACGCAGCTAAGCTTTAAATAACTGTATTACGCAGCTTTAAAGAACTGTATTACGCAGCTAAGCTTTAAAGGAACTGTATTACGCAGCTAAGCTTTAAATAACTGTATTACGCAGCTAAGCTTTAAAGGACCTGTATTACGCAGCTAAGCTTTAAAGGAACTGTATTACGCAGCTAAGCTTTAAAGAACTGTATTACGCAGCTAAGCTTTAAAGAACTGTATTACGCAGCTAAGCTTTAAAGAACTGTATTACGCAGCTAGGCTTTAAAGGAACTGTATTACGCAGCTAAGCTTTAAAGAACTGTATTACGCAGCTAAGCTTTAAATAACTGTATTACGCAGCTTTAAAGGAACTGTATTACGCAGCTAAGCTTTAAAGGAACTGTATTACGCAGCTAAGCTTTAAAGAACTGTATTACGCAGCTAAGCTTTAAAGAACTGTATTACGCAGCTAAGCTTTAAAGAACTGTATTACGCAGCTAAGCTTTAAAGAACTGTATTACGCAGCTAAGCTTTAAAGGACCTGTATTACGCAGCTAGGCTTTAAAGGAACTGTATTACGCAGCTTTAAATGAACTGTATTAGCAGCTAAGCTTTAAAGAACTGTATTACGCAGCTAAGCTTTAAAGGAACTGTATTACGCAGCTAAGCTTTAAAGGACCTGTATTACGCAGCTAGGCTTTAAAGGAACTGTATTAGCAGCTTTAAAGGAACTGTATTACGCAGCTAGGCTTTAAAGGAACTGTATTACGCGGCTAAGCTTTAAAGGAACTGTATTACGCAGCTAAGCTTTAAAGAACTGTATTACGCAGCTAAGCTTTAAAGGAACTGTATTACGCAGCTAAGCTTTAAAGGAACTGTATTACGCAGCTAAGCTTTAAAGGAACTGTATTACGGAGCTAAGCTTTAAAGGAACTGTATTACGCAGCTAGGCTTTAAAGGAACTGTATTACGCAGCTAAGCTTTAAAGGAACTGTATTACGCAGCTAAGCTTTAAAGAACTGTATTACGCAGCTAAGCTTTAAAGGAACTGTATTAGCAGCTTTAAAGGAACTGTATTACGCAGCTAAGCTTTAAAGGAACTGTATTACGGAGCTAAGCTTTAAAGGAACTGTATTACGCAGCTTTAAAGGAACTGTATTACGCAGCTAAGCTTTAAAGGACCTGTATTACGCAGCTTTAAAGGAACTGTATTACGCAGCTAAGCTTTAAAGGAACTGTATTACGCAGCTAGGCTTTAAAGGACCTGTATTACGCAGCTAAGCTTTAAAGGAACTGTATTACGCAGCTAAGCTTTAAAGGAACTGTATTACGGAGCTAAGCTTTAAAGGACCTGTATTACGCAGCTAGGCTTTAAATGAACTGTATTACGCAGCTTTAAAGGAACTGTATTACGCAGCTAAGCTTTAAAGGAACTGTATTACGCAGCTTTAAAGTAACTGTATTACGCAGCTAAGCTTTAAAGGAACTGTATTAGCAGCTAAGCTTTAAAGGACCTGTATTACGCAGCTAAGCTTTAAAGGAACTGTATTACGCAGCTAACCTTTAAAGAACTGTATTACGCAGCTAGGCTTTAAAGGAACTGTATTACGCAGCTAAGCTTTAAAGGAACTGTATTACGCAGCTAGGCTTTAGGCTTTAAAGGAACTGTATTACGCAGCCTTGTTTTAAAGGAACTGTATTACGCAGCTAAGCTTTAAAGGAACTGTATTACGCAGCTAGGCTTTAAAGGAACTGTAATACGTAGCTAAGCTTTAAAGGAACTGTATTACGCAGCTAGGCTTTAAAGGAACTGTATTACGCAGCTAAGCTTTAAAGGAACTGTATTACGCAGCTAGGCTTTAAAGGAACTGTATTACGCAGCTAGGCTTTAAAGGAACTGTATTACGCAGCTAAGCTTTAAAGAACTGTATTACGCAGCTAAGCTTTAAAGGACTGTATTACGCAGCTAGGCTTTAAATTAACTGTATTACGCAGCTAAGCTTTAAAGGAACTGTATTACGCAGCTAAGCTTTAAAGGAACTGTATTACGCAGCTAAGCTTTAAAGGAACTGTATTACGCAGCTAAGCTTTAAAGAACTGTATTACGCAGCTAGGCTTTAAAGGACCTGTATTACGCAGCTAAGCTTTAAATTAACTGTATTACGCAGCTAGGCTTTAAAGGACCTGTATTAGCAGCTAGGCTTTAAAGGACCTGTATTACGCAGCTAAGCTTTAAAGAACTGTATTACGGAGCTAAGCTTTAAAGAACTGTATTACGCAGCTAAGCTTTAAAGGAACTGTATTACGCAGCTAAGCTTTAAAGGAACTGTATTACGCAGCTAAGCTTTAAATAACTGTATTACGCAGCTAAGCTTTAAAGGAACTGTATTACGCAGCTAGGCTTTAAAGGACTGTATTACGCAGCTAAGCTTTAAAGGAACTGTATTACGCAGCTAAGCTTTAAAGGAACTGTATTACGCAGCTAGGTTTTAAAGGAACTGTATTACGCAGCTAAGCTTTAAAGGAACTGTATTACGCAGCTAAGCTTTAAAGGAACTGTATTACGCAGCTAAGCTTTAAAGGAACTGTATTACGCAGCTAAGCTTTAAAGGAACTGTATTACGGAGCTAAGCTTTAAAGGAACTGTATTACGCAGCTAAGCTTTAAAGGAACTGTATTACGCAGCTAAGCTTTAAAGAACTGTATTACGCAGCTAAGCTTTAAATAACTGTATTACGCAGCTAAGCTTTAAAGGAACTGTATTACGCAGCTAAGCTTTAAAGGACCTGTATTACGCAGCTAAGCTTTAAATAACTGTATTACGCAGCTAAGCTTTAAATAACTGTATTACGCAGCTAAGCTTTAAAGGAACTGTATTACGCAGCTAAGCTTTAAAGGACCTGTATTACGCAGCTAAGCTTTAAAGAACTGTATTACGCAGCTAAGCTTTAAGGGAACTGTATTACACAGCTAAGCTTTAAAGGACCTGTATTACGCAGCTAGGCTTTAAAGGAACTGTATTACGCAGCTAAGCTTTAAATAACTGTATTACGCAGCTAAGCTTTAAAGAACTGTATTACGCAGCTAAGCTTTAAAGGAACTGTATTACGCAGCTAAGCTTTAAAGGAACTGTATTACGCAGCTAAGCTTTAAATAACTGTATTACGCAGCTAAGCTTTAAAGAACTGTATTACGCAGCTAGGCTTTAAAGGACCTGTATTACGCAGCTAAGCTTTAAAGGAACTGTATTACGCAGCTAGGCTTTAAAGGACCTGTATTACGCAGCTAGGCTTTAAAGGAACTGTATTACGCAGCTAAGCTTTAAATTAACTGTATTACGCAGCTAAGCTTTAAAGAACTGTATTACGCAGCTAAGCTTTAAAGGAACTGTATTACGCAGCGAAGCTTTAAAGGAACTGTATTACGCAGCTAAGCTTTAAAGAACTGTATTACGCAGCTAGGCTTTAAAGGACCTGTATTACGCAGCTAAGCTTTAAATTAACTGTATTAGCAGCTAGGCTTTAAAGGACCTGTATTACCCAGCTTTAAAGGACCTGTATTACGCAGCTAGGCTTTAAAGAACTGTATTACGCAGCTAAGCTTTAAAGGACCTGTATTACGCAGCTAAGCTTTAAAGGAACTGTATTACGCAGCTAAGCTTTAAAGGAACTGTATTACGCAGCTAAGCTTTAAAGGACCTGTATTACGCAGCTTTAAAGGAACTGTATTACGCAGCTAAGCTTTAAAGGAACTGTATTACGCAGCTAAGCTTTAAAGGAACTGTATTACGCATCTTTAAAGGAACTGTATTACGCAGCTAGGCTTTAAAGGAACTGTATTACGCAGCTAAGCTTTAAAGGAACTGTATTACGCAGCTAAGCTTTAAAGGAACTGTATTACGCAGCTAAGCTTTAAAGAACTGTATTACGCAGCTAAGCTTTAAAGGAACTGTATTACGCAGCTTTAAAGGAACTGTATTACGCAGCTAAGCTTTAAAGAACTGTATTACGCAGCTAAGCTTTAAAGGACCTGTATTACGCAGCTAAGCTTTAAAGGAACTGTATTACGAAGCTAAGCTTTAAAGGACCTGTATTACGCAGCTTTAAAGGACTTTATTACGCAGCTAGGCTTTAAAGGAACTGTATTACGCAGCTAAGCTTTAAAGGACCTGTATTACGCAGCTTTAAAGGAACTGTATTACGCAGCTAAGCTTTAAAGGAACTGTATTACGCAGCTAAGCTTTAAAGAACTGTATTACGCAGCTAAGCTTTAAATAACTGTATTACGCAGCTAAGCTTTAAAGGAACTGTATTACGCAGCTAAGCTTTAAAGGACCTGTATTACGCAGCTAAGCTTTAAAGGACCTGTATTACGCAGCTAGGCTTTAAAGGAACTGTATTACGCAGCTAAGCTTTAAATAACTGTATTACGCAGCTAAGCTTTAAAGGAACTGTATTACGCAGCTAAGCTTTAAAGGACCTGTATTACGCAGCTAAGCTTTAAAGAACTGTATTACGCAGCTAAGCTTTAAGGGAACTGTATTACGCAGCTAAGCTTTAAAGGACCTGTATTACGCAGCTAGGCTTTAAAGGAACTGTATTACGCAGCTAAGCTTTAAATAACTGTATTACGCAGCTAAGCTTTAAAGAACTGTATTACGCAGCTAAGCTTTAAAGGAACTGTATTACGCAGCTAAGCTTTAAAGGAACTGTATTACGCAGCTAAGCTTTAAAGAACTGTATTACGCAGCTAAGCTTTAAAGAACTGTATTACGCAGCTAGGCTTTAAAGGACCTGTATTACGCAGCTAAGCTTTAAAGGAACTGTATTACGCAGCTAGGCTTTAAAGGACCTGTATTACGCAGCTAGGCTTTAAAGGAACTGTATTACGCAGCTAAGCTTTAAATTAACTGTATTACGCAGCTAAGCTTTAAAGAACTGTATTACGCAGCTAAGCTTTAAAGGAACTGTATTACGCAGCTAACCTTTAAAGGAACTGTATTACGCAGCTAAGCTTTAAAGAACTGTATTACGCAGCTAGGCTTTAAAGGACCTGTATTACGCAGCTAAGCTTTAAATTAACTGTATTAGCAGCTAGGCTTTAAAGGACCTGTATTACCCAGCTAAGCTTTAAAGTACCTGTATTACGCAGCTAGGCTTTAAAGAACTGTATTACGCAGCTAAGCTTTAAAGGACCTGTATTACGCAGCTAAGCTTTAAAGGAACTGTATTACGCAGCTAAGCTTTAAAGGAACTGTATTACGCAGGTAAGCTTTAAAGGACCTGTATTACGCAGCTTTAAAGGAACTGTATTACGCAGTTAAGCTTTAAAGGAACTGTATTACGCAGCTAAGCTTTAAAGGAACTGTATTACGCATCTTTAAAGGAACTGTATTACGCAGCTAGGCTTTAAAGGAACTGTATTACGCAGCTAAGCTTTAAAGGAACTGTATTACGCAGCTAAGCTTTAAAGGAACTGTATTACGCAGCTAAGCTTTAAAGAACTGTATTACGCAGCTAAGCTTTAAAGGAACTGTATTACGCAGCTTTAAAGGAACTGTATTACGCAGCTAAGCTTTAAAGAACTGTATTACGCAGCTAAGCTTTAAAGGACCTGTATTACGCAGCTAAGCTTTAAAGGAACTGTATTACGAAGCTAAGCTTTAAAGGACCTGTATTACGCAGCTTTAAAGAACTTTATTACGCAGCTAGGCTTTAAAGGAACTGTATTACGCAGCTAAGCTTTAAAGGACCTGTATTACGCAGCTTTAAAGGAACTGTATTACGCAGGTAAGCTTTAAAGGACCTGTATTACGCAGCTAAGCTTTAAAGGAACTGTATTACGGAGCTAAGCTTTAAAGGAACTGTATTACACAGCTAAGCTTTAAAGGAACTGTATTACGCAGCTAAGCTTTAAAGAACTGTATTACGCAGCTAAGCTTTAAAGAACTGTATTACGCAGCTTTAAAGAACTGTATTACGCAGCTAAGCTTTAAGGGAACTGTATTACGCAGCTAAGCTTTAAAGGACCTGTATTACGCAGCTAGGCTTTAAAGGAACTGTATTACGCAGCTAAGCTTTAAATAACTGTATTACGCAGCTAAGCTTTAAAGAACTGTATTACGCAGCTAAGCTTTAAAGGAACTGTATTACGCAGCTAAGCTTTAAAGGAACTGTATTACGCAGCTAAGCTTTAAAGAACTGTATTACGCAGCTAAGCTTTAAAGAACTGTATTACGCAGCTAGGCTTTAAAGGAACTGTATTACGCAGCTAAGCTTTAAAGGAACTGTATTACGCAGCTAAGCTTTAAAGAACTGTATTACGCAGCTAGGCTTTAAATGACCTGTATTACGCAGCTAAGCTTTAAATTAACTGTATTAGCAGCTAGGCTTTAAAGGACCTGTATTACCCAGCTAAGCTTTAAAGGACCTGTATTACGCAGCTAGGCTTTAAAGAACTGTATTACGCAGCTAAGCTTTAAAGGACCTGTATTACGCAGCTAAGCTTTAAAGGAACTGTATTACGCAGCTAAGCTTTAAAGGAACTGTATTACGCAGCTAAGCTTTAAAGGACCTGTATTACGCAGCTTTAAAGGAACTGTATTACGCAGCTAAGCTTTAAAGGAACTGTATTACGCAGCTAAGCTTTAAAGGAACTGTATTACGCATCTTTAAAGGAACTGTATTACGCAGCTAGGCTTTAAAGGAACTGTATTACGCAGCTAAGCTTTAAAGGAACTGTATTACGCAGCTAAGCTTTAAAGGAACTGTATTACGCAGCTAAGCTTTAAAGAACTGTATTACGCAGCTAAGCTTTAAAGGAACTGTATTACGCAGCTTTAAAGGAACTGTATTACGCAGCTAAGCTTTAAAGAACTGTATTACGCAGCTAAGCTTTAAAGGACCTGTATTACGCAGCTAAGCTTTAAAGGAACTGTATTACGAAGCTAAGCTTTAAAGGACCTGTATTACGCAGCTTTAAAGAACTTTATTACGCAGCTAGGCTTTAAAGGAACTGTATTACGCAGCTAAGCTTTAAAGGACCTGTATTACGCAGCTTTAAAGGAACTGTATTACGCAGCTAAGCTTTAAAGGACCTGTATTACGCAGCTAAGCTTTAAAGGAACTGTATTACGCAGCTAAGCTTTAAAGGAACTGTATTACACAGCTAAGCTTTAAAGGAACTGTATTACGCAGCTAAGCTTTAAAGAACTGTATTACGCAGCTAAGCTTTAAAGAACTGTATTACGCAGCTTTAAAGAACTGTATTACGCAGCTAAGCTTTAAAGGAACTGTATTACGCAGCTAGGCTTTAAAGCAACTGTATTACGCAGCTAAGCTTTAAAGGAACTGTATTACGCAGCTAGGCTTTAAAGGAACTGTATTACGCCGCTAAGCTTTAAAGGAACTGTATTACGCAGCTAAGCTTTAAAGAACTGTATTACGCAGCTAAGCTTTAAAGGAACTGTATTACGCAGCTAAGCTTTAAAGAACTGTATTACGCAGCTAGGCTTTAAAGGACCTGTATTACGCAGCTAAGCTTTAAAGGAACTGTATTACGCAGCTAAGCTTTAAAGGACCTGTATTACGCAGCTTTAAAGAACTTTATTACGCAGCTAGGCTTTAAAGGAACTGTATTATGCAGCTAAGCTTTAAAGGACCTGTATTACGCAGCTTTAAAGGAACTGTATTACGCAGCTAAGCTTTAAAGGACCTGTATTACGCAGCTAAGCTTTAAAGGAACTGTATTACGCAGCTAAGCTTTAAAGGAACTGTATTACGCAGCTAAGCTTTAAAGAACTGTATTATGCAGCTAAGCTTTAAAGAACTGTATTACGCAGCTAAGCTTTAAAGGAACTGTATTACGCAGCTAAGCTTTAAAGAACTGTATTACGCAGCTAAGCTTTAAAGGAACTGTATTACGCAGCTAAGCTTTAAATAACTGTATTACGCAGCTAAGCTTTAAAGAACTGTATTACGCAGCTAAGCTTTAAAGGAACTGTATTACGCAGCTAAGCTTTAAAGGAACTGTATTACGCAGCTAAGCTTTAAAGAACTGTATTACGCAGCTAAGCTTTAAAGAACTGTATTACGCAGCTAAGCTTTAAAGGACCTGTATTACGCAGCTAGGCTTTAAAGGACCTGTATTACGCAGCTAAGCTTTAAATTAACTGTATTACACAGCTAAGCTTTAAAGAACTGTATTACGCAGCTCGGCTTTAAAGGAACTGTATTACGCAGCTTTAAAGGAACTGTATTACGCAGCTAGGCTTTAAAGGAACTGTATTACGCAGCTTTAAAGGAACTGTATTACGCAGCTAAGCTTTAAAGGAACTGTATTACGCAGCTAAGCTTTAAAGGAACTGTATTACGCAGCTAAGCTTTAAAGGACCTGTATTACGCAGCTTTAAAGGAACTGTATTACGCAGCTAAGCTTTAAAGGACCTGTATTACGCAGCTTTAAAGGAACTGTATTACGCAGCTAAGCTTTAAAGAACTGTATTACGCAGCTAGGCTTTAAAGGACCTGTATTACGCAGCTAAGCTTTAAAGGAACTGTATTACGCAGCTAAGCTTTAAAGGACCTGTATTACGCAGCTTTAAAGAACTTTATTACGCAGCTAGGCTTTAAAGGAACTGTATTACGCAGCTAAGCTTTAAAGGACCTGTATTACGCAGCTTTAAAGGAACTGTATTACGCAGCTAAGCTTTAAAGGACCTGTATTACGCAGCTAAGCTTTAAAGGAACTGTATTACGCAGCTAAGCTTTAAAGGAACTGTATTACGCAGCTAAGCTTTAAAGAACTGTATTATGCAGCTAAGCTTTAAAGAACTGTATTACGCAGCTAAGCTTTAAAGGAACTGTATTACGCAGCTAAGCTTTAAAGAACTGTATTACGCAGCTAAGCTTTAAAGGAACTGTATTACGCAGCTAAGCTTTAAATAACTGTATTACGCAGCTAAGCTTTAAAGAACTGTATTACGCAGCTAAGCTTTAAAGGAACTGTATTACGCAGCTAAGCTTTAAAGGAACTGTATTACGCAGCTAAGCTTTAAAGAACTGTATTACGCAGCTAAGCTTTAAAGAACTGTATTACGCAGCTAAGCTTTAAAGGACCTGTATTACGCAGCTAGGCTTTAAAGGACCTGTATTACGCAGCTAAGCTTTAAATTAACTGTATTACACAGCTAAGCTTTAAAGAACTGTATTACGCAGCTCGGCTTTAAAGGAACTGTATTACGCAGCTTTAAAGGAACTGTATTACGCAGCTAGGCTTTAAAGGAACTGTATTACGCAGCTTTAAAGGAACTGTATTACGCAGCTAAGCTTTAAAGGAACTGTATTACGCAGCTAAGCTTTAAAGGAACTGTATTACGCAGCTAAGCTTTAAAGGACCTGTATTACGCAGCTTTAAAGGAACTGTATTACGCAGCTAAGCTTTAAAGGACCTGTATTACGCAGCTTTAAAGGAACTGTATTACGCAGCTAAGCTTTAAAGGAACTGTATTACGCAGCTAAGCTTTAAAGGAACTGTATTACGCAGCTAAGCTTTAAAGGACCTGTATTACGCATCTAAGCTTTAAAGAACTGTATTACGCAGCTAAGCTTTAAAGGACCTGTATTACGCAGCTTTAAAGGAACTGTATTACGCAGCTAAGCTTTAAAGGACCTGTATTACGCAGCTTTAAAGGAACTGTATTATGCAGCTAAGCTTTAAAGGAACTGTATTACGCAGCTAAGCTTTAAAGGAACTGTATTACGCAGCTAAGCTTTAAAGAACTGTATTACGCAGCTAAGCTTTAAAGGACCTGTATTACGCAGCTAAGCTTTAAAGGAACTGTATTACGCAGCTAGGCTTTAAAGGAACTGTATTACGCAGCTAGGCTTTAAAGGAACTGTATTACGCAGCTAAGCTTTAAAGGACCTGTATTACGCAGCTTTAAAGGAACTGTATTACGCAGCTAAGCTTTAAAGGACCTGTATTACGCAGCTAAGCTTTAAAGGAACTGTATTACGCAGCTAAGCTTTAAAGGAACTGTATTACGCAGCTAAGCTTTAAAGAACTGTATTACGCAGCTAAGCTTTAAAGGAACTGTATTACGCAGCTAGGCTTTAAAGAACTGTATTACGCAGCTAAGCTTTAAAGAACTGTATTACGCAGCTTTAAAGAACTGTATTACGCAGCTAAGCTTTAAAGGACCTGTATTACGCAGCTAAGCTTTAAAGGAACTGTATTACGCAGCTAAGCTTTAAAGGACCTGTATTACGCAGCTTTAAAGGAACTGTATTACGCAGCTAAGCTTTAAAGGAACTGTATTACGCAGCTAAGCTTTAAAGAACTGTATTACGCAGCTAAGCTTTAAAGAACTGTATTACGCAGCTAAGCTTTAAAGAACTGTATTACGCAGCTAAGCTTTAAAGGAACTGTATTACGCAGCTAAGCTTTAAAGGAACTGTATTACGCAGCTAAGCTTTAAAGGAACTGTATTACGCAGCTAAGCTTTAAATGAACTGTATTACGCAGCTAAGCTTTAAATGAACTGTATTACGCAGCTAAGCTTTAAATGAACTGTATTACGCAACTAAGCTTTAAAGAACTGTATTACGCAGATAAGCTTTAAAGGAACTGTATTACGCAGCTAAGCTTTAAAGGAACTGTATTACGCAGCTAAGCTTTAAAGAACTGTATTACGCAGCTAAGCTTTAAAGAACTGTATTACGCAGCTAAGCTTTAAATGAACTGTATTACGCAGCTAAGCTTTAAATGAACTGTATTACGCAGCTAAGCTTTAAAGGAACTGTATTACGCAGCTAAGCTTTAAAGGAACTGTATTACGCAGCTAAGCTTTAAAGAACTGTATTACGCAGCTAAGCTTTAAAGGAACTGTATTACGCAGCTAAGCTTTAAAGGAACTGTATTACGCAGCTAAGCTTTAAAGAACTGTATTACGCAGCTAAGCTTTAAAGGACCTGTATTACGCAGCTAAGCTTTAAATGAACTGTATTACGCAGCTAAGCTTTAAAGAACTGTATTACGCAGCTAAGCTTTAAAGGAACTGTATTACGCAGGTAAGCTTTAAAGGACCTGTATTACGCAGCTAAGCTTTAAAGGAACTGTATTACGGAGCTAAGCTTTAAAGGAACTGTATTACGCAGCTAAGCTTTAAAGAACTGTATTACGCAGCTTTAAAGGACCTGTATTACGCAGCTAAGCTTTAAAGGAACTGTATTACGCAGCTAAGCTTTAAAGGAACTGTATTACGCAGCTAGGCTTTAAAGGAACTGTATTACGCAGCTAAGCTTTAAAGGACCTGTATTACGCAGCTAAGCTTTAAAGGAACTGTATTACGCAGCTAAGCTTTAAAGAACTGTATTACGCAGCTAAGCTTTAAAGGACCTGTATTACGCAGCTAAGCTTTAAAGGAACTGTATTACGCAGCTAGGCTTTAAAGGAACTGTATTACGCAGCTAGGCTTTAAAGGAACTGTATTACGCAGCTAAGCTTTAAAGGACCTGTATTACGCAGCTTTAAAGGAACTGTATTACGCAGCTAAGCTTTAAAGGACCTGTATTACGCAGCTAAGCCTTAAAGGAACTGTATTACGCAGCTAAGCTTTAAAGGAACTGTATTACGCAGCTAAGCTTTAAAGAACTGTATTACGCAGCTAAGCTTTAAAGGAACTGTATTACGCAGCTAGGCTTTAAAGAACTGTATTACGCAGCTAAGCTTTAAAGAACTGTATTACGCAGCTTTAAAGAACTGTATTACGCAGCTAAGCTTTAAAGGAACTGTATTACGCAGCTAAGCTTTAAAGGACCTGTATTACGCAGCTTTAAAGGAACTGTATTACGCAGCTAAGCTTTAAAGGAACTGTATTACGCAGCTAAGCTTTAAAGAACTGTATTACGCAGCTAAGCTTTAAAGAACTGTATTACGCAGCTAAGCTTTAAAGAACTGTATTACGCAGCTAAGCTTTAAGGGAACTGTATTACACAGCTAAGCTTTAAAGGACCTGTATTACGCAGCTAGGCTTTAAAGGAACTGTATTACGCAGCTAAGCTTTAAATAACTGTATTACGCAGCTAAGCTTTAAAGAACTGTATTACGCAGCTAAGCTTTAAAGGAACTGTATTACGCAGCTAAGCTTTAAAGGAACTGTATTACGCAGCTAAGCTTTAAAGAACTGTATTACGCAGCTAAGCTTTAAAGAACTGTATTACGCAGCTAGGCTTTAAAGGACCTGTATTACGCAGCTAAGCTTTAAAGGAACTGTATTAAGCAGCTAGGCTTTAAAGGACCTGTATTACGCAGCTAGGCTTTAAAGGAACTGTATTACGCAGCTAAGCTTTAAATTAACTGTATTACGCAGCTAAGCTTTAAAGAACTGTATTACGCAGCTAAGCTTTAAAGGAACTGTATTACGCAGCGAAGCTTTAAAGGAACTGTATTACGCAGCTAAGCTTTAAAGAACTGTATTACGCAGCTAGGCTTTAAAGGACCTGTATTACGCAGCTAAGCTTTAAATTAACTGTATTAGCAGCTAGGCTTTAAAGGACCTGTATTACCCAGCTTTAAAGGACCTGTATTACGCAGCTAGGCTTTAAAGAACTGTATTACGCAGCTAAGCTTTAAAGGACCTGTATTACGCAGCTAAGCTTTAAAGGAACTGTATTACGCAGCTAAGCTTTAAAGGAACTGTATTACGCAGCTAAGCTTTAAAGGACCTGTATTACGCAGCTTTAAAGGAACTGTATTACGCAGCTAAGCTTTAAAGGAACTGTATTACGCAGCTAAGCTTTAAAGGAACTGTATTACGCATCTTTAAAGGAACTGTATTACGCAGCTAGGCTTTAAAGGAACTGTATTACGCAGCTAAGCTTTAAAGGAACTGTATTACGCAGCTAAGCTTTAAAGGAACTGTATTACGCAGCTAAGCTTTAAAGAACTGTATTACGCAGCTAAGCTTTAAAGGAACTGTATTACGCAGCTTTAAAGGAACTGTATTACGCAGCTAAGCTTTAAAGAACTGTATTACGCAGCTAAGCTTTAAAGGACCTGTATTACGCAGCTAAGCTTTAAAGGAACTGTATTACGAAGCTAAGCTTTAAAGGACCTGTATTACGCAGCTTTAAAGAACTTTATTACGCAGCTAGGCTTTAAAGGAACTGTATTACGCAGCTAAGCTTTAAAAGACTTGTATTACGCAGCTTTAAAGGAACTGTATTACGCAGCTAAGCTTTAAAGGAACTGTATTACGCAGCTAAGCTTTAAAGAACTGTATTACGCAGCTAAGCTTTAAATAACTGTATTACGCAGCTAAGCTTTAAAG
Source organism: Notolepis coatsorum (assembly GCF_963971535.1). Classification (NCBI taxonomy): domain Eukaryota; kingdom Metazoa; phylum Chordata; class Actinopteri; order Aulopiformes; family Paralepididae; genus Notolepis; species Notolepis coatsorum. The sequence goes on from NC_140175.1 coordinate 124,610,548, forward strand.
GAACTGTATTACGCAGCTAAGCTTTAAAGGACCTGTATTACGCAGCTAAGCTTTAAATAACTGTATTACGCAGCTAAGCTTTAAATAACTGTATTACGCAGCTAAGCTTTAAAGGAACTGTATTACGCAGCTAAGCTTTAAAGGACCTGTATTACGCAGCTAAGCTTTAAAGAACTGTATTACGCAGCTAAGCTTTAAGGGAACTGTATTACGCAGCTAAGCTTTAAAGGACCTGTATTACGCAGCTAGGCTTTAAAGGAACTGTATTACGCAGCTAAGCTTTAAATAACTGTATTACGCAGCTAAGCTTTAAAGAACTGTATTACGCAGCTAAGCTTTAAAGGAACTGTATTACGCAGCTAAGCTTTAAAGGAACTGTATTACGCAGCTAAGCTTTAAAGAACTGTATTACGCAGCTAAGCTTTAAAGAACTGTATTACGCAGCTAGGCTTTAAAGGACCTGTATTACGCAGCTAAGCTTTAAAGGAACTGTATTACGCAGCTAGGCTTTAAAGGACCTGTATTACGCAGCTAGGCTTTAAAGGAACTGTATTACGCAGCTAAGCTTTAAATTGACTGTATTACGCAGCTAAGCTTTAAAGAACTGTATTACGCAGCTAAGCTTTAAAGGAACTGTATTACGCAGCTAACCTTTAAAGGAACTGTATTACGCAGCTAAGCTTTAAAGAACTGTATTACGCAGCTAGGCTTTAAAGGACCTGTATTACGCAGCTAAGCTTTAAATTAACTGTATTAGCAGCTAGGCTTTAAAGGACCTGTATTACCCAGCTAAGCTTTAAAGTACCTGTATTACGCAGCTAGGCTTTAAAGAACTGTATTACGCAGCTAAGCTTTAAAGGACCTGTATTACGCAGCTAAGCTTTAAAGGAACTGTATTACGCAGCTAAGCTTAAAAGGAACTGTATTACGCAGGTAAGCTTTAAAGGACCTGTATTACGCAGCTTTAAAGGAACTGTATTACGCAGTTAAGCTTTAAAGGAACTGTATTACGCAGCTAAGCTTTAAAGGAACTGTATTACGCATCTTTAAAGGAACTGTATTACGCAGCTAGGCTTTAAAGGAACTGTATTACGCAGCTAAGCTTTAAAGGAACTGTATTACGCAGCTAAGCTTTAAAGCAACTGTATTACGCAGCTAAGCTTTAAAGAACTGTATTACGCAGCTAAGCTTTAAAGGAACTGTATTACGCAGCTTTAAAGGAACTGTATTACGCAGCTAAGCTTTAAAGAACTGTATTACGCAGCTAAGCTTTAAAGGACCTGTATTACGCAGCTAAGCTTTAAAGGAACTGTATTACGAAGCTAAGCTTTAAAGGACCTGTATTACGCAGCTTTAAAGAACTTTATTACGCAGCTAGGCTTTAAAGGAACTGTATTACGCAGCTAAGCTTTAAAGGACCTGTATTACGCAGCTTTAAAGGAACTGTATTACGCAGCTAAGCTTTAAAGGACCTGTATTACGCAGCTAAGCTTTAAAGGAACTGTATTACGGAGCTAAGCTTTAAAGGAACTGTATTACACAGCTAAGCTTTAAAGGAACTGTATTACGCAGCTAAGCTTTAAAGAACTGTATTACGCAGCTAAGCTTTACAGAACTGTATTACGCAGCTTTAAAGAACTGTATTACGCAGCTAAGCTTTAAGGGAACTGTATTACGCAGCTAAGCTTTAAAGGACCTGTATTACGCAGCTAGGCTTTAAAGGAACTGTATTACGCAGCTAAGCTTTAAATAACTGTATTACGCAGCTAAGCTTTAAAGAACTGTATTACGCAGCTAAGCTTTAAAGGAACTGTATTACGCAGCTAAGCTTTAAAGGAACTGTATTACGCAGCTAAGCTTTAAAGAACTGTATTACGCAGCTAAGCTTTAAAGAACTGTATTACGCAGCTAGGCTTTAAAGGAACTGTATTACGCAGCTAAGCTTTAAAGGAACTGTATTACGCAGCTAAGCTTTAAAGAACTGTATTACGCAGCTAGGCTTTAAAGGACCTGTATTACGCAGCTAAGCTTTAAATTAACTGTATTAGCAGCTAGGCTTTAAAGGACCTGTATTACCCAGCTAAGCTTTAAAGGACCTGTATTACGCAGCTAGGCTTTAAAGAACTGTATTACGCAGCTAAGCTTTAAAGGACCTGTATTACGCAGCTAAGCTTTAAAGGAACTGTATTACGCAGCTAAGCTTTAAAGGAACTGTATTACGCAGCTAAGCTTTAAAGGACCTGTATTACGCAGCTTTAAAGGAACTGTATTACGCAGCTAAGCTTTAAAGGAACTGTATTACGCAGCTAAGCTTTAAAGGAACTGTATTACGCATCTTTAAAGGAACTGTATTACGCAGCTAGGCTTTAAAGGAACTGTATTACGCAGCTAAGCTTTAAAGGAACTGTATTACGCAGCTAAGCTTTAAAGGAACTGTATTACGCAGCTAAGCTTTAAAGAACTGTATTACGCAGCTAAGCTTTAAAGGAACTGTATTACGCAGCTTTAAAGGAACTGTATTACGCAGCTAAGCTTTAAAGAACTGTATTACGCAGCTAAGCTTTAAAGGACCTGTATTACGCAGCTAAGCTTTAAAGGAACTGTATTACGAAGCTAAGCTTTAAAGGACCTGTATTACGCAGCTTTAAAGAACTTTATTACGCAGCTAGGCTTTAAAGGAACTGTATTACGCAGCTAAGCTTTAAAGGACCTGTATTACGCAGCTTTAAAGGAACTGTATTACGCAGCTAAGCTTTAAAGGACCTGTATTACGCAGCTAAGCTTTAAAGGAACTGTATTACGCAGCTAAGCTTTAAAGGAACTGTATTACACAGCTAAGCTTTAAAGGAACTGTATTACGCAGCTAAGCTTTAAAGAACTGTATTACGCAGCTAAGCTTTAAAGAACTGTATTACGCAGCTTTAAAGAACTGTATTACGCAGCTAAGCTTTAAAGGAACTGTATTACGCAGCTAGGCTTTAAAGCAACTGTATTACGCAGCTAAGCTTTAAAGGAACTGTATTACGCAGCTAGGCTTTAAAGGAACTGTATTACGCCGCTAAGCTTTAAAGGAACTGTATTACGCAGCTAAGCTTTAAAGAACTGTATTACGCAGCTAAGCTTTAAAGGAACTGTATTACGCAGCTAAGCTTTAAAGAACTGTATTACGCAGCTAGGCTTTAAAGGACCTGTATTACGCAGCTAAGCTTTAAAGGAACTGTATTACGCAGCTAAGCTTTAAAGGACCTGTATTACGCAGCTTTAAAGAACTTTATTACGCAGCTAGGCTTTAAAGGAACTGTATTATGCAGCTAAGCTTTAAAGGACCTGTATTACGCAGCTTTAAAGGAACTGTATTACGCAGCTAAGCTTTAAAGGACCTGTATTACGCAGCTAAGCTTTAAAGGAACTGTATTACGCAGCTAAGCTTTAAAGGAACTGTATTACGCAGCTAAGCTTTAAAGAACTGTATTATGCAGCTAAGCTTTAAAGAACTGTATTACGCAGCTAAGCTTTAAAGGAACTGTATTACGCAGCTAAGCTTTAAAGAACTGTATTACGCAGCTAAGCTTTAAAGGAACTGTATTACGCAGCTAAGCTTTAAATAACTGTATTACGCAGCTAAGCTTTAAAGAACTGTATTACGCAGCTAAGCTTTAAAGGAACTGTATTACGCAGCTAAGCTTTAAAGGAACTGTATTACGCAGCTAAGCTTTAAAGAACTGTATTACGCAGCTAAGCTTTAAAGAACTGTATTACGCAGCTAAGCTTTAAAGGACCTGTATTACGCAGCTAGGCTTTAAAGGACCTGTATTACGCAGCTAAGCTTTAAATTAACTGTATTACACAGCTAAGCTTTAAAGAACTGTATTACGCAGCTCGGCTTTAAAGGAACTGTATTACGCAGCTTTAAAGGAACTGTATTACGCAGCTAGGCTTTAAAGGAACTGTATTACGCAGCTTTAAAGGAACTGTATTACGCAGCTAAGCTTTAAAGGAACTGTATTACGCAGCTAAGCTTTAAAGGAACTGTATTACGCAGCTAAGCTTTAAAGGACCTGTATTACGCAGCTTTAAAGGAACTGTATTACGCAGCTAAGCTTTAAAGGACCTGTATTACGCAGCTTTAAAGGAACTGTATTACGCAGCTAAGCTTTAAAGAACTGTATTACGCAGCTAGGCTTTAAAGGACCTGTATTACGCAGCTAAGCTTTAAAGGAACTGTATTACGCAGCTAAGCTTTAAAGGACCTGTATTACGCAGCTTTAAAGAACTTTATTACGCAGCTAGGCTTTAAAGGAACTGTATTACGCAGCTAAGCTTTAAAGGACCTGTATTACGCAGCTTTAAAGGAACTGTATTACGCAGCTAAGCTTTAAAGGACCTGTATTACGCAGCTAAGCTTTAAAGGAACTGTATTACGCAGCTAAGCTTTAAAGGAACTGTATTACGCAGCTAAGCTTTAAAGAACTGTATTATGCAGCTAAGCTTTAAAGAACTGTATTACGCAGCTAAGCTTTAAAGGAACTGTATTACGCAGCTAAGCTTTAAAGAACTGTATTACGCAGCTAAGCTTTAAAGGAACTGTATTACGCAGCTAAGCTTTAAATAACTGTATTACGCAGCTAAGCTTTAAAGAACTGTATTACGCAGCTAAGCTTTAAAGGAACTGTATTACGCAGCTAAGCTTTAAAGGAACTGTATTACGCAGCTAAGCTTTAAAGAACTGTATTACGCAGCTAAGCTTTAAAGAACTGTATTACGCAGCTAAGCCTTAAAGGACCTGTATTACGCAGCTAGGCTTTAAAGGACCTGTATTACGCAGCTAAGCTTTAAATTAACTGTATTACACAGCTAAGCTTTAAAGAACTGTATTACGCAGCTCGGCTTTAAAGGAACTGTATTACGCAGCTTTAAAGGAACTGTATTACGCAGCTAGGCTTTAAAGGAACTGTATTACGCAGCTTTAAAGGAACTGTATTACGCAGCTAAGCTTTAAAGGAACTGTATTACGCAGCTAAGCTTTAAAGGAACTGTATTACGCAGCTAAGCTTTAAAGGACCTGTATTACGCAGCTTTAAAGGAACTGTATTACGCAGCTAAGCTTTAAAGGACCTGTATTACGCAGCTTTAAAGGAACTGTATTACGCAGCTAAGCTTTAAAGGAACTGTATTACGCAGCTAAGCTTTAAAGGAACTGTATTACGCAGCTAAGCTTTAAAGGACCTGTATTACGCATCTAAGCTTTAAAGAACTGTATTACGCAGCTAAGCTTTAAAGGACCTGTATTACGCAGCTTTAAAGGAACTGTATTACGCAGCTAAGCTTTAAAGGACCTGTATTATGCAGCTTTAAAGGAACTGTATTATGCAGCTAAGCTTTAAAGGAACTGTATTACGCAGCTAAGCTTTAAAGGAACTGTATTACGCAGCTAAGCTTTAAAGAACTGTATTACGCAGCTAAGCTTTAAAGGACCTGTATTACGCAGCTAAGCTTTAAAGGAACTGTATTACGCAGCTAGGCTTTAAAGGAACTGTATTACGCAGCTAGGCTTTAAAGGAACTGTATTACGCAGCTAAGCTTTAAAGGACCTGTATTACGCAGCTTTAAAGGAACTGTATTACGCAGCTAAGCTTTAAAGGACCTGTATTACGCAGCTAAGCTTTAAAGGAACTGTATTACGCAGCTAAGCTTTAAAGGAACTGTATTACGCAGCTAAGCTTTAAAGAACTGTATTACGCAGCTAAGCTTTAAAGGAACTGTATTACGCAGCTAGGCTTTAAAGAACTGTATTACGCAGCTAAGCTTTAAAGAACTGTATTACGCAGCTTTAAAGAACTGTATTACGCAGCTAAGCTTTAAAGGACCTGTATTACGCAGCTAAGCTTTAAAGGAACTGTATTACGCAGCTAAGCTTTAAAGGACCTGTATTACGCAGCTTTAAAGGAACTGTATTACGCAGCTAAGCTTTAAAGGAACTGTATTACGCAGCTAAGCTTTAAAGAACTGTATTACGCAGCTAAGCTTTAAAGAACTGTATTACGCAGCTAAGCTTTAAAGAACTGTATTACGCAGCTAAGCTTTAAAGGAACTGTATTACGCAGCTAAGCTTTAAAGGAACTGTATTACGCAGCTAAGCTTTAAAGGAACTGTATTACGCAGCTAAGCTTTAAATGAACTGTATTACGCAGCTAAGCTTTAAATGAACTGTATTACGCAGCTAAGCTTTAAATGAACTGTATTACGCAACTAAGCTTTAAAGAACTGTATTACGCAGATAAGCTTTAAAGGAACTGTATTACGCAGCTAAGCTTTAAAGGAACTGTATTACGCAGCTAAGCTTTAAAGAACTGTATTACGCAGCTAAGCTTTAAAGAACTGTATTACGCAGCTAAGCTTTAAATGAACTGTATTACGCAGCTAAGCTTTAAATGAACTGTATTACGCAGCTAAGCTTTAAAGGAACTGTATTACGCAGCTAAGCTTTAAAGGAACTGTATTACGCAGCTAAGCTTTAAAGAACTGTATTACGCAGCTAAGCTTTAAAGGAACTGTATTACGCAGCTAAGCTTTAAAGGAACTGTATTACGCAGCTAAGCTTTAAAGAACTGTATTACGCAGCTAAGCTTTAAAGGACCTGTATTACGCAGCTAAGCTTTAAATGAACTGTATTACGCAGCTAAGCTTTAAAGAACTGTATTACGCAGCTAAGCTTTAAAGGAACTGTATTACGCAGGTAAGCTTTAAAGGACCTGTATTACGCAGCTAAGCTTTAAAGGAACTGTATTACGGAGCTAAGCTTTAAAGGAACTGTATTACGCAGCTAAGCTTTAAAGAACTGTATTACGCAGCTTTAAAGGACCTGTATTACGCAGCTAAGCTTTAAAGGAACTGTATTACGCAGCTAAGCTTTAAAGGAACTGTATTACGCAGCTAGGCTTTAAAGGAACTGTATTACGCAGCTAAGCTTTAAAGGACCTGTATTACGCAGCTAAGCTTTAAAGGAACTGTATTACGCAGCTAAGCTTTAAAGAACTGTATTACGCAGCTAAGCTTTAAAGGACCTGTATTACGCAGCTAAGCTTTAAAGGAACTGTATTACGCAGCTAGGCTTTAAAGGAACTGTATTACGCAGCTAGGCTTTAAAGGAACTGTATTACGCAGCTAAGCTTTAAAGGACCTGTATTACGCAGCTTTAAAGGAACTGTATTACGCAGCTAAGCTTTAAAGGACCTGTATTACGCAGCTAAGCCTTAAAGGAACTGTATTACGCAGCTAAGCTTTAAAGGAACTGTATTACGCAGCTAAGCTTTAAAGAACTGTATTACGCAGCTAAGCTTTAAAGGAACTGTATTACGCAGCTAGGCTTTAAAGAACTGTATTACGCAGCTAAGCTTTAAAGAACTGTATTACGCAGCTTTAAAGAACTGTATTACGCAGCTAAGCTTTAAAGGACCTGTATTACGCAGCTAAGCTTTAAAGGAACTGTATTACGCAGCTAAGCTTTAAAGGACCTGTATTACGCAGCTTTAAAGGAACTGTATTACGCAGCTAAGCTTTAAAGGAACTGTATTACGCAGCTAAGCTTTAAAGAACTGTATTACGCAGCTAAGCTTTAAAGAACTGTATTACGCAGCTAAGCTTTAAAGAACTGTATTACGCAGCTAAGCTTTAAAGGAACTGTATTACGCAGCTAAGCTTTAAAGGAACTGTATTACGCAGCTAAGCTTTAAAGGAACTGTATTACGCAGCTAAGCTTTAAATGAACTGTATTACGCAGCTAAGCTTTAAATGAACTGTATTACGCAGCTAAGCTTTAAATGAACTGTATTACGCAACTAAGCTTTAAAGAACTGTATTACGCAGATAAGCTTTAAAGGAACTGTATTACGCAGCTAAGCTTTAAAGGAACTGTATTACGCAGCTAAGCTTTAAAGAACTGTATTACGCAGCTAAGCTTTAAAGAACTGTATTACGCAGCTAAGCTTTAAATGAACTGTATTACGCAGCTAAGCTTTAAATGAACTGTATTACGCAGCTAAGCTTTAAAGGAACTGTATTACGCAGCTAAGCTTTAAAGGAACTGTATTACGCAGCTAAGCTTTAAAGAACTGTATTACGCAGCTAAGCTTTAAAGGAACTGTATTACGCAGCTAAGCTTTAAAGGAACTGTATTACGCAGCTAAGCTTTAAAGAACTGTATTACGCAGCTAAGCTTTAAAGGACCTGTATTACGCAGCTAAGCTTTAAATGAACTGTATTACGCAGCTAAGCTTTAAAGAACTGTATTACGCAGCTAAGCTTTAAAGGAACTGTATTACGCAGGTAAGCTTTAAAGGACCTGTATTACGCAGCTAAGCTTTAAAGGAACTGTATTACGGAGCTAAGCTTTAAAGGAACTGTATTACGCAGCTAAGCTTTAAAGAACTGTATTACGCAGCTTTAAAGGACCTGTATTACGCAGCTAAGCTTTAAAGGAACTGTATTACGCAGCTAAGCTTTAAAGGAACTGTATTACGCAGCTAGGCTTTAAAGGAACTGTATTACGCAGCTAAGCTTTAAAGGACCTGTATTACGCAGCTAAGCTTTAAATAACTGTATTACGCAGCTAAGCTTTAAATAACTGTATTACGCAGCTAAGCTTTAAAGGAACTGTATTACGCAGCTAAGCTTTAAAGGACCTGTATTACGCAGCTAAGCTTTAAAGAACTGTATTACGCAGCTAAGCTTTAAGGGAACTGTATTACGCAGCTAAGCTTTAAAGGACCTGTATTACGCAGCTAGGCTTTAAAGGAACTGTATTACGCAGCTAAGCTTTAAATAACTGTATTACGCAGCTAAGCTTTAAAGAACTGTATTACGCAGCTAAGCTTTAAAGGAACTGTATTACGCAGCTAAGCTTTAAAGGAACTGTATTACGCAGCTAAGCTTTAAAGAACTGTATTACGCAGCTAAGCTTTAAAGAACTGTATTACGCAGCTAGGCTTTAAAGGACCTGTATTACGCAGCTAAGCTTTAAAGGAACTGTATTACGCAGCTAGGCTTTAAAGGACCTGTATTACGCAGCTAGGCTTTAAAGGAACTGTATTACGCAGCTAAGCTTTAAATTAACTGTATTACGCAGCTAAGCTTTAAAGAACTGTATTACGCAGCTAAGCTTTAAAGGAACTGTATTACGCAGCTAAGCTTTACAGGAACTGTATTACGCAGCTAAGCTTTAAAGAACTGTATTACGCAGCTAGGCTTTAAAGGACCTGTATTACGCAGCTAAGCTTTAAATTAACTGTATTAGCAGCTAGGCTTTAAAGGACCTGTATTACCCAGCTAAGCTTTAAAGGACCTGTATTACGCAGCTAGGCTTTAAAGAACTGTATTACGCAGCTAAGCTTTAAAGGACCTGTATTACGCAGCTAAGCTTTAAAGGAACTGTATTACGCAGCTAAGCTTTAAAGGAACTGTATTACGCAGCTAAGCTTTAAAGGACCTGTATTACGCAGCTTTAAAGGAACTGTATTACGCAGCTAAGCTTTAAAGGAACTGTATTACGCAGCTAAGCTTTAAAGGAACTGTATTACGCATCTTTAAAGGAACTGTATTACGCAGCTAGGCTTTAAAGGAACTGTATTACGCAGCTAAGCTTTAAAGGAACTGTATTACGCAGCTAAGCTTTAAAGGAACTGTATTACGCAGCTAAGCTTTAAAGAACTGTATTACGCAGCTAAGCTTTAAAGGAACTGTATTACGCAGCTTTAAAGGAACTGTATTACGCAGCTAAGCTTTAAAGAACTGTATTACGCAGCTAAGCTTTAAAGGACCTGTATTACGCAGCTAAGCTTTAAAGGAACTGTATTACGAAGCTAAGCTTTAAAGGACCTGTATTACACAGCTTTAAAGAACTTTATTACGCAGCTAGGCTTTAAAGGAACTGTATTACGCAGCTAAGCTTTAAAGGACCTGTATTACGCAGCTTTAAAGGAACTGTATTACGCAGCTAAGCTTTAAAGGAACTGTATTACGCAGCTAAGCTTTAAAGAACTGTATTACGCAGCTAAGCTTTAAATAACTGTATTACGCAGCTAAGCTTTAAAGGAACTGTATTACGCAGCTAAGCTTTAAAGGACCTGTATTACGCAGCTAAGCTTTAAATAACTGTATTACGCAGCTAAGCTTTAAATAACTGTATTACGCAGCTAAGCTTTAAAGGAACTGTATTACGCAGCTAAGCTTTAAAGGACCTGTATTACGCAGCTAAGCTTTAAAGAACTGTATTACGCAGCTAAGCTTTAAGGGAACTGTATTACGCAGCTAAGCTTTAAAGGACCTGTATTACGCAGCTAGGCTTTAAAGGAACTGTATTACGCAGCTAAGCTTTAAATAACTGTATTACGCAGCTAAGCTTTAAAGAACTGTATTACGCAGCTAAGCTTTAAAGGAACTGTATTACGCAGCTAAGCTTTAAAGGAACTGTATTACGCAGCTAAGCTTTAAATAACTGTATTACGCAGCTAAGCTTTAAAGAACTGTATTACGCAGCTAGGCTTTAAAGGACCTGTATTACGCAGCTAAGCTTTAAAGGAACTGTATTACGCAGCTAGGCTTTAAAGGACCTGTATTACGCAGCTAGGCTTTAAAGGAACTGTATTACGCAGCTAAGCTTTAAATTAACTGTATTACGCAGCTAAGCTTTAAAGAACTGTATTACGCAGCTAAGCTTTAAAGGAACTGTATTACGCAGCTAAGCTTTAAAGGAACTGTATTACGCAGCTAAGCTTTAAAGAACTGTATTACGCAGCTAGGCTTTAAAGGACCTGTATTACGCAGCTAAGCTTTAAATTAACTGTATTAGCAGCTAGGCTTTAAAGGACCTGTATTACCCAGCTAAACTTTAAAGGACCTGTATTACGCAGCTAGGCTTTAAAGAACTGTATTACGCAGCTAAGCTTTAAAGGACCTGTATTACGCAGCTAAGCTTTAAAGGAACTGTATTACGCAGCTAAGCTTTAAAGGAACTGTATTACGCAGCTAAGCTTTAAAGGACCTGTATTACGCAGCTTTAAAGGAACTGTATTACGCAGCTAAGCTTTAAAGGAACTGTATTACGCAGCTAAGCTTTAAAGGAACTGTATTACGCATCTTTAAAGGAACTGTATTACGCAGCTAGGCTTTAAAGGAACTGTATTACGCAGCTAAGCTTTAAAGGAACTGTATTACGCAGCTAAGCTTTAAAGGAACTGTATTACGCAGCTAAGCTTTAAAGAACTGTATTACGCAGCTAAGCTTTAAAGGAACTGTATTACGCAGCTTTAAAGGAACTGTATTACGCAGCTAAGCTTTAAAGAACTGTATTACGCAGCTAAGCTTTAAAGGACCTGTATTACGCAGCTAAGCTTTAAAGGAACTGTATTACGAAGCTAAGCTTTAAAGGACCTGTATTACGCAGCTTTAAAGAACTTTATTACGCAGCTAGGCTTTAAAGGAACTGTATTACGCAGCTAAGCTTTAAAGGACCTGTATTACGCAGCTTTAAAGGAACTGTATTACGCAGCTAAGCTTTAAAGGACCTGTATTACGCAGCTAAGCTTTAAAGGAACTGTATTACGCAGCTAAGCTTTAAAGGAACTGTATTACACAGCTAAGCTTTAAAGGAACTGTATTACGCAGCTAAGCTTTAAAGAACTGTATTACGCAGCTAAGCTTTAAAGAACTGTATTACGCAGCTTTAAAGAACTGTATTACGCAGCTAAGCTTTAAAGGAACTGTATTACGCAGCTAGGCTTTAAAGCAACTGTATTACGCAGCTAAGCTTTAAAGGAACTGTATTACGCAGCTAGGCTTTAAAGGAACTGTATTACGCAGCTAAGCTTTAAAGGAACTGTATTACGCAGCTAAGTTTTAAAGAACTGTATTACGCAGCTAAGCTTTAAAGGAACTGTATTACGCAGCTAAGCTTTAAAGAACTGTATTACGCAGCTAGGCTTTAAAGGACCTGTATTACGCAGCTAAGCTTTAAAGGAACTGTATTACGCAGCTAAGCTTTAAAGGACCTGTATTACGCAGCTTTAAAGAACTTTATTACGCAGCTAGGCTTTAAAGGAACTGTATTACGCAGCTAAGCTTTAAAGGACCTGTATTACGCAGCTTTAAAGGAACTGTATTACGCAGCTAAGCTTTAAAGGACCTGTATTACGCAGCTAAGCTTTAAAGGAACTGTATTACGCAGCTAAGCTTTAAAGGAACTGTATTACGCAGCTAAGCTTTAAAGAACTGTATTACGCAGCTAAGCTTTAAAGAACTGTATTACGCAGCTAAGCTTTAAAGGAACTGTATTACGCAGCTAAGCTTTAAAGAACTGTATTACGCAGCTAAGCTTTAAAGGAACTGTATTACGCAGCTAAGCTTTAAAGAACTGTATTACGCAGCTAAGCTTTAAAGAACTGTATTACGCAGCTAAGCTTTAAAGGAACTGTATTACGCAGCTAAGCTTTAAAGGAACTGTATTACGCAGCTAAGCTTTAAAGAACTGTATTACGCAGCTAAGCTTTAAAGAACTGTATTACGCAGCTAAGCTTTAAAGGACCTGTATTACGCAGCTAGGCTTTAAAGGACCTGTATTACGCAGCTAAGCTTTAAATTAGCTGTATTACACAGCTAAGCTTTAAAGAACTGTATTACGCAGCTCGGCTTTAAAGGAACTGTATTACGCAGCTTTAAAGGAACTGTATTACGCAGCTAGGCTTTAACGGAACTGTATTACGCAGCTTTAAAGGAACTGTATTACGCAGCTAAGCTTTAAAGGAACTGTATTACGCAGCTAAGCTTTAAAGGAACTGTATTACGCAGCTAAGCTTTAAAGGAACTGTATTACGCAGCTAAGCTTTAAAGGACCTGTATTACGCATCTAAGCTTTAAAGAACTGTATTACGCAGCTAAGCTTTAAAGGACCTGTATTACGCAGCTTTAAAGGAACTGTATTACGCAGCTAAGCTTTAAAGGACCTGTATTACGCAGCTTTAAAGGAACTGTATTATGCAGCTAAGCTTTAAAGGAACTGTATTACGCAGCTAAGCTTTAAAGGAACTGTATTACGCAGCTAAGCTTTAAATAACTGTATTACGCAGCTAAGCTTTAAAGGACCTGTATTACGCAGCTAAGCTTTAAAGGAACTGTATTACGCAGCTAGGCTTTAAAGGAACTGTATTACGCAGCTAGGCTTTAAAGGAACTGTATTACGCAGCTAAGCTTTAAAGGACCTGTATTACGCAGCTTTAAAAGAACTGTATTACGCAGCTAAGCTTTAAAGGACCTGTATTACGCAGCTAAGCTTTAAAGGAACTGTATTACGCAGCTAAGCTTTAAAGGAACTGTATTACGCAGCTAAGCTTTAAAGAACTGTATTACGCAGCTAAGCTTTAAAGGAACTGTATTACGCAGCTAGGCTTTAAAGAACTGTATTACGCAGCTAAGCTTTAAAGAACTGTATTACGCAGCTTTAAAGAACTGTATTACGCAGCTAAGCTTTAAAGGACCTGTATTACGCAGCTAAGCTTTAAAGGAACTGTATTACGCAGCTAAGCTTTAAAGGACCTGTATTACGCAGCTTTAAAGGAACTGTATTACGCAGCTAAGCTTTAAAGGAACTGTATTACGCAGCTAAGCTTTAAAGAACTGTATTACGCAGCTAAGCTTTAAAGAACTGTATTACGCAGCTAAGCTTTAAAGAACTGTATTACGCAGCTAAGCTTTAAAGGAACTGTATTACGCAGCTAAGCTTTAAAGGAACTGTATTACGCAGCTAAACTTTAAAGGAACTGTATTACGCAGCTAAGCTTTAAATGAACTGTATTACGCAGCTAAGCTTTAAATGAACTGTATTACGCAGCTAAGCTTTAAATGAACTGTATTACGCAACTAAGCTTTAAAGAACTGTATTACGCAGATAAGCTTTAAAGGAACTGTATTACGCAGCTAAGCTTTAAAGGAACTGTATTACGCAGCTAAGCTTTAAAGAACTGTATTACGCAGCTAAGCTTTAAAGAACTGTATTACGCAGCTAAGCTTTAAATGAACTGTATTACGCAGCTAAGCTTTAAATGAACTGTATTACGCAGCTAAGCTTTAAAGGAACTGTATTACGCAGCTAAGCTTTAAAGGAACTGTATTACGCAGCTAAGCTTTAAAGAACTGTATTACGCAGCTAAGCTTTAAAGGAACTGTATTACGCAGCTAAGCTTTAAAGGAACTGTATTACGCAGCTAAGCTTTAAAGAACTGTATTACGCAGCTAAGCTTTAAAGGACCTGTATTACGCAGCTAAGCTTTAAATGAACTGTATTACGCAGCTAAGCTTTAAAGAACTGTATTACGCAGCTAAGCTTTAAAGGAACTGTATTACGCAGCTAAGCTTTAAAGGACCTGTATTACGCAGCTAAGCTTTAAAGGAACTGTATTACGGAGCTAAGCTTTAAAGGAACTGTATTACGCAGCTAAGCTTTAAAGAACTGTATTACGCAGCTTTAAAGGACCTGTATTACGCAGCTAAGTTTTAAAGGAACTGTATTACGCAGCTAAGCTTTAAAGGAACTGTATTACGCAGCTAGGCTTTAAAGGAACTGTATTACGCAGCTAAGCTTTAAAGGAACTGTATTACGCAGCTTTAAAGGACCTGTATTACGCAGCTAGGCTTTAAAGGAACTGTATTACGCAGCTAGGCTTTAAAGAACTGTATTACGCAGCTAAGCTTTAAAGGAACTGTATTACGGAGCTAAGCTTTAAAGGAACTGTATTACGGAGCTAAGCTTTAAAGGAACTGTATTACGCAGCTAAGCTTTAAAGGAACTGTATTACGCAGCTAATCTTTAAATTAACTGTATTACGCAGCTAAGCTTTAAAGGACCTGTATTACGCAGGCTTTAAATAACTGTATTACGCAGCTAGGCTTTAAATGAACTGTATTACGCAGCTAAGCTTTAAAGGACCTGTATTACGCAGCTAAGCTTTAAATAACTGTATTACGCAGCTTTAAATAACTGTATTACGCAGCTAAGCTTTAAATAACTGTATTACGCAGCTAAGCTTTAAAGGACCTGTATTACGCAGCTAGGCTTTAAAGGAACTGTATTACGCAGCTAGGCTTTAAAGGACCTGTATTACGCAGCTAGGCTTTAAATGAACTGTATTACGCAGCTTTAAAGAACTGTATTACGCAGCTAAGCTTTAAAGGAACTGTATTACGCAGCTAAGCTTTAAGGGAACTGTATTACGCAGCTAAGCTTTAAAGGAACTGTATTACGGAGCTAAGCTTTAAATGAACTGTATTACGCAGCTAAGCTTTAAAGGAACTGTATTACGCAGCTAAGCTTTAAAGGAACTGTATTACGCAGCTAAGCTTTAAAGGAACTGTATTACGCAGCTAAGCTTTAAAGAACTGTATTACGCAGCTAAGCTTTAAAGGAACTGTATTACGCAGCTAAGCTTTAAAGAACTGTATTACGCAGCTAAGCTTTAAAGGAACTGTATTACGCAGCTAAGCTTTAAAGGAACTGTATTACGCAGCTAAGCTTTAAAGAACTGTATTACCCAGCTAAGCTTTAAAGGACCTGTATTACGCAGCTAAGCTTTAAATGAACTGTATTACGCAGCTAAGCTTTAAAGAACTGTATTACGCAGCTAAGCTTTAAAGGAACTGTATTACGCAGCTAAGCTTTAAAGGACCTGTATTACGCAGCTAAGCTTTAAAGGAACTGTATTACGGAGCTAAGCTTTAAAGGAACTGTATTACGCAGCTAAGCTTTAAAGAACTGTATTACGCAGCTTTAAAGGACCTGTATTACGCAGCTAAGCTTTAAAGGAACTGTATTACGCAGCTAAGCTTTAAAGGAACTGTATTACGCAGCTTTAAAGAACTGTATTACGCAGCTAAGCTTTAAGGGAACTGTATTACGCAGCTAAGCTTTAAGGGAACTGTATTACGCAGCTAAGCTTTAAATGACCTTTATTAGCAGCTAGGCTTTAAAGGACCTGTATTAGCAGCTAGGCTTTAAAGGACCTGTATTAGCAGCTAGGCTTTAAATGACCTTTATTAGCAGCTAGGCTTTAAATGAACTGTATTACGCAGCTTTAAAGAACTGTATTACGCAGCTTTAAAGGACCTGTATTAGCAGCTAGGCTTTAAAGGACCTGTATTAGCAGCTAGGCTTTAAATGACCTTTATTAGCAGCTAGGCTTTAAATGAACTGTATTACGCAGCTTTAAAGAACTGTATTACGCAGCTTTAAAGGACCTGTATTAGCAGCTAGGCTTTAAATGACCTTTATTAGCAGCTAGGCTTTAAATGAACTGTATTACGCAGCTTTAAAGAACTGTATTACGCAGCTTTAAAGGACCTGTATTAGCAGCTAGGCTTTAAATGACCTTTATTAGCAGCTAGGCTTTAAATGAACTGTATTACGCAGCTTTAAAGAACTGTATTACGCAGCTTTAAAGGACCTGTATTTAGCAGCTAGGCTTTAAAGGACCTGTATTACACAGCTTTAAAGGAACTGTATTACGCAGCTAGGCTTTAAAGGAACTGTATTACGCAGCTAGGCTTTAAAGGCTTTAATGTTTAATGTTTAATGTTCTCAAACCCTCGAGTCACCCTTGTCGCAGTTCTGGAGAAATGGGTTAGGGTTAGGGTTTTCTTCACGTGTGTTTGTGGATAGCGTTAGCTGGATTTGATGCATATGCCAAAAAAGTTGCTCAATATCACATCTTGGACACACATTACAATGATCCATGTTTTATTTTTTTTAAACAATCACTATTAAGCGTGTGAACGACAAGTGTCACACCTTTCATCCTAGTTGCAGAACTGGACAGGTTAGGTTTAGGGTTAGGGGGTTAGGGTTAGCGTAACCCTAGGGTAACCCTAACCCCCTAACCCTAACCCCAACCCTTCATGAAAGAAAATTGGAACAATACATGAAAAATATATGTTTTACTGAGATCGCAGTTTTGGTCACTAGGGAGACAGGTAGTGGGTTTTTTTAAGGTTGACTCGAGGGTTAAAGGATACATTTTCTCCTTGAAAACTCTGTTTGGTCGACTCTGCAGGCAGAGCTCCTACGGGACGTGTCCACTCTGCAGCTCTGCTTGGAATATTTCCTGACATTGCAAAAGGGAGGTGTAGCGGTTACTTCCTGGTCTATAGGGAGGTGTAGTGGTCACGTCATTGTTGTTTCTGGCCGGTCCACCTTGCTTGAAATTGCAATGTATTTCCAATGGACACATTTCTAAATCGTCTCGTTTAAAACAAATAAAGCATGAACATTGGCACGGTGTACCTTTCTGTGTGTATTTATCCGCTATATATAGCTCAACATGGAACAATTACGTATAATTTTATTTCAACCAAAAATGCTTAAACAATAATGTTAGTGATAGAAGGGAACTTATTTTGTGCAAAAATGGAAAGCTTGCCAATGTTCATGAGGCAGAATTATTACAATAGCCGATAATACATTTTCCCAATGATAAATCCCTATACGGGTGGACCGCACAGGAAACTAAAGTGACGTCAGACTACACCTCCCTATAGGAAACTAAAGTGACGTCAGACTACACCTCCCTATAGGAAACTAAAGTGACGTCAGACTACACCTCCCTATAGGAAACTAAAGTGATGTCAGACTACACCTCCCTATAGGAAACTAAAGTGATGTCAGACTACACCTCCCTATAGGAAACTAAAGTGACGTCAGACTACACCTCCCTATAGGAAACTAAAGTGACGTCAGACTACACCTCCCTATAGGAAACTAAAGTGACGTCAGACTACACCTCCCTATAGGAAACTAAAGTGACGTCAGACTACACCTCCCTATAGGAAACTAAAGTGACGTCAGACTACACCTCCCTATTGGAAACTACAGTGACGTCAGACTACACCTCCCTATAGGAAACTAAAGTGAAGTCAGACTACACCTCCCTATAGGAAACTAAAGTGACATCAGACTACACCTCCCTATAGGAAACTAAAGTGACGTCAGACTACACCTCCTATAGGAAACTAAAGTGACGTCAGACTACACCTCCCTATAGGAAACTAAAGTGACGTCAGACTACACCTCCCTATAGTAAACTAAAGTGACGTCAGACTACACCTCCCTATAGGAAACTAAAGTGACGTCAGACTACACCTCCCTATAGGAAACTACAGTGACGTCAGACTACACCTCCCTATAGGAAACTAAAGTGACGTCAGACTACACCTCCCTATAGGAAACTAAAGTGACGTCAGACTACACCTCCCTATAGGAAACTAAAGTGACGTCAGACTGCACCTCCCTATAGGAAACTAAAGTGACGTCAGACTACACCTCCCTATAGGAAACTAAAGTGACGTCAGACTACACCTCCCTATAGGAAACGAAAGTGACGTCAGACTACACCTCCCTATAGGAAACTACAGTGATGTCAGACTACACCTCCCTATAGGAAACTACAGTGACGTCAGACTACACCTCCCTATAGGAAACTAAAGTGACGTCAGACTACACCTCCCTACAGGAAACTAAAGTGACGTCAGACTACACCTCCCTACAGGAAACTAAAGTGACGTCAGACTACACCCCCCTATAGGAAACTAAAGTGACGTCAGACTACACATCCCTATAGGAAACTAAAGTGATGTCAGACTACACCTCCCTATAGGAAACTAAAGTGACGTCAGACTACACCTCCCTATAGGAAACTAAAGTGACGTCAGACTACACCTCCCTATAGGAAACTAAAGTGACGTCAGACTACACCTCCCTATAGGAAACTAAAGTGATGTCAGACTACACCTCCCTATAGGAAACTAAAGTGATGTCAGACTACACCTCCCTATAGGAAACTAAAGTGACGTCAGACTACACCTCCCTATAGGAAACTAAAGTGACGTCAGACTACACCTCCCTATAGGAAACTAAAGTGACGTCAGACTACACCTCCCTATAGGAAACTAAAGTGACGTCAGACTACACCTCCCTATAGGAAACTAAAGTGATGTCAGACTGCACCTCCCTATAGGAAACTAAAGTGACGTCAGACTACACCTCCCTATAGGAAACTAAAGTGACGTCAGACTACACCTCCCTATAGGAAACGAAAGTGACGTCAGACTACACCTCCCTATAGGAAACTACAGTGATGTCAGACTACACCTCCCTATAGGAAACTACAGTGACGTCAGACTACACCTCCCTATAGGAAACTAAAGTGACGTCAGACTACACCTCCCTACAGGAAACTAAAGTGACGTCAGACTACACCTCCCTACAGGAAACTAAAGTGACGTCAGACTACACCCCCCTATAGGAAACTAAAGTGACGTCAGACTACACCTCCCTATAGGAAACTAAAGTGATGTCAGACTACACCTCCCTATAGGAAACTAAAGTGACGTCAGACTACACCTCCCTATAGGAAACTAAAGTGACATCAGACTACACCTCCCTATAGGAAACTAAAGTGACGTCAGACTACACCTCCCTATAGGAAACTAAAGTGACGTCAGACTACACCTCCCTATAGGAAACTAAAGTGACGTCAGACTACACCTCCCTATAGGAAACTAAAGTGATGTCAGACTACACCGCCCTATAGGAAACTAAAGTGACGTCAGACTACACCTCCCTATAGGAAACTAAAGTGACGTCAGACTACACCTCCCTATAGGAAACTAAAGTGACATCAGACTACACCTCCCTATAGGAAACTACAGTGACGTCAGACTACACCTCCCTATAGGAAACTAAAGTGACGTCAGACTACACCTCCTATAGGAAACTAAAGTGACGTCAGACTACACCTCCCTATAGGAAACTAAAGTGACGTCAGACTACACCTCCTATAGGAAACTAAAGTGACGTCAGACTACACCTCCTATAGGAAACTAAAGTGACGTCAGACTACACCTCCCTATAGGAAACTAAAGTGACGTCAGACTACACCTCCCTATAGGAAACTAAAGTGACGTCAGACTACACCTCCCTATAGGAAACTAAAGTGACGTCAGACTACACCTCCCTATAGGAAACTAAAGTGACGTCAGACTACACCTCCCTATAGGAAACTAAAGTGACGTCAGACTACACCTCCCTATAGTAAACTAAAGTGACGTCAGACTACACCTCCCTATAGGAAACTAAAGTGACGTCAGACTACACCTCCCTATAGTAAACTAAAGTGACGTCAGACTACACCTCCCTATAGGAAACTAAAGTGACGTCAGACTACACCTCCCTATAGGAAACTACAGTGACGTCAGACTACACCTCCCTATAGGAAACTAAAGTGACGTCAGACTACACCTCCCTATAGGAAACTAAAGTGATGTCAGACTACACCTCCCTATAGGAAACTAAAGTGACGTCAGACTACACCTCCCTATAGGAAACTAAAGTGACGTCAGACTACACCTCCCTATAGGAAACTACAGTGACGTCAGACTACACCTCCCTATAGTAAACTAAAGTGACGTCAGACTACACCTCCCTATAGGAAACTAAAGTGACGTCAGACTACACCTCCCTATTGCAAATGAGCTCTTCTCCTGAAAAGTGTCAACAGTCAGCAGCAGGTGGGAGCGGCGGCGACTCAGACCCATGTCCCTCAGCAGTGAGCAGGAGTAGCAGCTATCAAGTGGAGTTATGACGTCATGTTCGGGGCTAGAGCTTGAGGATTCAAACGACCTTCCGACACACCTCTCCTCCAGTGGAGCTCCAGTCGGAAGGTAGGAAGGCTTACGTTCATTGAAAGACTTCACCCAATCACTGTCTTATCTTTTTCTCACCCTCCAATTGTATTCCACAAAATGTAAATAGGGTCTGACAGCTCTGTGTCGGAGGTGTCTTCTTACATCCCACCACTACCACCTTCTTCTCCTCCCTAGATATTGGATTCATTAATAATAATAATAATAATAATAATAATAATAATAATAATAATAATAATAATAATAATAATAATAATAATAATAATAATAATAATAATAATAATAATAATAATAATAATAATAATAATAATAATAATAATAATAATAATAATAATAATAATAATAATAATAATAATAATAATAATAATAATAATAATAATAATAATAATAATAATAATAATAATAATAATAATAATAATAATAATAACAGTAGTGGGGTTTCATTCTACTCTAGGTCTCTGATGTATTGATATCACCACCCAGCACAACTACTAGAGTTAACACAGCCCTGTCACACACAGCCCTGTCACACACAACCCTGTCACACACAACCCTGTCACACACAGCCCTGTCACACACAACCCTGTCACACACAACCCTGTCACACACAGCCCTGTCACACACAACCCTGTCACACACAACCCTGTCACACACAGCCCTGTCACACACAACCCTGTCACACACAACCCTGTCACACACAGCCCTGTCACACACAACCCTGTCACACACAGCCCTGTCACACACAACCCTGTCACACACAGCCCTGTCACACACAACCCTGTCACACACAGCCCTGTCACACACAACCCTGTCACACACAACCCTGTCACACACAGCCCTGTCACACACAACCCTGTCACACACAACCCTGTCACACACAGCCCTGTCACACACAACCCTGTCACACACAGCCCTGTCACACACAACCCTGTCACACACAACCCTGTCACACACAGCCCTGTCACACACAACCCTGTCACACACAACCCTGTCACACACAACCCTGTCACACACAGCCCTGTCACCATGACCTAGAGTTAACACAACCCTGTCACACACAACCTTGGTCCATGACCTAGAGTTAACACAACCCTGTCACACACAACCTTGGTCCATGACCTAGAGTTAACACAACCCTGTCACACACAACCTTGGTCCATGACCTGGAGTTAACACAACCCTGTCACACACAACCTTGGTCCATGACCTAGAGTTAACACAACCCTGTCACACACAACCTTGGTCCATGACCTGGAGTTAACACAACCCTGTCACACACAACCTTGGTCCATGACCTGGAGTTAACACAACCCTGTCACACACAACCTTGGTCCATGACCTGGAGTTAACACAACCCTGTCACACACAACCTTGGTCCATGACCTGGAGTTAACACAACCCTGTCACACACAACCTTGGTCCATGACCTGGAGTTAACACAACCCTGTCACACACAACCTTGGTCCATGACCTAGAGTTAACACAACCCTGTCACACACAACCTTGGTCCATGACCTGGAGTTAACACAACCCTGTCACACACAACCTTGGTCCATGACCTGGAGTTAACACAACCCTGTCACACACAACCTTGGTCCATGACCTGGAGCCACCAGCTGGGTTGGTTGGCTGTGCTGTTGTTTGGTAGATAATCTGTGTGATAATTCATGTTAATTTCCTGGGGGTTGATCACAGGAATACATTTAGTTGATCCTTCATTACCTGCAATGGCTGAAGAGAAATCTCCTATGAGAAAAGAAGATATTCTATTCTACCCTAGAATACACTCAAATGGTTGGATAGAGTATCACATTGTTGAGATTCAACATGTTTTGCACTCAAACTAATAAGACTGGTTTAGACAAACCACGCTCCACAAGTCTCGTAAATGCAAATAGCTTCTCTGCCTGTAGACTTGCTCTGAGGGACTATAAATATTTGCACCTGCATCTCCTCTGTGATGGCAACCCACTTGTTTTGTGTTTAGCGATAGATCTCGTCATTGTGAGAGTTAACACTCGCTTGGTACCTGCTAACCTCACAAACCGTGAGGTTCTTTTGTGTTTTAATCCTCGACGATTTTAGATTATATGCAGGGGTGTAAAAAGTACCCAGAAATTATACTTAAGTGAAAGTATGGGTACCGTCTCAATATCTGACTCAAGTAAAAGTCAAAGTATCTGGCTAAAAACACACTTGAATAAAAGTCAAAAAGTCCTACTTTTAAATGTACTTAAGTACTAAAAAGTAAAAGTAATTTTTTTTAAAGGGATAGACCAGGGGTCTCAAACTCATTCCATCGTGGGCCAAGTTTTCATTTTAACTATACATTGCACCAGGTGAGTTAGTTGAAGAGGTGAGCCAATTAGTGAAATCATCAGCTGGTGTTTAGGCAAGGCTGGAATTAAACCAAGCAGACACTCTGCCCACAATGGAATGTGTTCTGCGATAGACAATGCTGAAATTAAAGAACAGAGGACACTTTTTTTTGCATTAAAATTATTTAATGCACTTCTCCATTGAAGGTAAACTAACATGGACGGCATTCACATCACAGCATGAATAATATCACAATATTAAAAACAGAATGGTGTATCCTGAATAATATCACAATTTTAACCACAGCATACTGGATTATCCTAAATAATATCACAATATTAAAGGCAGAATACTGGAGTACCCTGAATAATATCACAATATTAAAGGCAGAATACTGGAGTACCCTGAATAATATCACAATATTAAAGGCAGAATACTGGAGTACCCTGAATAATATCACAATATTAAAGACAGAATACTGGAGTACCCTGAATAATATCACAATATTAACCACAGCATAATGCGGATCTGACTGTCTATTCTTCTGATAGCAGGTGTTTAATCAAAGATCCACGCTTTCTAGTGTTGCACAAGGACCAATCAGCATGGGTATGGGCGGGTTCATTTTCCATTGATGGGGATTTGATTGGCTGTTTACCTGCGGTCGCAGGATTAATAACGTTAACGTTAGTTCGGCCAGATAAACAATTAAAATATACAAATTAAAATGGTTGGACCTGTGAGATTTGTACTTTGTACTTTGTAGGTCTGCATTTTAAATGTGAGGAGTAAAAAGTATGTTTTTTTTCTCTGAAATGTAATGGAGTAAAAGTACAAAGTATAATAACCTAATAATACTCGAGTAAAGTACAAATCCCCCAAAACAGTACTTAAGTATTGTAACGAAGTACAATTACTCAAGTACTTTACACCCCTGATTATATGTGATGGCTGTACATGTTGTGCACCGGTATTGTATGTGATTTTAGATTGTCAAATAAATTCAATCAATCAACAGAGGGGGAGGCGCCAGCTCCCTGTTGAGCTCAGGTACATTCTGTCAATCAAGGTTCAAGTGTCTTACATCTGCGCTTCACCTTCAGTGCTACTTCTAGATCCTTATAGTGGTTTCATTATCCAGTGTCTTCAGTGCAGATGAGGACATTCTCTAGTGTCTTTAGTGCAGGTAGAGTGATGATGATGACATTCTCTAGTGTCTTTAGTGCAGGTAGAGTGATGAGGACATTCTCTAGTGTCTTTAGTGCAGGTAGAGTGATGATGATGACATTCTCTAGTGTCTTTAGTGCAGGTAGAGTGATGAGGACATTCTCTAGTGTCTTTAGTGCAGGTAGAGTGATGAGGACATTCTCTAGTGTCTTTAGTGCAGGTAGAGTGATGATGATGACATTCTCTAGTGTCTTTAGTGCAGGTAGAGTGATGATGACATTCTCTAGTGTCTTTAGTGCAGGTAGAGTGATGATGATGACATTCTCTAGTGTCTTTAGTGCAGGTAGAGTGATGATGACATTCTCTAGTGTCTTTAGTGCAGGTAGAGTGATGATGATGACATTCTCTAGTGTCTTTAGTGCAGGTAGAGTGATGATGATGACATTCTCTAGTGTCTTTAGTGCAGGTAGAGTGATGATGACATTCTCTAGTGTCTTTAGTGCAGGTAGAGTGATGATGACATTCTCTAGTGTCTTTAGTGCAGGTAGAGTGATGATGATGACATTCTCTAGTGTCTTTAGTGCAGGTAGAGTGATGATGAGGACATTCTCTAGTGTCTTTAGTGCAGGTAGAGTGATGATGACATTCTCTAGTGTCTTTAGTGCAGGTAGAGTGATGATGACATTCTCTAGTGTCTTTAGTGCAGGTAGAGTGATGATGACATTCTCTAGTGTCTTTAGTGCAGGTAGAGTGATGATGACATTCTCTAGTCTAGTGTCTTTAGTGCAGGTAGAGTGATGATGACATTCTCTAGTGTCTTTAGTGCAGGTAGAGTGATGATGACATTCTCTAGTGTCTTTAGTGCAGGTAGAGTGATGATGAGGACATTCTCTAGTGTCTTTAGTGCAGGTAGAGTGATGATGATGACATTCTCTAGTGTCTTTAGTGCAGGTAGAGTGATGAGGACATTCTTTAGTGTCTTTAGTGCAGGTAGAGTGATGATGACATTCTCTAGTGTCTTTAGTGCAGGTAGAGTGATGATGACATTCTCTAGTGTCTTTAGTGCAGGTAGAGTGATGATGAGGACATTCTCTAGTGTCTTTAGTGCAGGTAGAGTGATGATGACATTCTCTAGTGTCTTTAGTGCAGGTAGAGTGATGAGGACATTCTCTAGTGTCTTTAGTGCAGGTAGAGTGATGATGATGACATTCTCTAGTGTCTTTAGTGCAGGTAGAGTGATGATGACATTCTCTAGTGTCTTTAGTGCAGGTAGAGTGATGATGACATTCTCTAGTGTCTTTAGTGCAGGTAGAGTGATGATGACATTCTCTAGTGTCTTTAGTGCAGGTAGAGTGATGATGAGGACATTCTCTAGTGTCTTTAGTGCAGGTAGAGTGATGATGACATTCTCTAGTGTCTTTAGTGCAGGTAGAGTGATGATGAGGACATTCTCTAGTGTCTTTAGTGCAGGTAGAGTGATGATGATGACATTCTCTAGTGTCTTTAGTGCAGGTAGAGTGATGATGATGACATTCTCTAGTGTCTTTAGTGCAGGTAGAGTGATGATGACATTCTCTAGTGTCTTTAGTGCAGGTAGAGTGATGATGATGACATTCTCTAGTGTCTTTAGTGCAGGTAGAGTGATGATGACATTATCTAGTGTCTTTAGTGCAGGTAGAGTGATGATGATGACATTCTCTAGTGTCTTTAGTGCAGGTAGAGTGATGATGATGACATTCTCTAGTGTCTTTAGTGCAGGTAGAGTGATGATGAGGACATTCTCTAGTGTCTTTAGTGCAGGTAGAGTGATGATGATGACATTCTCTAGTGTCTTTAGTGCAGGTAGAGTGATGATGATGACATTCTCTAGTGTCTTTAGTGCAGGTAGAGTGATGAGGACATTCTCTAGTGTCTTTAGTGCAGGTAGAGTGATGATGATGACATTCTCTAGTGTCTTTAGTGCAGGTAGAGTGATGATGACATTCTCTAGTGTCTTTAGTGCAGGTAGAGTGATGATGATGACATTCTCTAGTGTCTTTAGTGCAGGTAGAGTGATGATGAGGACATTCTCTAGTGTCTTTAGTGCAGGTAGAGTGATGATGACATTCTCTAGTGTCTTTAGTGCAGGTAGAGTGATGATGACATTCTCTAGTGTCTTTAGTGCAGGTAGAGTGATGATGATGACATTCTCTAGTGTCTTTAGTGCAGGTAGAGTGATGATGATGACATTCTCTAGTGTCTTTAGTGCAGGTAGAGTGATGATGAGGACATTCTCTAGTGTCTTTAGTGCAGGTAGAGTGATGATGACATTCTCTAGTGTCTTTAGTGCAGGTAGAGTGATGATGACATTCTCTAGTGTCTTTAGTGCAGGTAGAGTGATGATGAGGACATTCTCTAGTGACTTTAGTGCAGGTAGAGTGATTATGACATTCTCTAGTGTCTTTAGTGCAGGTAGAGTGATGATGATGACATTCTCTAGTGTCTTTAGTGCAGGTAGAGTGATGATGACATTCTCTAGTGTCTTTAGTGCAGGTAGAGTGATGATGACATTCTCTAGTGTCTTTAGTGCAGGTAGAGTGATGATGAGGACATTCTCTAGTGTCTTTAGTGCAGGTAGAGTGATGATGACATTCTCTAGTGTCTTTAGTGCAGGTAGAGTGATGATGACATTCTCTAGTGTCTTTAGTGCAGGTAGAGTGATGATGATGACATTCTCTAGTGTCTTTAGTGCAGGTAGAGTGATGATGATGACATTCTCTAGTGTCTTTAGTGCAGGTAGAGTGATGATGACATTCTCTAGTGTCTTTAGTGCAGGTAGAGTGATGATGATGACATTCTCTAGTGTCTTTAGTGCAGGTAGAGTGATGATGATGACATTCTCTAGTGTCTTTAGTGCAGGTAGAGTGATGAGGACATTCTCTAGTGTCTTTAGTGCAGGTAGAGTGATGATGACATTCTCTAGTGTCTTTAGTGCAGGTAGAGTGATGATGATGACATTCTCTAGTGTCTTTAGTGCAGGTAGAGTGATGATGAGGACATTCTCTAGTGTCTTTAGTGCAGGTAGAGTGATGATGACATTCTCTAGTGTCTTTAGTGCAGGTAGAGTGATGATGACATTCTCTAGTGTCTTTAGTGCAGGTAGAGTGATGATGAGGACATTCTCTAGTGTCTTTAGTGCAGGTAGAGTGATGATGACATTCTCTAGTGTCTTTAGTGCAGGTAGAGTGATGATGATGACATTCTCTAGTGTCTTTAGTGCAGGTAGAGTGATGATGACATTCTCTAGTGTCTTTAGTGCAGGTAGAGTGATGATGACATTCTCTAGTGTCTTTAGTGCAGGTAGAGTGATGATGAGGACATTCTCTAGTGTCTTTAGTGCAGGTAGAGTGATGATGTTATTCTCTAGTGTCTTTAGTGCAGGTAGAGTGATGATGACATTCTCTAGTGTCTTTAGTGCAGGTAGAGTGATGATGATGACATTCTCTAGTGTCTTTAGTGCAGGTAGAGTGATGATGATGACATTCTCTAGTGTCTTTAGTGCAGGTAGAGTGATGATGACATTCTCTAGTGTCTTTAGTGCAGGTAGAGTGATGATGATGACATTCTCTAGTGTCTTTAGTGCAGGTAGAGTGATGATGATGACATTCTCTAGTGTCTTTAGTGCAGGTAGAGTGATGAGGACATTCTCTAGTGTCTTTAGTGCAGGTAGAGTGATGATGACATTCTCTAGTGTCTTTAGTGCAGGTAGAGTGATGATGATGACATTCTCTAGTGTCTTTAGTGCAGGTAGAGTGATGATGACATTCTCTAGTGTCTTTAGTGCAGGTAGAGTGATGATGACATTCTCTAGTGTCTTTAGTGCAGGTAGAGTGATGATGATGACATTCTCTAGTGTCTTTAGTGCAGGTAGAGTGATGATGACATTCTCTAGTGTCTTTAGTGCAGGTAGAGTGATGATGACATTCTCTAGTGTCTTTTGTGCAGGTAGAGTGATGATCACATTCTCTAGTGTCTTTAGTGCAGGTAGAGTGATGATGAGGACATTCTCTAGTGTCTTTAGTGCAGGTAGAGTGATGATCACATTCTCTAGTGTCTTTAGTGCAGGTAGAGTGATGATCACATTCTCTAGTGTCTTTAGTGCAGGTAGAGTGATGATGATGACATTCTCTAGTGTCTTTAGTGCAGGTAGAGTGATGATCACATTCTCTAGTGTCTTTAGTGCAGGTAGAGTGATGAGGACATTCTCTAGTGTCTTTAGTGCAGGTAGAGTGATGATGATGACATTCTCTAGTGTCTTTAGTGCAGGTAGAGTGATGATGATGACATTCTCTAGTGTCTTTAGTGCAGGTAGAGTGATGATGACATTCTCTAGTGTCTTTAGTGCAGGTAGAGTGATGATGATGACATTCTCTAGTGTCTTTAGTGCAGGTAGAGTGATGATGATGACATTCTCTAGTGTCTTTAGTGCAGGTAGAGTGATGATGATGACATTCTCTAGTGTCTTTAGTGCAGGTAGAGTGATGATGATGACATTCTCTAGTGTCTTTAGTGCAGGTAGAGTGATGATGACATTCTCTAGTGTCTTTAGTGCAGGTAGAGTGATGATGATGACATTCTCTAGTGTCTTTAGTGCAGGTAGAGTGATGATGATGACATTCTCTAGTGTCTTTAGTGCAGGTAGAGTGATGATGACATTCTCTAGTGTCTTTAGTGCAGGTAGAGTGATGATGACATTCTCTAGTGTCTTTAGTGCAGGTAGAGTGATGATGATGACATTCTCTAGTGTCTTTAGTGCAGGTAGAGTGATGATGATGACATTCTCTAGTGGCTTTAGTGCAGGTAGAGTGATGATGATGACATTCTCTAGTGTCTTTAGTGCAGGTAGAGTGATGATGATGACATTCTCTAGTGTCTTTAGTGCAGGTAGAGTGATGATGACATTCTCTAGTGTCTTTAGTGCAGGTAGAGTGATGATGATGACATTCTCTAGTGTCTTTAGTGCAGGTAGAGTGATGATGATGACATTCTCTAGTGTCTTTAGTGCAGGTAGAGTGATGATGACATTCTCTAGTGTCTTTAGTGCAGGTAGAGTGATGATGATGACATTCTCTAGTGTCTTTAGTGCAGGTAGAGTGATGAGGACATTCTCTAGTGTCTTTAGTGCAGGTAGAGTGATGATGATGACATTCTCTAGTGTCTTTAGTGCAGGTAGAGTGATGATGATGACATTCTCTAGTGTCTTTAGTGCAGGTAGAGTGATGATGACATTCTCTAGTGTCTTTAGTGCAGGTAGAGTGATGATGATGACATTCTCTAGTGTCTTTAGTGCAGGTAGAGTGATGATGATGACATTCTCTAGTGTCTTTAGTGCAGGTAGAGTGATGATGACATTCTCTAGTGTCTTTAGTGCAGGTAGAGTGATGATGACATTCTCTAGTGTTTTTAGTGCAGGTAGAGTGATGATGATGACATTCTCTAGTGTCTTTAGTGCAGGTAGAGTGATGATGATGACATTCTCTAGTGTCTTTAGTGCAGGTAGAGTGATGATGATGACATTCTCTAGTGTCTTTAGTGCAGGTAGAGTGATGATGACATTCTCTAGTGTCTTTAGTGCAGGTAGAGTGATGATGATGACATTCTCTAGTGTCTTTAGTGCAGGTAGAGTGATGATGACATTATCTAGTGTCTTTAGTGCAGGTAGAGTGATGATGATGACATTCTCTAGTGTCTTTAGTGCAGGTAGAGTGATGATGATGACATTCTCTAGTGTCTTTAGTGCAGGTAGAGTGATGAGGACATTCTCTAGTGTCTTTAGTGCAGGTAGAGTGATGATGATGACATTCTCTAGTGTCTTTAGTGCAGGTAGAGTGATGATGACATTCTCTAGTGTCTTTAGTGCAGGTAGAGTGATGATGACATTCTCTAGTGTCTTTAGTGCAGGTAGAGTGATGATGACATTCTCTAGTGTCTTTAGTGCAGGTAGAGTGATGATGACATTCTCTAGTGTCTTTAGTGCAGGTAGAGTGATGATGACATTCTCCAGTGTCTTTAGTGCAGGTAGAGTGATGATGGCATTCTCTAGTGTCTTTAGTGCAGGTAGAGTGATGATGATGACATTCTCTAGTGTCTTTAGTGCAGGTAGAGTGATGATGATGACATTCTCTAGTGTCTTTAGTGCAGGTAGAGTGATGATGATGACATTCTCTAGTGTCTTTAGTGCAGGTAGAGTGATGATGATGACATTCTCTAGTGTCTTTAGTGCAGGTAGAGTGATGATGACATTCTATAGTGTCTTTAGTGCAGGTAGAGTGATGATGACATTCTCTAGTGTCTTTAGTGCAGGTAGAGTGATGATGATGACATTCTCTAGTGTCTTTAGTGCAGGTAGAGTGATGATGACATTCTCTAGTGTCTTTAGTGCAGGTAGAGTGATGATCACATTCTCTAGTGTCTTTAGTGCAGGTAGAGTGATGATGAGGACATTCTCTAGTGTCTTTAGTGCAGGTACAGTGATGATCACATTCTCTAGTGTCTTTAGTGCAGGTAGAGTGATGATCACATTCTCTAGTGTCTTTAGTGCAGGTAGAGTGATGATGATGACATTCTCTAGTGTCTTTAGTGCAGGTAGAGTGATGATCACATTCTCTAGTGTCTTTAGTGCAGGTAGAGTGATGAGGACATTCTCTAGTGTCTTTAGTGCAGGTAGAGTGATGATGATGACATTCTCTAGTGTCTTTAGTGCAGGTAGAGTGATGATGATGACATTCTCTAGTGTCTTTAGTGCAGGTAGAGTGATGATGACATTCTCTAGTGTCTTTAGTGCAGGTAGAGTGATGATGATGACATTCTCTAGTGTCTTTAGTGCAGGTAGAGTGATGATGATGACATTCTCTAGTGTCTTTAGTGCAGGTAGAGTGATGATGATGACATTCTCTAGTGTCTTTAGTGCAGGTAGAGTGATGATGATGACATTCTCTAGTGTCTTTATTGCAGGTAGAGTGATGATGACATTCTCTAGTGTCTTTAGTGCAGGTAGAGTGATGATGATGACATTCTCTAGTGTCTTTAGTGCAGGTAGAGTGATGATGATGACATTCTCTAGTGTCTTTAGTGCAGGTAGAGTGATGATGACATTCTCTAGTGTCTTTAGTGCAGGTAGAGTGATGATGACATTCTCTAGTGTCTTTAGTGCAGGTAGAGTGATGATGATGACATTCTCTAGTGTCTTTAGTGCAGGTAGAGTGATGATGATGACATTCTCTAGTGGCTTTAGTGCAGGTAGAGTGATGATGATGACATTCTCTAGTGTCTTTAGTGCAGGTAGAGTGATGATGATGACATTCTCTAGTGTCTTTAGTGCAGGTAGAGTGATGATGACATTCTCTAGTGTCTTTAGTGCAGGTAGAGTGATGATGATGACATTCTCTAGTGTCTTTAGTGCAGGTAGAGTGATGATGATGACATTCTCTAGTGTCTTTAGTGCAGGTAGAGTGATGATGACATTCTCTAGTGTCTTTAGTGCAGGTAGAGTGATGATGATGACATTCTCTAGTGTCTTTAGTGCAGGTAGAGTGATGAGGACATTCTCTAGTGTCTTTAGTGCAGGTAGAGTGATGATGATGACATTCTCTAGTGTCTTTAGTGCAGGTAGAGTGATGATGATGACATTCTCTAGTGTCTTTAGTGCAGGTAGAGTGATGATGACATTCTCTAGTGTCTTTAGTGCAGGTAGAGTGATGATGATGACATTCTCTAGTGTCTTTAGTGCAGGTAGAGTGATGATGATGACATTCTCTAGTGTCTTTAGTGCAGGTAGAGTGATGATGACATTCTCTAGTGTCTTTAGTGCAGGTAGAGTGATGATGACATTCTCTAGTGTTTTTAGTGCAGGTAGAGTGATGATGATGACATTCTCTAGTGTCTTTAGTGCAGGTAGAGTGATGATGATGACATTCTCTAGTGTCTTTAGTGCAGGTAGAGTGATGATGATGACATTCTCTAGTGTCTTTAGTGCAGGTAGAGTGATGATGACATTCTCTAGTGTCTTTAGTGCAGGTAGAGTGATGATGATGACATTCTCTAGTGTCTTTAGTGCAGGTAGAGTGATGATGACATTATCTAGTGTCTTTAGTGCAGGTAGAGTGATGATGATGACATTCTCTAGTGTCTTTAGTGCAGGTAGAGTGATGATGATGACATTCTCTAGTGTCTTTAGTGCAGGTAGAGTGATGATGACATTCTCTAGTGTCTTTAGTGCAGGTAGAGTGATGATGACATTCTCTAGTGTCTTTAGTGCAGGTAGAGTGATGATGACATTCTCTAGTGTCTTTAGTGCAGGTAGAGTGATGATGACATTCTCTAGTGTCTTTAGTGCAGGTAGAGTGATGATGACATTCTCTAGTGTCTTTAGTGCAGGTAGAGTGATGATGACATTCTCTAGTGTCTTTAGTGCAGGTAGAGTGATGATGATGACATTCTCTAGTGTCTTTAGTGCAGGTAGAGTGATGATGATGACATTCTCTAGAGTCTTTAGTGCAGGTAGAGTGATGATGATGACATTCTCTAGTGTCTTTAGTGCAGGTAGAGTGATGATGATGACATTCTCTAGTGTCTTTAGTGCAGGTAGAGTGATGATGACATTCTCTAGTGTCTTTAGTGCAGGTAGAGTGATGATGACATTCTCTAGTGTTTTTAGTGCAGGTAGAGTGATGATGATGACATTCTCTAGTGTCTTTAGTGCAGGTAGAGTGATGATGATGACATTCTCTAGTGTCTTTAGTGCAGGTAGAGTGATGATGATGACATTCTCTAGTGTCTTTAGTGCAGGTAGAGTGATGATGACATTCTCTAGTGTCTTTAGTGCAGGTAGAGTGATGATGATGACATTCTCTAGTGTCTTTAGTGCAGGTAGAGTGATGATGACATTCTCTAGTGTCTTTAGTGCAGGTAGAGTGATGATGATGACATTCTCTAGTGTTTTTAGTGCAGGTAGAGTGATGATGATGACATTCTCTAGTGTCTTTAGTGCACGTAGAGTGATGAGGACATTCTCTAGTGTCTTTAGTGCAGGTAGAGTGATGATGATGACATTCTCTAGTGTCTTTAGTGCAGGTAGAGTGATGATGACATTCTCTAGTGTCTTTAGTGCAGGTAGAGTGATGATGACATTCTCTAGTGTCTTTAGTGCAGGTAGAGTGATGATGACATTCTCTAGTGTCTTTAGTGCAGGTAGAGTGATGATGACATTCTCTAGTGTCTTTAGTGCAGGTAGAGTGATGATGACATTCTCTAGTGTCTTTAGTGCAGGTAGAGTGATGATGACATTCTCTAGTGTCTTTAGTGCAGGTAGAGTGATGATGACATTCTCTAGTGTCTTTAGTGCAGGTAGAGTGATGATGATGACATTCTCTAGTGTCTTTAGTGCAGGTAGAGTGATGATGACATTCTCTAGTGTCTTTAGTGCAGGTAGAGTGATGAGGACATTCTCTAGTGTCTTTAGTGCAGGTAGAGTGATGATGATGACATTCTCTAGTGTCTTTAGGGCAGGTAGAGTGATGAGGACATTCTCTAGTGTCTTTAGTGCAGGTAGAGTGATGATGACATTCTCTAGTGTCTTTAGTGCAGGTAGAGTGATGATGAGGACATTCTCTAGTGTCTTTAGTGCAGGTAGAGTGATGATGATGACATTATCTAGTGTCTTTAGTGCAGGTAGAGTGATGATGACATTCTCTAGTGTCTTTAGTGCAGGTAGAGTGATGATGACATTCTCTAGTGTCTTTAGTGCAGGTAGAGTGATGATGAGGACATTCTCTAGTGTCTTTAGTGCAGGTAGAGTGATGATGACATTCTCTAGTGTCTTTAGTGCAGGTAGAGTGATGATGATGACATTCTCTAGTGTCTTTAGTGCAGGTAGAGTGATGATGATGACATTCTCTAGTGTCTTTAGTGCAGGTAGAGTGATGATGATGACATTCTCTAGTGTCTTTAGTGCAGGTAGAGTGATGATGATGACATTCTCTAGTGTCTTTAGTGCAGGTAGAGTGATGATGACATTCTCTAGTGTCTTTAGTGCAGGTAGAGTGATGATGATGACATTCTCTAGTGTCTTTAGTGCAGGTAGAGTGATGATGACATTCTCTAGTGTCTTTAGTGCAGGTAGAGTGTTGATGACATTCTCTAGTGTCTTTAGTGCAGGTAGAGTGATGATGACATTCTCTAGTGTCTTTAGTGCAGGTAGAGTGATGATGACATTCTCTAGTGTCTTTAGTGCAGGTAGAGTGATGATGACATTCTCTAGTGTCTTTAGTGCAGGTAGAGTGATGATGATGACATTCTCTAGTGTCTTTAGTGCAGGTAGAGTGATGATGATGACATTCTCTAGTGTCTTTAGTGCAGGTAGAGTGATGATGACATTCTCTAGTGTCTTTAGTGCAGGTAGAGTGATGATGACATTCTCTAGTGTCTTTAGTGCAGGTAGAGTGATGATGACATTCTCTAGTGTCTTTAGTGCAGGTAGAGTGATGATGACATTCTCTAGTGTCTTTAGTGCAGGTAGAGTGATGATGACATTCTCTAGTGTCTTTAGTGCAGGTAGAGTGATGATGACATTCTCTAGTGTCTTTAGTGCAGGTAGAGTGATGATGATGACATTCTCTAGTGTCTTTAGTGCAGGTAGAGTGATGATGATGACATTCTCTAGTGTCTTTAGTGCAGGTAGAGTGATGATGATGACATTCTCTAGTGTCTTTAGTGCAGGTAGAGTGATGATGATGACATTCTCTAGTGTCTTTAGTGCAGGTAGAGTGATGATGACATTCTCTAGTGTCTTTAGTGCAGGTAGAGTGATGATGATGACATTCTCTAGTGTCTTTAGTGCAGGTAGAGTGATGAGGACATTCTCTAGTGTCTTTAGTGCAGGTAGAGTGATGATGACATTCTCTAGTGTCTTTAGTGCAGGTAGAGTGATGATGACATTCTCTAGTGTCTTTAGTGCAGGTAGAGTGATGATGATGACATTCTCTAGTGTCTTTAGTGCAGGTAGAGTGATGATGATGACATTCTCTAGTGTCTTTAGTGCAGGTAGAGTGATGATGATGACATTCTCTAGTGTCTTTAGTGCAGGTAGAGTGATGATGATGACATTCTCTAGTGTCTTTAGTGCAGGTAGAGTGATGATGACATTCTCTAGTGTCTTTAGTGCAGGTAGAGTGATGATGATGACATTCTCTAGTGTCTTTAGTGCAGGTAGAGTGATGATGATGACATTCTCTAGTGTCGTTAGTGCAGGTAGAGTGATGATGACATTCTCTAGTGTCGTTAGTGCAGGTAGAGTGATGATGACATTCTCTAGTGTCTTTAGTGCAGGTAGAGTGATGATGACATTCTCTAGTGTCTTTAGTGCAGGTAGAGTGATGATGATGACATTCTCTAGTGTCTTTATTGCAGGTAGAGTGATGATGATGACATTCTCTAGTGTCTTTAGTGCGGGTAGAGTGATGATGATGACATTCTCTAGTGTCTTTAGTGCAGGTAGAGTGATGATGATGACATTCTCTAGTGTCTTTAGTGTAGGTAGAGTGATGATGACATTCTCTAGTGTCTTTAGTGCAGGTAGAGTGATGATGATGACATTCTCTAGTGTCTTTAGTGCAGGTAGAGTGATGATGATGACATTCTCTAGTGTCTTTAGTGCAGGTAGAGTGATGATGATGACATTCTCTAGTGTCTTTAGTGCAGGTAGAGTGATGATGATGACATTCTCTAGTGTCTTTAGTGCAGGTAGAGTGATGATGACATTCTCTAGTGTCTTTAGTGCAGGTAGAGTGATGATGACATTCTCTAGTGTCTTTAGTGCAGGTAGAGTGATGATGATGACATTCTCTAGTGTCTTTAGTGCAGGTAGAGTGATGATGATGACATTCTCTAGTGTCTTTAGTGCAGGTAGAGTGATGATGACATGCTCTAGTGTCTTTAGTGCAGGTAGAGTGATGATGACATTCTCTAGTGTCTTTAGTGCAAGTAGAGTGATGATGATGACATTCTCTAGTGTCTTTAGTGCAGGTAGAGTGATGATGATGACATTCTCTAGTGTCTTTAGTGCAGGTAGAGTGATGATGACATTCTCTAGTGTCTTTAGTGCAGGTAGAGTGATGATGACATTCTCTAGTGCAGGGGTGGCCAACCCGCGGCTCGCGAGCCGCATGCGGCTCTTTGCCCGTCAATGTGCGGCTCTTCCATCCATAAATTTTTTTTTTTTTTTTTTTTTTTTTTGCTTTATTTTTTTTGTCACTCATTCCATAAGGACGTAGAATAAACATTTACAATTTTTTTTTAAATGGTCCATTTGCATGTTCTTGGTATCTGAATCTAGGGACATATATGGATCAGTGTCAGAAATAGTGTGTCTGTTACTAGGCTTGAGTAAATTGTAATGAACCAAAGGAGAATATCAATTCTATTTAAAAAAAAAATTATCTTTGACTGTAAATAACACCATGCTAAAATTGACCAGACCTGAAAAATCTAAGCAAATGAATAAAGGGAAGATGATTAAACAGAAGGTTTTGTAGATACAGTACTGAATTCTGCCATCTTTTTTATAATGTAAATTTCTCCACCATTTTTCATCATATTGCAACACAGTTTTTTGCAAGACGTTCACAGAAAGGTAGAGAAACTAACTGCGTTCTGTTTTATGGCAATAACGTTCAGGTTTGTGGGAGATAATCCCAAAAAATAAGAGAAATTAAAAAGTTAATCCAGAAGTCAGATGATTGACAGGGGCTGGTGTGAGCTGGGTAGGGTAGTTTTTCGAAATTTGAAAGCCCTGAGTCTCTTCCTTCAAAAGACTACACTCACTTTTGGCTGTGCCACTTCCTCCTGTCAATATGCGCCGGTTTCCGACTCAATGCCCTGAGATTTCTATAATCTTATATTTCACTAATAACAGTTCAAATAATTGGTAAACAAACATAATGCTGAAAATATACACTTTTACTGTATATCTCGGGCTTAAGAGGTTAACCCTGTGAGGCCCAAATTAAAGAGAAATTAGCAACTTCAGAGGCCAGAGGGTGGGACATATAAACACATTTACTATCAAATAGCATTGTGAGGCTGAACAACAGGACCAATTGACTATACATGTGCTTAAAGGGGAACTATCTTATAAATGGCTTTTTTCAGTGTTTACCATTGTTTCTTAGCTATGTGGACTTATATTAATAGGATATATGTCTCTAATTCTCATATTGGCGAATTCTTCCAATTCTCCTCTCACAATATTCACCCTCACTAAACTGAGTCATCTGAAAATGTGCATATCTGTGATGTCAGAGATTTCTCAGCTGCATAATAATGTGGCAGTTGATGTGGCAGTTGGCACCAGGCCACACAGTGGTTGGAGCCCAGCCTCAAAACGGCTTAAGATCTTAAGGTAGAAAAATGCGGTTTTTAGTACTTGATTAGAAATACAAAACAATGCATTTTTTTTGAAAAAAAAACGAGGTGTTCCATAGACTCACAGGAATTGTGTAAAAGTGCCCAAATAGTGAAAGAAATTGTAAAATAGTTCCCCTTTAACATTTTTTAAATGGCTAAAAGTGATTTTGTAATTTTGCAACCGTGGGTCTCACAGGGTACTTTTAACCCTGTGAGGCCCAAATAAAAAAGACATTAGCAACTTCAGAGGCCAGAGGGTGAGACCTATAAACACATGAAGGGTGCCGTGACTGAAAAAAAAGGTTGAGAAACGCTGGTATATGGTGTGGCTCTTTGTGGTACCACAGTAATTTTTTTGTGGCTCTTAGTCTCTGACTGGTTGGCCACCCCTGCTCTAGTGTCTTTAGTGCAGTTAGAGTGATGATGACATTCTCTAGTGTCTTTAGTGCAGGAAGAGTGATGATGACATTCTCTAGTGTCTTTAGTGCAGGTAGAGTGATGATGACATTCTCTAGTGTCTTTAGTGCAGGTAGAGTGATGATGACATTCTCTAGTGTCTTTAGTGCAGGTAGAGTGATGATGACATTCTCTAGTGTCTTTAGTGCAGGTAGAGTGATGATGATGACATTCTCTAGTGTCTTTAGTGCAGGTAGAGTGATGATGATGACATTCTCTAGTGTCTTTAGTGCAGGTAGAGTGATGATGATGACATTCTCTAGTGTCTTTAGTGCAGGTAGAGTGATGATGACATTCTCTAGTGTCTTTAGTGCAGGTAGAGTGATGATGATGACATTCTCTAGTGTCTTTAGTGCAGGTAGAGTGATGATGATGACATTCTCTAGTGTCTTTAGTGCAGGTAGAGTGATGATGATGACATTCTCTAGTGTCTTTAGTGCAGGTAGAGTGATGATGATGACATTCTCTAGTGTCTTTAGTGCAGGTAGAGTGATGATGATGACATTCTCTAGTGTCTTTAGTGCAGGTAGAGTGATGATGATGACATTCTCTAGTGTCTTTAGTGCAGGTAGAGTGATGATGATGACATTCTCTAGTGTCTTTAGTGCAGGTAGAGTGATGATGATGACATTCTCTAGTGTCTTTAGTGCAGGTAGAGTGATGATGATGACATTCT